>NW_026606869.1:0-402889 GCF_029890125.1 Rhinichthys klamathensis goyatoka
CCAGCAAACATTGGTCCAACGGCAACGTCGTGTCCCTGGCCAAAAATAGACCAATAGTTTTTCAACGATGACGGGACGTGTCGGAGGGACGTGTTTTCAACAGTCATTAAACATCCAAATGTTTGCTGGGTCTCTAAAGTTTCAGTCTGAACACAAATCACAGTCATCACAAAAAAATAAATCAGAGCCCACCGTGATGTAAAAGTCATGCTCATTTAAACGATGTGATTACCCGTCCCCTTTGAGTACACAGAGAGCACGTGCTACCCTCCCTCTGTCTCAAACACACACACACACACACACACACTGCCTCAGGCTCTGACTCTTAACAGCAGGGATGCATGGGTAGCCAGAACATTCCTTCAGCACTGATGTGGCGTTGTGTCAACACGATCATGTTACAGCGCTAACCTCACACACGCATACGCTCACACATGGCTTTTGGCTGGAATTGATATAACTTTTCTCCTATTTTACCTGTCTGTTACACTCTTCGCTTGCAGTGTAGACATGGTAGAACTTTTTTCTCTCTTGCTTTGAGTTGGATGTAACCTAGAGCAGCCACAGAGCTTTTGGCAGGCGGGATGGGTGTTCCTACCTCTCTTTTTTTTCCTATTTCATCCCCCTCTCTTTCTATGTGTGTGTGCCAGACATGTTTGGATGGATGTTTTACCTCCTCGACTGGGTGTTGCCTACATTCTCTGTCTGTGTGTGTGAGAATTAAAGAGACTACCTAATGACCTAGATTACAGACTGCAGTGTGTGTTCAGATCCCCAACTCAACATTTCGATTCTTAAATAAACCTCCTCTGTCTCGCTGATAGATTCAGGTCATGGAAAGCTTTAACCCAAACTGTTGAATGGAAGTCAAGCACACACATGGTTTAAATGCTTCCAGCACCTCGACAGAAAGCAGTTTCTGAGCAGATGGATGATAGTTCCTGGAGAGATGTGTAAGTGTGTGTGTAATAGCCTTACGGTTGGCAAAGGCTTGCTGCGGTCTTTTCACCTTATGGTACATTAGGGCGTCACCGCAGCAGGGTGTGTTTCACACGTTACTGTGCGACTCTTTGTAGTCAATTTGAGCTCTGCATGTGTGTGCATGAACTAAAGAAGTCGTTCATTAATCATAAATCACGTTGTTCTAAACCTGTATGACTTTTTTCCTGCTGTGGACAAATGTCTAAAAAGCACAATAAAAGTATCCTAAACTAGTTCATAAGAGAGCTTTTTGGTTGAACAATTTTTTTAATGTTATACACTGGTGTGTATTTTTCATTCAGAATATGGTTCTCGCTAGAAAGTCATAAATTCACATCAGAAATTGTTGCCTCTGTAAACATGTGCGCAGTTTCACCTCCACATTTTGTCATAAATGACATCTTTGAACTTGAGTGTTTATATCAGTTACTCATGTTTCTCATAAATCGTGTGTATGTTTCTGGGTCAGGCTGTGTGGGCAGACTGTGGCGTTGAGGATGACTCTTTAGATCTGTGCATGTGCCAATGTGTCTCTGCTACACAGACCAAGAGCAAGCTTGTGGTCGACTTTTGCTGGAGTTCTAGAATGATCCATCAGCCTGGTGTTCCAGAGAGCAGAGCAGAATATGAGCTGATGCCTGAAGTTGTTCTCGTAACCTGATTAATTGTGCAGCGGTTTGATTTATTATGTCTGTTCTGTCTCTCTTTCTTGCTTACTTTCTACTGACAAGGCAATTTGGAAATTGTTTAAATAATTTCAAAGGAATACATTTTCTGGAAGACTAACCACCCAGTAAGACTATTGTTCTTAATAAGGTATACAAAAGAAGTGCATGTCCCCAGAAGTTAGCTAAATCTGGCAAAACATACCTTTGGGGACATTAGAGGATGTTTTTAAGTGAAAAAAAAAAATTAGACATAATTTAATACATTATACATAATACATTTAAGTAACATTTTATATAATTATTTATATAAATGTAATTATTTAAATATGAATTATAATTAAATGTATATCACCACTTAAAGATTTGGGGTTAGTAATATTAAAAAAAAGAATACTTTTATTCAGCAAGGATGCATTAAATTGATCAAAATTGGCAATAAAGATATTTATAATGTTACAAAAAAATTATATTTCAAATAAATGCTGGGGTGTTTTTTCCCAACTATGTTGGGTATTCAAAGAATCCTGTAAAAACATATAAAAAAACATTAAGCAGCAAAAACATTGATGATAATAAATGTTTCTTGAGCAACAAATCAGCATATTAGAATATTTTCTGAAGAATCACGTGACTGAAGACTGGAGTAATGGTGCTGAAAATTCACCTTTGATCACATGAATAAATGACATTTTACTATATATTCACAGCTATTTTAAAAAAAAATATTTCAAAATATAACTGTTTTAACTGTATATATATATATATATATACATACATACAGTAAATATATATATATATATATATTTTATATATATATACACAAACATATATGTCCCTATTAACACAGTTAAGTAAATGTGTGAGTGTGCTTTACCAGCTTTTTATAACCCAGTATAGAGTTAAAAAGTATCATGAGCTTTGGGTGTTGTGGTTTTAGTGAGCAAAGCCAAAAACTACATTATCTCAATGGAAACCTGTAATTGTGGTTCTTGCATAGGAAAAACCACAACGGCAGAACTGAAAGCTTATCCCTTACATGATTCCTTATTTTGGACCACTCATTCTTTCTTTCTTTTTTTTCGCTCTCTCTGCTGTTTTTAGCATCAACTGTGTTTTATAATTTGTAGTTTTAGCATCTACTGAGCTTCACAGTTCTAGAACACACTCCCTTCTGTACCCTGTGATATTTGTGTATGTGTGCGTGTATGACTGATGAGGTGCAAATCCAACAGATCCAGCACCTTTTTATGTTTTCTTCACATGAAAAGGAAAGTGGAAGAGATGGAGAGAGAGAGAGAGAGAGAGAGAGAGTGCATAAAAGCACAAAACGAGCAAAGAGACAAAGACAGACAGACCGTCTGTGTGTGTGTGTGTGTGTGTGTGTGTGTGTGTGTGTGTGTGTGTGTGTGTGTGTGTGTGTGTGTGTGTGTGTGTTTGAGCGAGCTCTGCTTCTGTGTCAGCTCTCTGTCTTCTAAAGCGTAAATTCAAAGCAGAGTTGTGGGTGGAATGAGAAACAGGTAACGACAGTACGAGGGAGAGGAGGAGAGCAGGATCTGCTCTGATTAAACACGTCTCTCACATGAGCTCAGTGTGATCCAAACCCTGCGGACACAGACTAAAAAGAGGACGGGTTATTACAGCCGAATTAAGCTTACTTGCAAGAGGAACATTGTTTTTGTCTGTGTGCAAGTTTTTTGAATTTAATCTCTTTTTGTGGGATTTTTACCATTTCAGTTTTAACCGACTTTTTATTTACTTATTTATACAGCATTCAATTTAATTTGTTCATTTAGTGCAATTAATTATTAAAATTGTATTTAAAAATTATTAAAAGAAAAAATTATAATGCAATAACATACACCTAATTAATCATGTCTACTAACACGCTATATACATTTCATAATAAGGAGCTTTTCACACAGGACAATTTTTTTCAAAAAGAAGGTTGAAAAAGAACAAAAAGCCAAAGACAATAAAAAATATATATATCTTGTATGATTTTTTGTATGAATCTACCTCAGACAGACTAACACTGTCAATTTTTGTGTTTATGTCAATGATTTTTTTTGCCACAAAAGTGTAATACATTATCTCATTTTGGGGGCTTTTCTCAGTAAATACTGATATCTATCTATAAATTACGTCTGTCTGTGTGTCTGTCTGTCTGTCTGTCTGTTAATCGAATATCTCTCGAACCTGTGGTTTGTGGTTTAAGAATAAACATTCTGTCAGCTAAACATTAAGTCAGCTACACTATTTACTTCTGAAGTAAAAAAGAATCGATTCTTTTTTGAAAAAGTAGCGATTCTTTTTGAAGCGATTCTTTTCGAGAAATATAGCGATTCTTTTCATGTAATTATAAGTTTTTTACAATGTAATTATACATTGTTTACAGTGTTATTATACATTTATTACAATGTAATTATACGTTTATTACAATGTAATTATACATTTATTACAGTGTTATTATACATTTATTACAATGTAATTATACGTTTATTACAATGTAATTATACGTTTATTACAATGTAATTATATGTTTATTACAGTGTTATTATACATTTATTACAATGTAATTATACATTTATTACAGTGTTATTATACATTTGTTACATTATTATTATTATAGATCTGTTACATTATTATTTTAAAAGTAGCGATTCTTTTTGAAAAAAGTAGCGATTCTTTTTGGAAAAGTAGCGATTCTTTTTGAAAAAGTAGCGATTAAGTATCGATTCTTTTTGTAAAAAGTATTTATTCTTTTTGTAAAGAGTATTGATTCTTTTTGTAAAAAGTATTGATTCTTTTTGTAAAAAGTATTGATTCTTTTTGAAAATGTAGCAATTCTTTTTGTAAAAAGTATTGATTCTTTTTGAAAAAGTAGCAATTCTTTTTGTAAAAAGTATTAATTCTTTTTGAAAAAGTATCGATTCTTTTTGGAAAAAGTAGCGATTCTTTTTGAAAAAGTAGCGATTCTTTTTGGAAAAGTAGCGATTCTTTTTGGAAAAGTAGCGATTCTTTTTGAAAAAAGTAGTGTAAAAAATGTAATTATACATTTGTCACAGTCTTATACATTTAATACAATGTAATTATACGTTTATTGCAATGTAATTATACATTTATTATAGTGTTATTATAGATTTATTACAATGTAATTATACGTTTATTACAATGTAATTATACATTACAGTGTTATTATACGTTTATTACAATGTAATTATACATTTATTACAGTGTTATTATACATTTGTTACATTATTATTATTATTATACATTTGTTACATTATTATTTTGTTACATTATTCTTTTTGAAAAAAGTAGCGATTCTTTTTGAAAAAGTAGCGATTCTTTTCTGAAAAAGTAGCGATTCTTTTCTGAAAAAGTAGCGATTCTTTTTGAAAAAGTAGTGATTAAGTATCGATTCTTTAAAAAGTATTGATTCTTTTTGAAAAAGTAGCAATTCTTTTTGTAAAAAGTATCGATTCTTTTTGAAAAAGTATCGATTCTTTTTGGAAAAATATCGATTCTTTTTGGAAAAAGTAGCGATTCTTTTTGAAAAAAGTAGCGATTCTTTTTGAAAAAGTAGTGTAAAAAAACCTAATACATTTGTTAGTCTTATTATACATTTATTACAATGTTATTATACGTTTATTACAGTGTTTTTATACATTTATTACAATGTAATTATAAGTTTATTACAATGTAATTATACATTTATTACAGTGTTTTTATACATTTATTACAATGTAATTATACATTACAATGTAATTATACATTTATTACAATGTAATTATACAATGCAGTTTTATTATACGTTTATTACAATTTAATTATAAATTTATTACAGTGTTATTATACATTTGTTACATTATTATTATTATACATTTGTTAAATTATTATTTTGTTACATTATTCTTTTTGAAAAAAGTAGCGATTCTTTTTGAAAAAGTAGCGATTCTTTTTGAAAAAAGTAGCGATTCTTTTGAAACGCTTAACGTTATCGTTTTCTCAGAGTTTAGGCTCCTGTGTTATAGTAGCCTAGGCTGTTCAGCAACTCAAACATACCAAACCAACAATTACTATAAACACACAAAAACTGATTTTGCACGGGCATTGCACTAGTATGTGATTAATTTGAATAATTAAGTGACACCATATGCATTAAATGTTTTAATCGATTGACAGCCCTAATAGTTATAAATAAATATTGTTTGTTGCCATGTGAGAATTATATAGTGATACAGAACAGCCTGCATGGCGAAATAGCAGTTCAATATGTGCCAACTGAACCCACTACATTAGAGTAATAGTGTGTGTGTGTGTGTGAAATTGTCAGTGAAGATTAATGACCTTTGTAGAGGCAGTCATCCAGAACTTTCCCCCTCTCTCTCGCCTGTCACTGTGTGTGTGTGGTTGAACAGAGAACAAAATGAGTAAAGAGAGATCACACAATAAGATAAGGTATCTGTCTTAGCAGCTTATATTGAATCTTGTTCTCTCTCTATGTCGTTATCGGAGAGTTTGAGAGTGTGTTTGTGTGGTTTTGCTCTATTAGCTGTTTAAAAGGTTCTCAATGTGTTTTTCAAATGCCTTGTTAATACAATCTTCAAAGATAAAGGAAATAACTAAAGAATGTGAAGTAGCACAGTGTTGTTGAGAGGTTGCTTTCTTTAAAGGGGTTATAATGAGGATTCAAATTTTTCCTGATCTTTTGAAATAAAAGAGTTCATTGTACTATGAAAACATACTGTAACTACATTTCAGAACTAAAAACCTTTTCCCCATTGAGAAATACAAAACATGTATGATGAAAACAATGTAAGAAACTAGTGACTGTTTTTTTCTCTGATCATTTCAATTAAATATTAACAGTATGAGCGCCACATTTCAGCACAGATTGTTTTTTAAAGCTGACATAAATGTAATACAAGCTTTGCAAAGAGGCTGTTTTTGAAGGATTGGACAGTTTAAAAATGTAAAAAAAAAACGAATTATGATTTTTTTTGCACAAAATAAAACTTTATAGCATTAAACTTTACTAAGAGGTGGGCCTCTGGTTTAAAAAGAAATAACAATATTGCAACGGTTTTTGTCTATACAATGAATATCAATGGGGTCCAAAACAACATTGGACTCCACTGACTTTCACTGAACAGAAAAAAAAAAATACTGATATCCTCTTTGGTGTTTCATAGAAGAAATAAAGTAATACAGGTTTGGAATGATATGAATGTGAGCAAATGATGACAGAATTTTCATTTGTGAGAGACCTTTCCCTTTAACATAATGTTTTCATTACATGATGTTTTTTTAGAATTATATTTGTGTGTTTGTTGTTTAGAACTGAGGTGAAACCATGGCTTTGGTCTTATCAAAGAACCCCTTTTGTGAACCCGAAGCTGAAGCACCGCCGTCAATCTACCAACCGATCTGGGAATCTGAACACTGCAGTAAAAGCTGTGTCTCCACCCCCTCACCACCAGGGGGTGACACCCAAGGGCTCAGAGAAGGTTTGAAACTTATCTTATTTCTGAAAATCAGACTACCATGATCAGAAGGTGCTCATGATGTTCTTCATTCCAGTCTTTGATCTTGGAGACGTGGCCTATTAATGAATGAGCCTTCCCATTTTGTCTCCAGAGCCCCATTATAGACGAGTTCCTGATCATGTGATGAATCGTGTGGCCATGTCACGGATCTCTTATTTCAAGAGGAAGTTTGTGGAGGATGAAGAACCTGTACTGAGTTTCAGGAGTTACTGTCACACTGTGAGTCTACAGAATTCTGCATATTTCTACACAACACATCATATGTTTTTCACTTTGGTAATTCATAAAATGATATGAAGTTTGGACACTTGGACCAAGTTTTGGACCAATATATTGTAAAGGTGTGGTCACATTAGTCAAATTGCGATCCATTATCTGTAGTCAATAGTGTAGTTATGTATGAAGCACAACTCACACAGAAGTCACTTTCAAACCAAGCAGCTTTCTTTAGGTTAACGCAGAGAATTTGCATGACCATACTTGAACCCATTGCAAAATCTTTCACCCTGGCTTGAAATGAGCTTTTGTGTGGATTCCTACTGGATTTTGCCTGCAACAATTCACTGAGGAACAAAAAAATATATTTAAAATTTTTACTTTAACATTTAGGGTGAATATCCCTAGTTCCCAAGTTCACACTTGCCAGGTTTGGTTTGATTAAAAACTCTGGTGCGATTGCTCTGTCAGTGCGGTTCAATTGAATAAATGTGAACGCTGCCGTCCAAATCTTGGTGAGAACAAAACAAGCAAACCGAGACTCCTGAAAAGGTGGGTCTCGATCTGCTTCCAAACAAACTCTTGGGTGGGGTCAACTGAAATATGAATGCAACACGGACCAAAGACATCTAAACAAACCAAAAACAGGACGTGATGTCACAAGATGCGACCCTAAAAAGACAGAATGCTCAGGCATTACGCTACAAGCATCGGAAACACAGTCTCCTTGTAGCAAAACTTCATCTGTGTGCAACAGAGGAATTCCTGGCACTGTTTTGACTCCTTTACAGATTTTATAAGCTCTTCACGAGTTCTCAGCTCGTAAAAATACCATCATATTTACGCAAAATATATGTCATAAAAGCCGTTTTGTTTTGTATCTTTAGGTTCTGTCTTAAAGGGGACCTATTATGCCCCGTTTTACAAGATGTAATATAAGTCTCAGTGTCCCCAGAATGTGTCTGTGAAGTTTCAGCTCAAAATACCCCACAGATCATTTTTATACCATGTTGCATTTTTGAGTGGAAGGAAAAACATGCTGTTTTCATATATCTTTAAATGCAAATGAGCTGCTGCTCCCCACCCCGCTTTCCAGAAGAGAGCCTTTACAGCTCGTGCCTCGGATACTCTGCCAAAAATTAAAACATATGTTTGCTCTATTTCTATATCTATTTCTATATCAGTATAAACTTCTGATAGATGGTTTTCTGAGCGCACACATCCGAAGCACGCGCACAGAAAGCTGGATGTCAGACGGCACGTCCCGTGAGTATTAAACTAAGTTCTCTTCCAGGTCGTATTGCGCTTAAACTGTCAAATACACACAAGGTGATAAATTAAAACAGACAAAATTCAAATAAACAGTCGGTTATGTCTGTGAATGTAAACAGCAAGTAGAGAAATTGCATGTATATATTATATCTGTGTATTAAAGTAAAAGCAGCATATACTGTACCTACTGCTGTATATGCTGTTATTATGAATCAAACAACAACAAAAAACAGAAAATCACTCATTTCTCTTGATTGAATAACTTTAGTAGCTTTAAAATGCCCCTATTATGGATTTTTGAAAATGACCTTTCATGTAGTGTGTAACATAGCTCTAAGTGAATGAAAACATCCGGCAAAGTTTTAAATCTAAAAGTGCACCGTATAAAGTTATTGTCTTTCAAAAGTAGTCGACTCTGAGTCAATGAAATGAATCTTTTTTTCAAACGAGTCATAAGCCGTTTCGTTGTGACATCAAAACGAAACATTAGCATATTGCCCGCCCACTTTTTGCGTGTGCAGACACCAGGGAAAACTTGAACCTCAAGCACTGCAGCTGATTCCTGTGGATACTGGACAGCATCATGTCGAGAAAACGCTGTGCTCTACAATGTGAAGGTAAAGCCAGTTTTTTAAACTGCCCAAGGACGAGCATGTGAAGAATCAGTGGTTAAAATTCATCTTTACCACGATACCACAGCAGTATAATCCTAAACTTTTGCTGTGTTCCCTTTATTTTACTGACGACTGCTTCTCAAATCTCGGAGTTCAGTGCAGGATTCGCACACAGCTTGTTCTTGAAAGATGGTGTTCAAATACTTAGTTTTGAGTTTTATATTGTGTTGGTCTCCTACTGGTTAACTCACATTATTACTGTCTTACTGAAATACTTCTGCTAATCAGTTGTGGGCCACTATTACCTAAAACTCTATCTATTAATGCAGATCGTCTGTCGTTCTCACTAGTTTAAGAAAAGATTAAGCATGGAGCAAGATTTGTTTTACCAATGTTTGTTACATCAGTCATTCACGCTAGAGCTCGCCTAATGTGTGCACTGTTATTGATACAGTTTCCACGTGTTCACCACAATAAATTAGAAAAATACTCGGTAAATAAATAAGTAAAATAATCGGTTTGTTGATGGACATGCACTTGTTAATGTTGATGGTGAGGAATTACAGTTGAAACATCTCACAATGTGCCTCAAACTGAGTAGCGTATCACTGAAAAATGTCCTGGTCGAGTCGTCCTTGCGATGGAGGTTCGGGATGAATAACTAGCTCTTTCAGTGTTTCATCATCGCGCTCGGATTGATATGGTAAAATCTACGTCATTGTTCGTTACTGTGTTTAGTTTAAGGTGTAGGAAGCTTCAGGACACGCAGAGCTGACGTTGTTATGGCAATGGGCCAATCTGCGCTGTATGCGGTAGACCAATCACAACAGACTGAGCTGTCTGGCCAATCAGAGCAGAGTAGCTCGCGGAAAAAAGGGATTTAGAGAGATTGATTCATCTGACGACTCATTTGTGAATCATTGAAAATGTGGTGATGTGCAAATGTATATTATGAGAAAATTAAACCGTTTTTTTTACCTTTGATGCATGTAAACCTGTTGTAGGAGACTCCAAAACAACATTAGGAAACTTTAAAATAGCATAATTGGGGCACTTCAAAAAGAAACATTTCTTACTTGAATGCTGCTCTGGCGAGGAGATAAACATGGCGGACTGTGTAAAGGCCACTCAGGGCGGGGTCTATGCTAATAGGGCGGAGTCTGTCAGTTGTCATGGGCGTCACATTGCATAAACTGCAAACGGCTTTTTTTGAGACTGCTTATGATTTATGGGGATTTTTACATTTATGTTCAAACACCATGTAAAAGTGATTTTCTCAGTCATTTTAAATTAGTTTCTGCTCATAGTGCACTTTTACGCAGATTTCAGATTTTCAGGGCTTTTTTATTCAATTCAGTTTTAGTTTTTAGTCACATTTTATTGGACGGTCATATTTTTGCACTGCTAGTTTCATAATAGCTTTTGTTTCCCCAATTTACTGTATATCACTTTATGACACTGCACAATGATCAGCGAACAAAACATTTAACCCTTAGATTTGATCCCAACAACACGTAATGAATCATAAAGGTTAACTTGATAACTGACCTTACCTCACTTATAGTGTCTTCTGGGCCAGCAGGTGTCACCAGTCCTGGAGGAGCGTGCTAACATTCTCCGTCTCTCTCTGGAGAAGCTGCGTTTCATGGATGACCCCGAGTCCTTCTTGCGGCGGTCTGTGCTCATCAACAACCTTCTCCGGCGTCTCAGAAACGAAATCCTCCTCCAGAGCGACTGGTGTTTCCCATCAGGTCAGACAACCATGCCTTTTCCCCTCCAAACCCCAGCCACGAATACACCACTCCCCCCTCCTGCCCTGCAGCCTTGCATGACACCGCCCGGGTCGCATCGTAAACGCCTGCGCCTGCTGAGGAGGGAAGGACAGGAGTGCGTCCCAGCCTGCTGCTGTTTATACGCAGCCGGACGTTACCTCCAGCTCCCCCTGTCTGTGTACGAACGCGACGTATACTCCAACTCTCGCCCTTCATCATCATCATCATCATCGTCATCATCAGTTAGATTTCCACAGCCTCGTGAGGAGGACGATGAGGAGGAGGACAGTGATGAAGAAGAGGACTCTGTGTGTCCTATGGTGGCTCTGTGTCAAGCAGAAACCAGAGAGCAGAACAGGACGAGCGATGGTCTCCGGCCGCAGAGCCACAGGGATGACAAGAGCCTGGAAAAAGAGACAGAAAAAGGGAAAGAGAGGGTTAGAGGAGGGGAGGTTTCACAGCGGTGGCTTTCAGACACGATAGGTGCTGGACACCATGGGGCCCTCGCTAGGGCTCACGCCAGGGGAAAATAACAAATGAACACTTGCTGTGGAAACGAAAGAAGAAACTGGTTTCCAGCAGTCTCATAGATCAATTAAACAAACCAGAATATCAATGGTCAATGATTTTGAATTTTTGTACTTCTGGATTACACACCACAAAAGGGACAGCATTCACATATTGCTCTGTCTCTTGTGAAAATGACCATACTGTGCCTTAAATGCTCTTGTTTAATCTGTTTGCTGTGTTTGTGGAGTTTGTGGATATTTGTGACTGAACCACAGAGACAGGCACCATGTGAAGTGGAAAAAAAGACAATAATAATAATAATAAAATGTTCTAAATTTAATTTTGTTGATATCATAGGCACTTGAGAAATGCATGATATGGGTTGCTTTCCATGATTATCATCTCGTTTACATGCAGTGGATTTTAGCCAGAATGCATGAGGCCCTGAAGGTGGCCAACATTTTTAGAACAATCATATTCCCTTTAGCGCCCTTAACATTTCAGACATTTACATATTCAGGAAACAAAGCGCATAGAGGTATCTATACAGGAATCTGTGACACTATCAGAGATTCCTGTACAGATACCTCAGTGTCCATGTTAATCTGTTGTCTTGAGGTCCACTGAGTCCAGTGATTCTTGGTACGAATGAGAGAATCTCCATTCACTATAAAAGTTTTTATTTTCATGCACTTTTTTTATATTGGTTTTTGTTTATGCGTTCTACATTTATTTTTTTATTTCTAAAAACACAAAATGGGAGACCCTCAGACAAGAGCAGAATTTATACTGGCAACCATGCTGGTAGGAAATGAAATGAAATCTTAAACATTGTTCGGGTTTGAATGTGTGTGTGTTTTTGTGAAATGTGTTAAGAATAAAGAAATGATCCCGAGCCCACAATGTTTCCTTTATCTCCTTGTGATGCGATTATATCTGGCACACAGCTTATTTCTTTGGATTCACGCACACACATTCTCTCTCCCTCATTCTCTCTCTTATTACTCTTGCTGTCACCTCTTCACTTCCTTCCTCTCTTCTCCATTATCACTATGGAAACAATGTTTACTGAAAGAGCAGTCTGGGATCCCCTGAGGCGAAAAAAGGTTCATGGCAAACACACACACACACCACGGTCAAACATGCACACATACACTCGGTGATTATTATGAACACACCCTGAGATGAGATGCTTTTAGATGGAGCACACTTCTTCTGTTAAAGTAGCAGACATAGGATGATGGAATTATTTGAGTCCACCTCTGGATTTTGTTGTTTAGTGTAGTTGTCATGATCTTTTCAGCGGCTAAACTTACAGTAGCAACTGTCATTTTAAGTTATCTTAATCCTTAGTCGTCAGGCTTCAACATTACACTGAACATTTGTAAACGTTCTTATTTGCATATTTATGAGGTTCTTACAGCATTGCTTGGAGAAGTACAGCCGTGACGAGTATGCAAACTGTTTAGGTTTTAATAGGCCAATCTGTTTGTCTAGAAATCAGTTAGTCGTCGATACATAAATCAGCTTTAGTTTTCCTCGAATCTTCTGGAATATCCAAAAATTTCCTACACCCCATGACGCTTTGCGCGGATTACAGGAGTAACTTCCGTTAAACTGTAAACAGCGAAAGGTTCGCTCTATGAACGCAAACTAGAGATGACATTGTTCTACTCACCTTTCAACCATCAAAAATTAGTGAACAAACTCCATCGCACACCTGCAGGTGATAGGTGCGTCGGATAATAGGACCAAACAAGTTAGTCGTTTTCACAGATAAGGAACTCCCGCACACTATCGTTACTTGCAATTTAAAATGAATGTTTATTCACACACAACGGTTCGGTCACACGACCTTCATCAGGAGTCCTGATGAAAGTCGTGTGACCGAAACGTTGTGTGTGAATAAACATTCATTTTAAATTGCAACCATCAAAAATTAAAAGGACATTTATTAAGTGTAAAAGCATTAACAAATTACTACAACAGAATAACCCCTAATTATTTCCACAGACATGTTGTGACAGATAATAAATATCAGCATTTCAGTGTGAGACTCAATTGACACTGTTCGTATGCTCTCTTCTGTCAGTTTTATTCACACACTAAATGCCGTTTTGGCGCTCTTTAATGTGCCTCAATTCAACTGACACGTGAACTGATCATCTCTTTCCTTTTACTATAATTATAGCACAAAATAAACATCAGAGAGTGTATGATGAACAACTTCCTGAAATGTAATCACTCAATCAGCGTTTCAGTTTTACTTACATTCACCTCAGGAAAGCCATTTAATGACATAGTTTGCTAAAATTTAACTCTAGTGAGCATTTAGCTAAATATGCACTATAGGCTACATAGGCCTATTCATTCTGTTTACTCGAATATCAATTATATATATATATTATATTATAGAAACCACCCCTCCCTCTCCAATAATCCTCCCTTCAAGCTGAAATCAAAAGTTGGCAACCCTGATTATATTTACCTGCTTCAGAAACATTCCAGTAAACATTGCTTATAGGGATTAGAAGTGAAAAGGGGAGACAATTACATTTTAAAGCATCCGTGTGAAAACAAACCTGGGAACAGACGTGAGGATTGTGGGTGTAAAACGAGAGAAATTTGCTAGAATTATTTTTACATGCTATATTTTATATATATTCTTTTATTTAAAAGAGACACTTTGCACTTTATTTTGAGTTTGTTAAAAGTCTTTGTCAGATCCATTTATATATTGATGTGTTTTGTTATGAATGTGAGGAAGTGAAATTATAGAAATTACAGTATATAGAAAAAAAGTTTTAAAACTGTTTTGGTCAGTTCAGTGCTGTTCTGTCAAAAACCAAACTAATATATATCGGTTCTGTATATCGGTTATCGGGCACATAAACATGCAGATAATCAGTATCGGTTATAAAAAGTCCAGTCACAAGTTTATGGCCGATATGAGCCCTCAATGTGCACTTTTATGAGCCATCGATGTGCAAGCCGGTGAGCTCTGCACCAGACTTCTACCCGACACTCAAAGCAGCATCCCGTCACAAAAGTCTGGACTCGGAGGAAGATCTCAACAATCCTCTTAATGGAATCGACTCCAAGCTCTCAATTCCCAATGCCTTGCAAGCACAGAATCAATTGTTTTGGAGACCAATTAGCTCTCTTTCAGAATTACAAATGTGAAACCCAAAGTGGATTTAACAAAGGGTCATAATAGCCTTATAAATATAAAAATTAAGGAAGCAACGTTGATTTTTGTCAGTCGTGCTCTTTTTCTCATTACCAAATGTTTTGTCTTTCTCAGTCTCTCCTGAACCCTTCCTTCCTAACATATTGTTGCAGTTCAATCATTTTTTCGCTCACTTCCCTCCCCCCACCAATCTCCTTTTTTCATATCTCAGCAATGACAGGTCTGGCTGCGGTTTTGCTTTATTTGAGGAAAGTGTTCCCGGTCTGACTAATGATACAGGATTCGGGAGCTATCAGACAGGGAGAGGCATTTTTCATCGGGAAGAATGTTATTTGCAGAATTTACACACTGTTAAACTAACAATACGTAAACAAAAAAGGTTCACACTTGCTGAATGCACTCAAATGTCACATGAGTCTTATTTCAACCATGGCAGCCGGCCTCAGCATTCACCTCACCTTCCCTGGGGCACCAGTTTGAGAGAGAGGAACTGTGTGTGGGTGTGTTGTGATGCACAGTATGACAAGCATCATGTCATTGTCAACACTAATAGAGGAGCAGAGGAGCATGATGCCTCTACTCTCTCTCTCTCTCTCTCTCTCTCTCTCTCCTTCTGTTCTTCCAGGCATAGAGTCTGTCTAATGCTACTGGCTCAACTGTCATCCATCAACACATATCTTTGGCAGTTCAGCGTTGCCATGGCAACTGCCCCTTGTCAGGCAGAGGTTTTAGATCAAAAGGCATTCAACAGCAGCTTTCACGATCCTGCCCCTTTTCCCCTCATCACTGGTTGTCTTCGTATTTTCTTTTCTTTTCTACTGTCCAGTTGTTTCATCGCTTATCTGCTCCTTCTGCTTATTGCTTTAAAATATCTCATCAGAAACCATGACTTGGTGAGAAATGTTTGATTTTTAGAAAAAACGTAACCCCAACCCTAAACCTAACCGCCACTGGGGCGTAAGCAGGTCGAACAATAACATACAAATGAGGTTTCACAAATACCAATTCGCCAAAATGTAAAATAGTTACAAATGATGTGATTTCTGAAATCGAAAGGCATGACGCGACACAATATCAGCCAATCAGAACATACGTATAATTCCATTGATTTTTGATTTTACGCATGATATGTATAATTCCATGATTTTTAGACAAGATTTAACATTAATGGAGCAACTGACCACAATACCAAGTGATAAAACCAACAACAGTGATGCAGTATGTGCACATTTAAATATTGAACAAAGTCACTTCAAGCATAATAACATCATGATCTTCAATGTTTATTCACAATTTATTTTAGTCTTTTCTATATAATATTGATTTTATATAGGCAGGTGTCATCTATCAGTTGTCCTTCCTTCTCTCTTACTGCCTCAAGACCAATCATTTCAGTTGGTCGACCCCAGTGCAGTGTTTTAGAGAGAGGGCATGTGGTTGAAGTTAAAAAACAGTTGAAATCGTTACAGTATTTTACAGAGCACGTCTCACGTTGAACTGATATTTTTGATTTCTAGCTGTCTGATTTCTAGCTGTCGTTTTACTGATATACAGTAATCCAGTACATCAGGAGGTGTTTGATATTATCCTAAACTTTGGCCATTGGCCACAGATAGATGAGTTGCAGAAACATTACAATAGATCCAGCATTTAAAACAGTTCTGAGTAATACAGAACAGAGTCATCAGAATCTTCGGTCCTATTCCATCAGTTTAAAGCACATGAAATTGATCTAAAAAGTATTTTATAATGTTCCAGTCATCTGCATTTACATGTTTCATGTATTGTACTCTATGTGTGTTGCGAATGGGAAGCTTGTGTTATATGTTGTGTGATGTGTGCACAGAAAACACAGATTTATCATCAACAATGTGGTGTTTATCCACCTACCTGACACCTGTCCATATCACCTCAAAACACAGACACAGCAAGAGAGCGCAGCAACTTGAGGTGAGACTTTCTCTTTCTAATTTGAATCAAAAGGTAAAATTAGACATACTTATATAAGAGCTTTTTGAGGTGGTTACATCCAAAACTCAACCATGAAGATGACAAAAGGGATATGTGACTTAAAAATTACAGATGAAAGTTCAAATATCAGTATACTAAAAAATAATTATGATACAAGTGGTGAAAATTAAGGCAAAATGATAATTATTATTTATCATTGTTTACTTTTACTGGTTAGTTTGACTAGTTTGAAATACTTACTGTATGTTGTGTACTTATAAAATAGCATCATAGATTCAAATTTAGGACAAAAACAGGGTCTCCAAACTTTTTTATTCTTTCTAACGGTCGCATCATTCTTCTTTACAGTCAAATTCTTAATGAACGTATGCCCATTTGTTTATTTCTTCCCAAAAGGAGATATTTCTCGGTGCCCTCTCTTGATCTTGACTGTCTCCGTCAGTGAAAGCTACAATCCATCATGAATGACTGCTGGACTCACACCTGAAGACCAACACTAGACTTGTCTATCCAGAGGCCTTTCCTGTGTCCAAGCGGCATGACGTCTCTAACACTGGAAGCAGCGCGCTACCTGGTGCATAGGACCGCTGCGATCTTGTCCTACATCTGGGCTCTAACTGTCCATCTCCTCCAAAGGACCTATATCAGAATTTTGACTCACAACCTTCAGCCCGGCAGAGAGACATTCAGAGTTTTCTTAGGCAAAACTATGATTATAATAAGTTCAAAGACATCAAACATGTTTGATATTTTGAGCTTATTTTAGATAGCTTTTCATTGCCTGGCACCCCAAAGAGTTTGCTGAGTTCTGCTGAGTTTCGGAACGATCTAAAAGTCTGATAGTGTGTGATCCTCTCTCGTTTAGTGAATGATGCTTGCAAAGTTTTTGCGAGGGAACGCAAAGTATTTACTTATTTTTCCTCCCATCTCATTTTTTCCACAATCATGTTCCTTTAGGGACTCCGTAGTTCCCTTTCCGTTGACTCGAAAACGAAACTTAACCAGAAAGCGCTTTGAGAAACTGAAACTTATAAACTTATAACCTAGTAGCCTACGGTGCAATTTCCAGTGGTCCTGCAAGAGCCTGAGAGCTAAACATCATCGAACTGCTGGAGGACAATATTTCCTGAAATCATTTTAACATTTAATAGAACGTTTTTCCCCCTACCACTGGACAAACGACAAAGATCTAGGACAGTAAGGGTAAGTCTGTGCAGTTGCAGTTGGCTTTTCCGGATGTTTTAAGTAGACAAAATACAAAACGTTTAGTAAAGGTATTTTTTTAAAGTAATTTTTATAAAGGATTTGATTAGCTAGACCTGATGAAAATGATATCTCAGTAAAACTACAAATACTCATACTAACCACACAAAAACAACTGGATTAAAAAGGAACTTATAAAGATATGAGTACTTCTTTCTAAACTGTAAAAGTGCCTGTGCAGTTTTGAAATTTACCTCTGTAAACTGTTTGCACACCGCTCACTGAAACAAAACTTTTTAAATTTCATCATAATCTAAGGTGATAAATGAGAGGGGAGATTTAGGTAAAACATTCAACTATGAACTTGGTTGATTAATATGATCACTCAAGGGTTCTAAAAGACCCTCCATTTCTGATCACTGTTTATTTTGGGATAATGACTGGGCATTGCTCCTCATAAATGCTGTATATGATGACAGTGTGGATCATCCAGTGAATTGTTTGGTCTGCTAGAGAAATCTCTCCACCTTCTCAATGGACACTCCATTGTAAGTACACTCTGAAAATTGATGATAGTCTGCAAGAGGAAGTTAAACATAAATGCATATAAATGTGTATATAACAATTATTATTATTGTTTTTTTTTTTCAAGATGTTACCCCAGTTTTAAACCTGACATGGAAAGCATAATGTCTGTGATGCATGATCTTAAGGAAAAGAACTTGTCAGACAACACCCTTTTCTCCAACTTGGACTTTGCTGAGAGATTCCTTCGAGACCACCCTCTAAAAAAGAATTCAAAATTGTTGGTTAAAGGAAACTACTCTTGTGTACAAATTGGTCAGAGTAAAGAGACGATTTTTATTGTAACATCAGAAAACAACCAAGCCTGTGTTGATGTCTATATCCACAACCTATTTTGGAAAAAAGTCACAAAGCATTGCATTAATGCCCGTCACTTTTTTAACCACTCTTGCCAAGATGAGTTTAACTCCTGTTTTACACAGGCCCAAGAAGCTGTTAATGAGGGTCTGTCAAGACTACACATTAAATGCAACAGGTTCTCCATCACCTACACCTCAGAATCTGGCAGTCCAGGCACAACTGTGGAAACGAAGTGTCATTTAAAGCTTGAGAGCCTCACTGCTGAGGGTTTTCTGAACAAAAAAGTCTGGCTGCAGAAAGAGAAGCCCACATGTCCCGGTTTGATAGCATGCCTAGACTATCTCATAAAGCAATACCTTACCACAAACAATTCTCTAACGCACTGCTATAGATTTGTCATACATGCAGACAAAGAAATAATCAAAATTACTTCAGGTGAATATTTTACCAGTGAGTATGTATTGCTACATGATAATAATGAGGGGGTCTCAATGTTTCCTCCAATACTGCAATAGAAGCTATGACAGCACTCCATAATACTGCAACACATTTTGTTTAAAAGACTTGATTTAAGTAATTCATTATATCCACATAATCACATTATGTATATTTATGACTAAACTGTAAGATAGTTGAAAATATTAGCCCTCAAGTAATATATCAATGATGGCATTACCTCTCGAGTCAGTACAGTATATGCAATGCCTATTGTTTTGTGCTTCTTTTTTTATTTGTGACAAGCTAGTTTTTAATAGATTTACATTTGCATGTTTTCCTACTTCATCTGTTTACTGACAGAAAAATGTAGTAGATTCTATTATTTTGTACTCAATTTGTACTTAACAATCATTAATATCATAATAATAGACAATGTGTAAATAAATAGCTTGAATCTTTGAAGTTCTTTATCCTGCATGTAGTTTGCCTTCAATTGTATCAAGTGTTTTACTGTATACAGCAATGTACAACAACAAAAAATACAGAATAATCGTTTTAGGAGTTTAAAATAAACAGTATAAAATAATTCAGTAGTGTATTCTTGAATGATTAATTGTGTGGATGAATAAATGTTCCCATCTTTCAGCACTAAAACACATCTCAATTCTCAGTAAAAAATACCAGATGAGTTTTGAATTATTTACCTGACTTCCGTCAGCTGCTCTTTCAACTCTAGTATTGCTGTTAAAAGAAAGATTGAAACATCCAGTAAGACACAAAACATTATATTCAGTTACTTATTACACTCACCTAAAAGATTATTAGGAACACCATATAATACTGTGTTTGACCCCCTTTCACCTTCAGAACTGCCTTAATTCTAGGTGGCATTGATTCAACAAGGTGCTGAAAGCATTCTTTAGAAATGTTGGCCCATATTGATAGGATAGCATCTTGCAGTTGATGGAGATTTGTGGGATGTACATCCAGGGCACGAAGCTCCCGTTCCACCACATCCCAAAGATGCGCTATTGGGTTGAGATCTGGTGACTGTGGGGGCCATTTTAGTACAGTGAACTCATTGTCATGTTCAAGAAACCAATTTGAAATGATTCGAGCTTTGTGACATGGTGCATTATCCTGCTGGAAGTAGCCATCGGAGGATGGGTACATGGTGGCCATAAAGGGATGAACATGGTCAGAAACAATGCTCAGGTAGCCATGGCATTTAAACGATGCCCAATTGGCACTAAGGGGCCTAAAGTATGCCAAGAAAACATCCCCCACACCACCACCACCAGCCTGCACAGTGGTAACAAGGCATGATGGATCCATGTTCTCATTCTGTTTACGCCAAATTCTGACTCTACCATCTGAATGTCTCAACAGAAATCGAGACTCATCAGACCAGGCAACATTTTTCCAGTCTTCAACTGTCCAATTTTGGTGAGCTCTTGCAAATTGTAGCCTCTTTTTCCTATTTGTAGTGGAGATGAGTGGTACCCGGTGGGGTCTTCTGCTGTTGTAGCCCATCCGCCTCAAGGTTGTGCGTGTTGTGGCTTCACAAATGCTTTGCTGCATACCTCGGTTGTAACGAGTGGTTATTTCAGTCAAAGTTGCTCTTCTATCAGCTTGAATCAGTCGGCCCATTCTCCTCTGACCTCTAGCATCAACAAGGCATTTTCGCCCACAGGACTGCCGCATACTGGATGTTTTTCCCTTTTCACACCATTCTTTGTAAACCCTAGAAATGGTTGTGTGTGAAAATCCCAGTAACTGAGCAGATTGTGAAATACTCAGACCGGCCCGTCTGGCACCAACAACCATGCCACGCTCAAAATTGCTTAAATCACCTTTCTTTCCCATTCTGACATTCAGTTTGGAGTTCAGGAGATTGTCTTGACCAGGACCACACCCCTAAATGCATTGAAGCAACTGCCATGTGATTGGTTGATTAGATAATTGCATTAATGAGAAATTGAACAGGTGTTCCTAATAATCCTTTAGGTGAGTGTACGTGCATATGATAAATCACACACCAGTCTGTGGGGAAAAAAAGAACATTTAAATGCCACATCTGCTAACATAAGATTGCCCTTCAAAGCAACTAAAAACAAACACTACCTCTCCTTAACCACCAGACTTAGACTTGCTCCAGAAGGAATGACATCATTCTGTTTCATAAGGGTTGTGAATACAATATAATTGTTTCCAGTTTTTCTCTCTCACCCATAATTACAGCAGTAGATTGTAGTTACATGAGCCCCTGTATTGAAGGGTGATTTGTTGTAACTTTTAAAATGTCTTAGGTAAAACTTTTTTACAATCTATGGTTAAAACATGCTTTTTCTTTTCTTTGAGTAGCTCTGATAGTAACACGACGCCCCCTGCTGACATGGAGGAATACTGCAATAAAACATTTTCTCTGAAATAAGACCACAATAATCCCCCAAATACATTCCATATCTTAACAATGTCCCAAACCATACAATCAAAGATTTCAATATATTACGTCATAACTTTTAAATGTCGACAGTTGTCTCATTTGTGACATTTTTATGTCTTATAAGAGAAACATTTGAGTCAAACAAGTTTACTGAGAAAAAGTTTTGAGATAATTTAATTATGTTTCCTCTGAGCAATTACATTTTCCTTGTTGGAGGAATTGATTAGATACAAATGATGTAGAAATAGAGATCTGATTTATTACAAATCATGGCTTCACTGTTTGTGTGAGGTCGGGCATATTTACGAGGTTTTTTTTTCAGCTGGCATGTGTCCATAGAAATCATTAAAGCTTTCACATGTCAAAGGATTTTATAACAGGTCCTCTGAGGACAAATAGTTTGTGTTTGTGTGTGTGGGGACTGGGGAGTGTGTTTAACAGACGTAAGTGAAAACAGGCTGGCAGTCCGCTGGAGGTCAGTTAAAGCTGTGGAAGAGATAGACATCTTCAGTCAATTACACATGCTTTTGTATAGCATTTGATCAATATACCATGTTTGTGCAGTCATCAACTGCAGGAAACACATTTGTGAGATTGTGTGCATTTGCTTTTATTTTTCCCCTCTCACAGACATTGTGTTGTAGCACTGACCGAATCAGTTTCAGAATGAGAGTTTGAAACTCTAAAACTGTCCATGGGCCACCAATCTATTTAAAACAACACTATGTAACGGGAATGTTGATTAATAATATTTTCTTTTCAAAACAATCCCCCAATACACTTTGGTAATATGTTAGAATTTACAGTACACATAAATGAATAGGCAAAAGTACCTGGATGACCTACTTCTTCTACTACACTTTACTATCCCATAAGGCCACTGGAGAGGATTTATGAATGGCAGTAAAGCTGGTAGGTCAGATGATAATGACAACATGGCGAATGCAGTACGTCCAGATTACATTCTACTACTACACACATTCATTCATACTATATAGAACAAATACTTTTAGCGCTAGTGGAGTAATTACTTGTTCAAAATAAGTACCTAGCCTACTCAAGAGAGTATGTGATTTTGGACGCAGCCCAAGTTCGCCACAAATGACACTATACACTATGCACTTACAGTTTATTTTATCATCCAGCAACAGAGTCTAATTGTATTCCGCTACGTAATTAAAGCTGTGACAGTTTAGTGCATGAAGGGTCCAACATTCCACACTTCCTCTGCGTCCGAAAGCGCATACTGTACAGGCCAGGGGTGTCCAAACTCGGTCCTGGAGTTTGGACACCTATGGCCTCAACACCCCTGTCTGGAAGTTTCTAGTATGCCTAGTAAGAGCTTGATGAGCTGGTTCAGGTGTGTTTAATTGGAGTAGCTCTGCAGGATCAGTGGCCCTCCAGGAGCAGGATTAGACACCCCTTGGACAGAGGTTCAACATTTGGTTTGAAACATCAACGTTCTCATTGCATGTGACCTACAGCATCAGTTGTGCAGCTTCACTTCCATTCACAAATCCTCTCCCATGGCCCCATGGGATAATAAAGTGTCCATCAAAATGCACACTTCTGAATCTGGCCGGAAGTATTTGTTCATCAGGTACTTTTCACTTATACTGTTTTATGAATACTATGAATTCGGACATACTACTTAAAGGAGAACTCCGGCGCAAAATTAACCTTTGGTCTAATTACACATTGTTACCTAGTCAACCGTTATCTGAGATTTGTTTTCATGATTATCGAATGTAAATAGTTTTATCTCTAAAAACAGTTTAGCCTATAAAGCTAGTATAACGCTAGTATATTGGGCATAGATCAATGACAAATAAAAATCGCTTGTTAATACCACTAACAAGGCTCAAAATAGCCCCACACTAACACGGTAGCATAATGAGGGTCCCTACCTTCAAACCGAAGCATTGAGAACTTTGTAAGTGTACAGACAGTTTAATAAGAAGATATTTTATACATACAGTCAACTTCGCGTATACAGGCAGAAGCCATCTTTGAAAAACAGTCTCTACCAGTCGATCTACGAACGCCGATCCAAGCCTGCTGTTCGCGCTCACCTTATCACAACTTATAGCTCGTTCACATCTCACCAGCGCACTTGGATCGGCGTTCGTAGATCAACTGGTAGAGACTCTTTTTCAAAGATGGCTTCTGCCTGTAAACGCGAAGTTGACTGTATTTATAAAATATCTTCTTATTAAACTGTCTGGACACTGACAAAGTTCTCAATGCTTCGGTTTGCATGTAAGGACCCTCATTATGCTACCGTGTTAGTGTGGGGCTATTTTGAGCCTTGTTAGTGGTATAAACAAGCGATTTTTATTTGTCATTGATCTATGCCCAATATACTAGCGTTATACTAGCTTTATAGGCTAAACTGTTTTTAGAGATAAAACTATTTACATTCGATAATCATGAAAACAAATCTCAAATAACGGTTGACTAGGTAACAATGTGTAATTAGACCAAAGGTTCATTTTGCGCCGGAGTTCTCCTTTAACTCACATTACTACTATACTACTATAAGTAGGCAAATTCGGACGCAGCATTCGCATAATTTTAGTTTAATATTCAGTCCGCACACAATAATTGCACTATTTATACTACAAAATGGCATAGACAGCGGTGTCTAATCCTGCTCCTGGAGGGCCACTGTCCTGCAGAGTTTAGCTCCAACTTCGATTAAACATGAACTAACTAGCTTTTCCAGCAGCACTGGACTGTTATAGCAGCACTCTTGAAAATGTTTTAAATGATCAGTTGTGCAGAACTCCACAGTTCAGTTCAGAACATCTACCCGTCATACACAAACAATCCTGGTCATTATTGTGAACAAGCAGCCTCACTGGACATGTTTATGAGAACAAAACCTTAAATTAAAAAAAACAGTCCTTTTCTTGCCTTCATAAAACTGGTCTGTGTTTAATTGAAGTGCAACAGTCCATAGAGACTGAGAACAGCCCTCTCCATAGCAACAAAAGCCAGAATCATGGGATTTTCCCACTAATTCAATGAGGGCCATTCACTCAACCTGGATGACAGACACAGATACAAAATGGTGTGTATAAAGTTACCAAGAATAAAGGCATTCGCCATGAGTAAGTGTTTTCCCACAGAAATGTGGAGGGGACCTTCTGAGGTTTTGTGTGTCTCGCACGGCACATAAAGAGCTCATGCAGCGTCCTGAGCGATGAAGTAAGTCCTTTGGCAAGGCCATTAGTAATTGAAAACAGTTCTTGTTCTGTGTTGTGTTTGACGAACACACATTTGTACACACTCTTGACTCATTTGTAAATGTACTGTTTATATACAGTAGGGTTAGGTTTAGTGGTGTAGAGAATGGAAAAATACCTAAAATTAAAAAAAAATCATCAAAAGAGACTTCTTTCAAAAACTTCCAGACCCCAAACTTCTCAACAACAGTAGTATCTTTAAAATAAAAACACACATTGATGTCTGTAGGCTAAATGTTGTTGAAAATTTCTTTTTAATTTATTTGTCACAGACATAACAGTTTCCTCAAGACAATGTGACACGACAGGAAAGAACACAAGAAACACAGCTTAGCACAGCAGCAAAGCTCTCACACAGATCGTATGCTTCCTACAGTACAGTATATGCCACTGTTAATGTAACACGGGAAACTCATAGTATAGGGAACACAAGAGAACGTTTTAACTTGTTAATGCCCTAGATATATCCAGAGATTAAACTAAATAGAAATCTCTAGCAATAATAGGAATAGTGAGTAATAGTTTCAACATTAAGTTAGTAATGTGTAATGTAGGTAGTAATGTGGGTCGCTCTATCAATATGCTGACTACTCTCAATTGTTGTATAATATGTTTCACAAATTTAAAACAACAGCCACTTTAGACATTTCACACCATTTACACACACATATATGGGACATGTAGAGACCTGAACAAAGAAGACATTTAGATATACCTTAGACATAATTATAAAAACAGCAGTACTGATAAAATAACATTTTCTGAAAGCTGCAGGTAAATGTATGTAATTTGTGCGAGAAAAAACGTTGTTTTTTAACACAATACAATCTTATATAGAATAGAATATATATTCTCTTCTCTGTGCGTATTTCTAACCTGTAAGAGCACAACTCATAATTGCTCTATTAATTCAGTTTTACATTTCCCTTGTCATTAATTATCATTAATTAGCCTTTTCCTTTTTGATGTCCAGCATGTACCATCTACTCATTAGAAGCAGAAGCATCCCATCTGTTTTGATTGCTCACCACCACTGTTTCTTTGTAATGGAAGTCAATCCATAATGCCACTGATATCTCCCTTTTCATCCGAAAACACAAGTATGGCTTTTTAAATAACTAGGTCTAAGGCACACAGTAGCTCCTCCCCCTGTAACAAGTGCTGCCGTCCAGTCACAGGCACATTTACCTCACAGTCGTAACGGGTAAGCTGGGGGAGGGGCATAGTTATGGCTCCGCCCTCTGACGATCTGCTCAACAATCTACTCGCAACATCTGAGAAAAAAAAGACAGATAGAGAAAGAGCAATAATACATGAAAAACAGCTGGTCTCAATGCAATGATTTCACACACTGACATGTTGTCTCCATGGTGACATACCAGATGGCAGCAACAGTATGGTGGCATGTCGAATCCCTTCTGATGATGAAGCATCTGATTTTCTGGCCTTTTTCTCTGGAAAATCAGTCACCAACTGCAACACAGACCCCTGGGAGAAAACACACATCAACAGTCACTCTAAACTCTTTTTTATTTTTATATAAATAAAAATAACCATAAATTATAGATACGTCTGAAAGTGTGAGGTTTATTGCTAAAATTTTGCTATAATCCCCAGCTGACTGCACATTATAAAAATGTATTTTTTATAACATTATTAATAATAATTTTTGACAATTCCAGGATGTGATTGACCACTCAGAATCAAGTATTCCAGAGAGATATGCAATAATACACATTAAGGCTCTCAACATACCAGTCTTATTGCTTCAGACAGAGGTATGGTCTCAAGTTTCCTCTTGAGCAGCTTTGGGTTGGTCTGACATTTAGAAGAAATATCACTGTCTTGAATAATTTCTCTAGAGAGTTACAGAAGGAGACAGGAAGAGAGAAAGAACGGCAACAAAAAATAGTTTATCTGCAGTTTATTTGCAGCACAGATCTGATCAACAAAGCATGTCTCTCTGAGGATGCGGTCTCACCTGCTGCTGTCCTGCTCTGTGGTTCTAGTGTCCTGCTGAACGGTGTCACAGGACATCAAGTCTGTAGGGGCTGCTGGGAGAGCAGGGGCAGTTTGCGTGCTGCTGGAGGGGGTCAGTTCAAGCGCTGAACCTGGGCTGGAACACATCGACTCGGCTGGAGAAACAGTCCGCAGCTGGAAATCATCATCCATGGGAATGTATGGAGCTAACATCTCCAGATCCAAACCAACTCCCTATAATAATCATAACCATCAGCACATTAAAACACATACCCCCGGTTTCCCAGACAAGGCCAAAATGCATGTTTGAGCTGTTTTAACTGAAAGCAACTTGCACTGGCGTATCTTAAAATATGTCAGTGCCATTGTTTTGTCTCAAGATGCACACCAGTAATGTTGTTTTCTAAGGCACGTTTATAAAAGATACTTAAATGCCCTGATTGAACTAAGGCCTAATCCTGGCTTGCACTAATGGTGCACTACATTTTTTATGTTGTGTTGCTTGATATGGCCGTCGTCTTGGACTTGTATTGACATCTGTGTGGATGCAGTACACAATCAACAAATCTACTGTACCTGTGTAATAAAGGGTGTCTTGGACTCCATATCCATGGAAAATAGTTTCTCCACGTGATCCGGTTTTAGCTGGTCACTAAATTCTGAATCCACGTGGAGATCAACCTGAACATAAACAAACAACGAATTCATGTCACATGTCACAAATATATATTTTTCTTGAAGAGTAAACTAGAAAAAGACATATAAAGGACTAAAAGTGTGAAAGGTATGAGAGGTACTGTAAAACGGTGACTAGACTCCACCTGGGATCTGGAAGAAGCCGAAGATTGTGGGAAGGGGAAGTCATCAGGTTGTAGGTGGGCTGTGGAGGCATCATCCTCATTTAGGGAGGAACAGGGATGAGAGAGGGGTGAGAGGGGTAGCAGTACACTTGAACAGGGCAACATCACATCGTTGTAGAGAGGAATTTCTGTCAGCACAGAGATCGCCGAGTCTGCAAGAAATTAACATAAGGACTTTAAAAAAAACATACTCTCTGTAAATAAATGGTCAAAATATAAATAGAATTCATGATTAAATATAAATGTTTAGTTATTTTTTCATGGACTGGTTAATAGGATTATATGGCAAGAGTCAAACAATGTCATATATAAGGATGACAAATAGTTTTTTCTCTAGATGTCCAACATCATGGATGCGGCCAGCTTTATTAATGATGAAGTTTTGTGAGGTAACAGCAATGCAGCATATGATTGTTGGAATTAAATTATTGCATACTGCAGGACATATACTTGAAGTAAAAAAGTAGCAGATTATTTGCTACGGATTATACAATATATACTGCACAATATGCTAGTATTCCATTCAAACATAGCCAATATGATGCTATTAGATCTACAGTATCACAACTGTAGACCAGAGATCACAACATCAACCAAATGAAAGGTACACAGAATTTACTGCAGAGTAAAATTGTGTGAATAACCATGAAACTTCTAGAATGGACAGTCTCATGTCAGAACAACTAAAACATTTGATTTAGATGAGCCAGTATCTGTTTCCATCCACTTATTTTTATGCAAATTTTGGGATATCGCCTCAAAAACGCTGGATGGAAAGGTAAAGAAGCGCATAAATAAAAATAAATAAAAAAGTATGCTAATTTTTTTATATAAGATAAGAAGATATGCGCATAAACTCCAATGGAAACACACTTATCAAATAAATTCCTCAATAAAACAAAAAAACTCGTGACTTTGCCTCAACAGAGGATGTCATTGGATAACTGGACTGTCATCAAAATGATTTGGTAAAATTTCCTCCTAGAACTGTCTCACACAACTGCATTCCCAAACACCAGGAATCTGCCTCTGGAAACGGTGCTTTATTCATATAAGTTTTATGCAATATTCAAATTTTTCACATAACAGCTTTGGATGGAAACATAGCTAGTGTAGAGTTCAGACCTGTGGTAGTGAAATCCAGTGTGAGGACAGGGTCTACAGTCAGTGCCGCTGGCTCCCCCTTCAGGCTGTCATTTAACTCCTCTTCCACAGACTCCTCTTCCTTTTCATCCCTCTGTTTTCCCTCCTCTTTCAACTCAGCCATGGTCACATCAGCCCCAAGGAACTCCTCCTGGTGTTCTTCCTGTTCTCGCTTTATTGTTGTGCTGTTGGTTTGCTGAAGGGACAGGATTTGTTTGGGCTGTTCAATGCCACTGCAAAGGATGAACAGATAAAAAATAATGTCACTCATACAAACACAAGCACATATTGCACGTACTAAATGCACGTATTCAGGCAGCCAGATACACATTTAAACAGACACACATTTAAATGCACACTAAGACAAGTGTGTGAAGTCCCACCTGAGGATGTAGTTGACGCAGACCACACACTGTGGCTGGGAGTTTTTACTGTTATAGATCACAGTGGCCTGAGTCTCTGCCCAAACAAATCCTCCTGCTTTAGCCAGCAGCCGGTACTGTCCGGTACACACTTGTCCCTTTACAAACACTGCCGAGAGAGAGACATTTAAAGCATTATGATATATCTTAATTTAGATCTGCATAAGTGAACAGCATTTAAGTGACCATACGCTTGTGGTGTGTTTTGGTCATGTGGCCAGAATCCAGAGCGTGATAGTATTCATACACAGAATGCTGCAACAGATCCACTGGATCAAAACCCAACAGCTCTGTGATCCTGCAAACACACACAAACACACACAGGTTGCATGCCGCTCAGTGACATTTCAGCTTTCACAAGTCACCACTAGATGGCGAAGAAATCCAGGCCATAAATCTGGACCTTCAGTCAACAGACTCTCTCTGCATCAGAAAATGCATACTTCCCTACTAATGTCTCAGTATGTCTTAATACCCAGTGGTCCTGAAATAGTGGGCAAAAAAACCCAGATGACATACTTCACAAGATTCTGATAATAACTTTATTTTTGTTGATATTAGAGCAATGGCCCAAAGGGGCTTGTGCCCTAGTGTGTGAAGTTATTTGAATGCCTTTGAATGCATTTTGAACACTTGCTCCATATATTGAACATACTTGCACAAGTATATGTACAAAACTCAGTACACTTTATAGCTCTCATTGAGCCGAACAGCTTTCACACTGACTGAAAGTTGGCTATTCAGGGTTTTGTGAAAAGCGCATGTGCTAAACTTTTTAATATCCCCTCCTAAAGGATTTATGATTCCTTTCATATACCCGGTTTAAATGTATATTGCCCTAAAGCCACCAGGGCTTTAGACGGGCCCATCTTAAGCCCGTCATTTCTGCTTGCAGCTATATTTTTTATTCTTTCTAGTTAAAAAATAATGACATGATTTACAATTATTATGTTATACAGTCCGTTCCTAAAATCTTTCAAAAGTTTATACATCTGACATTATTATAATAATGCATAGAAAAAGATATTCGGGGTAAGTAAAATTGTTTAATTTTTTTAATTGTTTAAGTCTTTCGTGCTCACTAATTCTGTCAGTGTTACGATCCTTCAGAAATCATTCTAATATGCTTATTTGGTTCTCAAGAAACATTTCTTATTGTTATCAATGTTAAAAAAGTTGTGCTGTTTAAAGGGGTGGTATAATGCCCCTTTTTACAATATGTAAAATAAGTCACTGTTGTCCCCAGAGTGTGTATGTGAAGTTTTAGCTCAAAATACACAACAGATCATTGTTTACAGCATGTTAAAATTGTCCCTTTTTGAGGGTCAGTAAAAACGCGTCGTTTCGTGTGTGTCCCTTTAAATGCAAATGAGCTGCTGCTCCCGACACAGAGGGCGGAGCTTCGAGAGCTTGTGTGTTAGTGTGTGTGTGTGTGTGTGTGTGTGTGTGTGTGTGTGTGTGTGTGTGTGTGTGTGTGTGTGTGTGTGTGTGTGTGTGTGTTAGAAACTCAGATTACCTCACGCAGACATGCACTGAAATGTCAGAAACCGTTCTGGCTTTCATGTTTAAACTGGAGTCGGACAATGGAGAGACTGAAGAAGAAGTGACAACATGTAGAATGCAACCGTACGTTTCTGAATGGTTAGTTGATGATTTTATGTTCCTGATGTGGAGTTAACTATCTTCAATTAGCATATTCTGTCATGATAATTTATAAAATCGCTTGTGTGGAAACTGTTGTAAGATGCCTACAGAGTGACATGCTATTGCATTTGTGTTGCGTACTGTATTGCATGTGAAAAGACGGATGCGACAGCTTGAGCAGACTCACAAATGTGCTCGACTACAACTCTTCGCCTTCTCAACATGGACTGCGTGTTCCCAGGGGGCGGGGTTTATGTCAATTTTAGGGTTTGTGATGTCACTAACCCGGGAGGAATGTCGTGTAGTCCCTACCAGCTGTTTGTTACAGTCCTTAAAAACGATTTCTGTAAAAGCAAATATCTTCCTTTGCTTTGAACTTTGAGCGTTACTTTGCAGATGTTGTTTATGCTCAAACAGCTACATTACACACTAACTAAAGTTAGAAAAGTGAAATCATAATCAACCTCCCTTTTAATATTTTGTGGAAACCATTTTTTACCTGATTCCCTGATAAATAAAAAGTTTAAAAGAATTTATTTGAAATAAAAAAAAGTTAGAAAACCCCAAATCTATGCAATGAACTTCGGTCATTTTAAGTATGACTTAAGTGCCCAAAAGTTTACCCTATAATAAATGATGCTCAGATGTTAGAGTCAGATGTTGCTTCTGTCAGCACAAAAGCATTTCGTTTTGTGCTGAGCAGGGCAGGTGTGTTATTGTACAACACTCAGAGGAGCTGAGACTTTACCTCTCATCGCAGTAGGTGAAGCGCATATCTAAAGTGTGGCGGCTGAGGAATGTTCTAGAATCCAGAGGAGCCTCAATGTTTGCCGGGTGGGGAATAGACTCACAGATGAGCACCAGGTACGTTGAACACGCATTTTTTTCCTTCACGACACCATCTGCTGTGTGGATATGGCCCGAACACCGCAGCACCTGTCAGAGAGAGAGGCTGATAGGGATAAATATGTATCCAGATTCATTGTATAGATGCTTTCAGAGTAACCCTGCTGTCACAGGGTCAAAAGTGAAGCACAAGTAGGGGGTAGTACCTTCCAGGAGGCAGATTTGACATTGACAGTACGCCCTCTGTTGGTCAGTGTACATTTCATCCTCAATAGAAAACTTCTATCTGTGGGAAACTCCTTTGCTTTCTTACCCAGACCTGAAGGGGGGAAAGGGAGAGAGATGCGTGAAAGTGATCACTATTGTGATTGAGAGAGAGAGAGAGAGAGAGAGAGAGAGAGAGAGAGAGAGAGAGAGAGAGAGAGAGAGAGAGAGAGAGAGAGAGAGAGAGAGAGAGACAGAGAGAGACAGAGAGAGAGACAGAGAGAGAGAGACAGACAGACAGAGTATTACCATTTCTGTGTGCCAGCATTTCTCTGAGCTCCTCGTGATCACATGGATGAGTAAAGTCAAACACACTGTGTCCAGTAAGGTCAATCTACAGGGGTAAGAAATGGTTTAGTACACACAATTCATTATTCATTATTCACGTTTCTAAGGCCTGGCTACACATTCATAGCCCCATTAGAGATTCAGTTTAACATCAGACAGTATGATCTTACAATGAAAGGTGGATTATGACATTTTATAGTTGATAACAAATACTAGAATAATAACCAATCTATTATGCATTAATTTCTTTATTAAGCATCTACACATTAAATTGTTTAATAGTGACAGTAGAGACATTAACTACGTTTAAAAGATTTCTAAATAAATGCTTTTCTCTGAACTCTCTATTCATCAAAGAATCCTGAAAAAAAATGATCCATTTTTAATTAATGAAGCCTTGGTAAGCATAAGAGACTTCTTTTAAAAGCATTAAAAATCGTTTTAATTTTTTATCTTATTTTGAAAATAGAAGTGCGTAATTTTTGCACCACTAGCAGCATCAAATGTAACCGCAATTAGTTTGTTTAAATGAAAAATATAAATTTTGCAATTCTGTTTTGTCCCACTAATAGTGCACACACTTCACCTTTAAGCAAGTATCAAACTGAATCAAATAATTACCACATTTCAGATTTTGTAATGTCACTCGTTAACATTCATTAACATTCATAACAAAATCTAATTGCCAGTTCATATTTTGAAACTAGAAAAAAAAAACTTCTAATGTGAGTCACACGTGCAAGTGAAAACAAGCCAAGATGTTGAAATCCCTTAAAATCACCTGAGGTAGGCCTAGACACTTGCTGACATTCTCTGACAGGTAGACGATGTCACCATCAGCAGAAAGAACCATGAGAAACCCATCCAGAGCTTTCAGATATGAACTGTTCCACTGAGAGCCCAATTCAGTCTCCACATCCAGTATATCTAAAGAGAGACAGAGATGAACGCATGCAGACGAATTCACTGCATGATCTCACCGAACATTTGTCCTCTCTCACCTGTGTTCAGTAGCTTACGCAGGCGCAGGTAACTGAGTGCGAGTCTCATGACTGATGCTTTATCCAGGTTAGAGGTGATGCTGTGGGGGAAGGGTAGTTCTCTGGCCAGTTCATAAAACACCTCCGATTCTTTTCCTCTCCGACAACGTGCTGCATCTCGGGATTTCTCCTTCCTTCGCTCTGAGCTCACCCTATCACAAACACAAACATACGTATAAATCATATCAGAGGGGCATGTGCTGTCAATGCCTTCCCCTGTGTGCTGTCAAACTGTCAAAAACATACATCATATATATTTAAAATACACGCATAGGTTTCATTGCATATACACCAGCTGCAAACATTAAGCAAAAGTGCATTCGGGCATGCAAAATTACTAAGGGTGCTGCAACAAATGTCGACTACAGGATATGATGTCACACTAACAAATAAAAAATAAATATACGTAGCTGAATTGTGTAGTGTTGTGTAATTTTGTGTATTGTGTGGGGTCAGGCATGGCAGTTCATCTGAACTGAGGACAGTTGTTTTATTAACAGACTCTATGGAGACATGGCAGGTAAAACCTATTTCACTCACACTCTCAAAAACACACACACACACACACACACACACACACGCACAAAGATCCTACTGTACAGTTACTGACATCATTATGTTTGCCATGAGCTGTCCTCGGGGCAAATATGGAAAACCCAGAGCTAATAAAACATCCGTGGACAAGACTATTCAGAGATGTCAACAGTGTTTAATTAGTTTTCATTGATTTATATTTCCTCTTGTCTCTCTCTCAAAATTTAATTCATGAGAAACCTTAGTATTAATTGTTAAAGCAGTCAACATTACACATTTATGTATGTTTAAGTTGGTAAAGTTAATATGTTTTTCGGCATTTGTCAAGAGGGAATGTTACATTCAGTTTGGTGCCAACTTCACATGCTTGCAGGTAGGATAATAATCTCTTTGTCTGGGTCCTGGGTTGGATTAACTAGGATACACTGTAGGGGGAGTGGAATAAGATGTGTCAGTGGGCACAATTTTGCCTTGTGCTTATATCCATCATTTATAGTTGGCTGTGACGGAGAGGTGAACGGTTCTAAAACCGTTTCTGTGGTCAATTTTCTACATGGCAAGTAATATGTTTCTGTCACTAAAATGTTTATAATTATCTAGATCTAATGATTTTCTGCAGGTAAATCGTTACGCCTGTAGGTGGCGACAAGTGACCGAGTTTTAGTTAATGAGTGAGTCACTGACTCATTCCTTCAACCATTCCTTCCTCCATTCATAATGGACACAAGTGACTGGCTATTAATGATGTGAATATGGAATAAAAAAACTCGCTGGATTTATCGATCAAGAATTTTACATTTTATATTACAAATGATTTCCTTAAAAAAACACTTTCCTTGTTACAGATACTTTCTTCTAGTTTCAGTAGCAGATATTCTGCAAAACAACTCTTAATTTAAGGACACAAATGTGAAGATAGATATTGCTCTGTCTGCGCGTGTGTGTGTGTGTGTGTGTGTGTGTGCGTGCGTGCGTGCGTGCGTGTGTGTGTGTGCGTGCGCTTCAGGTATACCCTACCTACACTATGTGGAACCAAATTTCCCAAACAAAGATGGCAATATCCGAAATCCTTGTCGGGACATGTTTTGGTCCCCATGAGAAAAACAGCGTATAAATCATAAGTGTTTTGAAAGTGTAAGAAATGCAGGGGATGTAGAGGAAGGAATATACAGTTTATACAGTACATCATTCATTATGTCTAATAATGTATAATCAAATCATTATGTCTAGAATGTCCCCATAAATAATGAAAACCTGTGCATGTGTGTTATTTTCTGTCTTTCTCTTGGGCCCCTCATGAGACAAGATATGAATAAATTAAAGGATGTAACATGCACACAAACATACACTCTTGACCTCACTTTGAGGTCTCTATACTGATACAGTGCAGTTAGCGTCTGGATGCTGGCCAGCCAATCGCCTTAAAAGCGAATGCTATAGAAACCACCAAGTCATCTCGCCCCTCTTCCTGTCTGTTTCTCTGAATCACTCCACCTGTTTGAGCATTATCTGCACATGCTGTTTCAGATACAACAGAACAGTGAAGAAAAAAAAAGGACATTAGTGATGTACCAACACACGCACACAAGCTTTCAGTCGCCCCACTGGCCATTTCCCATTCAATATGTAATTTAAAAATATACAATGAAGCAAATAGGGATTCGTGAGGGCTTATTATGTGTATGTACTTGAGATGGACATGTTTAGCACAAAAGAAGTACACAATTGAAGGTACATTTCTATCATTAGCATATCTAAGTAACCTTCACACCACAATGACCTTGACTACACGGTAGCCATGCCTCATAGCAACATTATATGGAAGGTCCTGGTTTAGGACCCTCCATATAATGTTCCTGGTCGAGAGGTTTTTTAAATCAGATTATATCAGAATGTTGATCCCAACAATGGATGGAAACAATATAAAAGAACGTGTAAGAGGTGGTGAACAAGGAGCAAGAGGATGAGGACGAGAAAGAGCAAGGTGTGCACACTAGAGGGTTTTTCCCTTTGCCTAGCAAGAGATGACATTGCCTGTGATGTGGACAGTCATTTTCACAGTATGCAAGTGCTAAATATACATACAGTCAATAGGCCTACAATATTCAGTACAAGACTACTTGCAGTGCATACAGTATACAATTTATTCACTTTTATTCAGTTGTGATTACTATTCTTTTTTAGGTAATTGCAAAATTTGTTTACTTTGTTACACTTTATTCTGTAACTGCATGCTTTGGATTCTGTGTTCTCTATTTTTTTTTTATGTAGGCCTAGTGTCTAATGAATGATCTGTATTGTTTATAATATTGACACTCTGTGTGTATGACCTGAAAACATTATTTGATTTTGAGCAGAGATAAAATGGTTTAAGGCAACTGTTTTATTTTGCCAGAAGAGTCAGAGATTCTCTGAATGTAGTTTGAAGATTTGGTTTTATGTTTAAGGTTTTGAGAAAGTGAGTGATGGTTTCGAGAAATGTGTTTTAGCAATTCAGAAAAAAACGTTTTTTTTAACATTTAGATTACCATCTAACACTCACTTTAAAACACTAATTTAATAACTAATTTAATAAACTTAAAGGGGACCTATTATGCCCCGTTTTACAAGTCTCAGGTGTCTGCGAAGTTTCAGCTCAAAATACCCGACAGATCATTTATTATTCCATGTTGTAAATGCCCATTTTTGAGTGGAAGGAAAAACATGCTGTTTTCATGCATATATCTTTAAATGCAAATGAGCTGCTGCTCCCCACCCCGCTTTCCAGAAGAGGGCGGATCCTTTACAGTTCGTGCCTCGGATACTCAAAATGAATATCCATTTTATAATGTACACTATAATGTGGTTATGCAATAAAAACAGCTGATTTTAGTTTTTAGGGTTTTATTTTTTATTCAGACAAAATTAAGAAATTTTTATTTTGACCATTTATTGGTTATCACGAAAGATTGTAAACTTACTGTATATTTAAGATCAGTGCAACCCTACTTAGTGTTCATCATTGAAACACTAAGTAGCCTTTCACCACTTACCAACACTAAAACCACAACAACTGTGGACACCTTTTTCATAATCTGTCGAGATCTTTGACTTAAATCCTGAAAGGTTCTGCCTACAGATCAAAATTTCAGTCTCATTAATATACTGTCGAACTTATTGCATAGATCTGTAGGAGGTAACAAGTTACAATACAGTTGTTCTGTACAAAGTCACAGATACAAAGTCTCACAACCGCACAGTGGAAAAACATTATAACATCAAAGAGCACCATTTAGTATAATCGACGAGTGAACGAAAAAGTTCCACAAGGGATCTTACACAATCTTTCAAGTTATAATACAATAAGGTTCAAATAGTTAACGTTAGTTAATAGTTAAAGGTACAATATGTAGGATTTTTGCAGTAAAATATCCAAAAACCACTAGGCCAATGTTACATATTTTGTTTAGTTGATTACTTGCAATATCCCCAATGTTTCCAACTATTTCTAAATCGTGAGAAAATTGCGATTTTAACCAAGGAAACGGGACGTGTGAGCAGGGGTGAGGAGTCGCCAGTCAATGGCGTCATATCCGCGTTACCCTCTGTTTCCGCTCGTACTGCATAGTAACCATGGCGACAGACGTGGACAACTGGGTTATGCTTAGCAGGACGCTCACGCTGTTGTTGTTTTGTTCAAACATTTAGGTCCATGGCAAGCAGACTTTGAGATGAAAAGAGAATACTAGAACGAAGATCAAAATCTAAAAGATCAGCACTTGCGTGTAGTTCGGTAGAATGAAATGTCCTTATTTCTTTATATCCGCGGGACTCGCGTGTGGAGCTGGTATACGTCTCTCATTAGCAATCACTGTATTCACTCATCCATAAAAGATCCATCAGCTTGACGACAAGATCCATAATTCCGTTTGATGCTTTGCGTCATCGATATACGCCTTTGTTATTGTAAGAGATTAGCGACCCCTGGTGGCCAAAAATGACATACTGTACGTTTAATGCATTAGCTGAATTATTTGAACTTGAATGGCTGAAATTAAAATTTTAACAATGTATTAGTATGTAGAAATTAACCAAAATCAATAAATGCTATAAAAGTATTGTATATTGTTAGGTCATGATGCCTTATGCATTAACTGTTATTGAACTGACACTTATTGTAAAGTCTAACCATATGAACAGCTTTGAGCCAGACTGTACTAAAATTGTGTATATCCAATATACCAAAAAAAGGCAGTTATGCTGATACAATATTCTAGAAGTCGTCTCAGATGTGCTGAGCAGACAGACGGAGCCTTTAGCATGATCACAGCCCCCTCTGTGAGACGCTCTATGCCCTCAGCATGTTTTAATAATAATGATCCAATAAGCTTTCCGTCAGTCAACCTGCTCTCTGTTTTCCCTCCCTTTGACCAGTACAAACTGCTTCCTGCAGGGGACTTCATGATTCATTATTTATAACCCACACACATAAGGCACACTTACTATGGTCTAAATATTTCAGCAAGGACAGTGTACACACATTCTTACAGGAAAACATCTCTGCTTAATGCATCTCCACTACATTTGCAACCTTGACCATTAGTATAAACAAGGTTAATGGGTATAACCAGAATTAATGTTTACGCTGTGCTCGATACTCTCTTTCTGAACTTCAAAACAGCACAAGCAGAAACACAGGACATGATATAGGATCATGTCAGCTTTTCAATCGAATCTAGGTTAATGCCATTATCCTGTCGTATAAAGCTTCTTGGCGTCCTGCGGATATGTTACTTATTAGACATTATAACACATCCAGTAAACAAACACTAACATTGCCCTGCATTAACCACAGACCTGTTAATGAAATCTATATTAAAAGAGGGGCAATAATAGAACCCATGACGAGATGTCGAACAAAACATTATTCAAGCAAAGGTCAACATCCTTCATCAGCTATCTGATAAATCAAGTCTCTTCTATTTACAAATTCTGTTTCTAAGAGGACGAATGGCTGGTTTGATGAGTGCAGAAGCAGCCTAACCTTTCTCAGCTTCATTTTACACCCCTGCGAATGACAGCACCGACAGGCCACAAGCTGATAGCACACAGGGGACCTTTACAATAGAGCCAAGAGGAGAGGTGTCAGCTGATCCAGAGCAAAACACAAGCGCTACGACAGAGGGCTTTCGGAGAGCAGAGCAACACCAAAAGATCTCATTTTCATGTGTTTGCATTACATTGTACACACACAGTCATTTCAAATGGAAATACTGCCTTGTGCTACTTAACGTATACACTTGTAATTCAATGTTTAATGTAATTTAAGTATCATAAACAATTATATTAACATATACATTCTAATGTAGTGTAAAGTGCGTTGCATGCCACTACCTAAAAACCAAAACTCACCCAATTGAAAATAGGGTGTAAGAAATATGTTCTTAATTTCAAATGCTGGCTCTTGAATAGATTTAAGCACTTAGCCATGCACTCTTTAATTAAATGGCACTAGGCCGTATCTTTCAGCACTGATTTTAAAGGAAGAGATGATCAATCAAACCCACTATATGTTATGTTCAACGTGTCGTGTTCAGAATTCAGATATCCTTCAGCACTGTGCATGTGCAATAAAACCTATTAGAAATGACAGACAAACCCAAACTCAGATCTCTTTGAGAGGACCAAAATGTGAATCGAGTGAAAAGGATCTCAGTTCTCTAGTCTTGAAAGTAGAATTCTATATATTTTCGGTGTCAATGATGGGAAGTCGGTTCATTTTAAAAATGGATTCAGTCAGCAATTCTTTTACGTCACCGCTTGGTACCTAGTAGTTGCACCCTCAGAAACCATGCCCACGAACCGTTGGCTAAACGTCTGATACATATTGCACACAAAATTGGAAATACTTCAGGATTTTCGAAGTTGTCATCTGGTTGAATTCTACGTATTTCCAGGAGACGTATGTGTTACATTCTTTAACGGTCCGGCTGGTTGTGACGCCAAACCCCCTTATGGAAGAAGCAAGCAGTTACAACTGTGGCAATGAGCGCTTATCAGGATCAACTAAACGTTACATTTTCACGCCCCTACGCATGACGCATCTGGGCGGTCCTTGGCCAATGAAAGCTGCTATGGAGTCCTTGAGTCCTTGCTTGGAGTCCAAGGTCTATGACCTTCTGCCGTCAGTCTGGCTATGCAAGACTAGGGCTGTGTTCGAAATCGCCCTATACCCTCAACTATTCCCTACGTTACTCCACTAATATAGTCCACTTGAATGAAAACGAGTGAGTGATTTCAGTTACTGAGTGCGCCGAAAGGGCTATACCCATTTTTGCATAGTTTTGTGCTTAGCAAACTAGCAGCTCCAGTAGTAATGTATCTTAAACTCTATAATGGAAATTAGCATGTTTAAAACTTAATTAAACAATTTAATAATCAATTAAAAAGTAATTTATACCTGTATGATAATATACCGTAGCCACATTGGACCAGCGGTTTGGAAAATGATTCAGCTGCGGGGTGCCATCTTCTGGTGAGACACGGGAATTCATTTGGCGTGACCGTCAAAGCACATTATAGGTATTCTCTAGTCGTTGAGCGCGTATAGGTAGATGCCACATTTGACCTCTCCAGACACGTTGACAAGACCGCCATCTTGCAACAGTCAGCATGTCATCACTACAGTAAGAATCAATGATGCCGCAACATTGCGCAGCCTCTGGTTGTGATAACCTTTCACAGATGAGAATGTGTTGGTTTGTTTTTATATGTAGGCCTATTAACTCAATATTACATGTTTTTACTATGGTAATTGTAATGTTTTTACTTTTACAATGGTACATTTTTAATGCCGTGTTAGCTGACGCCTTCGTCTTGCTGCATTGTGTTAGTTTACCAAAATCATCTGTGGAAGTCTATTTCATATAAAGATATTCATACGCATCTAACTACGGTTGCAAACACTCAGTCAACTTGCTCTTGAATGTTCTTTGACCGTTCCAATATTACATATAGCGCTAGCGGCCCATTGAAACCGCCGCTAATGAGGAATCTATATATCTATGATTGAGCGTACATCAATTGTGCACTCGTTATTGCAGTGCATTGTGGGATTGAATGAGTGCACTTGATAACACCCACTGGTTTCGGACATCACTACAAATGGCTGTCCACTCAAATAGTGCCCTATTTAAGGGTAGGCTATAATAGGGATGTAGATTTTGTCCCTAGACATCCGCAAAACATGGCCTAAAATGTTCTCGTAAAACATTTTTTATTGTAGGCTAGGCCTATTGCTATTTATTTATGTTTCCCAGTCCAGTTTGTTGAAGCAACGATTCAGGTAAAAAAAAAAAAAAAAAAGTCATTTACAACCTAAAAATAACTATTGACTTATGTGTGTTTAAGAGTCATACAGTCAAGTCATAATTCAAGTACTTTACATTTTATTTAGAACATTAAGCTATTCGACTAAAGTATAAAATTAAAGTAGGCTACTAGTTGGACCATAATCCTATCCGTTCTATTCCCGGTTGTTTTAGCTCACTCATCGCTAACTCGAATCGGACAAGTCGCTTCGGTTAATCTTCACAGAATTCTTGAATCGACATCTGCTCAGTCCGATTCGTGAACGATTCTTGGTTCAGACCATCTTTGTGAACCGGTTCAACAAATCCATTGAAAAAAATGATTAAACGATTCATTCACTACGAACCTCGCGAGCGCAAATCAGTTGTGATTGAGATTCAGTCCACTTTTCTAAAGCAATGCTGTTTTTTCTATAACTTGTTTGAGTTTGTAAGAAAGCAAAAAGCTTGCAAATCCTGCAAATGTGTGAAAAATAGGCTACTCTCGTGACAGTTTCATTCAAGGGGTAACGTTATGAATTATAAATGTTACAACAGGTTATCTGTGGACAATTACTGAAAGAGACTACTGATACCAACCACAAACAAAGGACAAAACAGAATTTAAAATCAACAACATTATTGCCAAAACAACCTCATCTAAACACAGATATTGGTGCTTGCTTACCTTTTTTTTCCAGGTGCGACTGAATCCATAGTCAAACGGGACTCCAACACACACACACCGCTAAATCCCTTGTTCGCTCAAATTATGCCCAGTCCCGAGTGTGCTATACAGTAAGCCCTGCAGGAGTTCCAGTGTTCGGGTGATAAAGTTGAATTAAGTTGAAGTGATGCTTTGCCTTTTCCCCTCCCGCTTTCTCCGCATCTGCCCGACGGTTCGCGTGGGCGCGCAGTCACATGCCTCGGAGTAGTCGGGAGCGCGCTGTAGTGCTCCAGTGAGGATATTTTTGGAACGATCGAGAACCCTCTAATTGCCATTATACGCTCATGTAGAAGCTGCCCCGCGCTCGCTGTTGTTGGACGTGCTTAATACATTAAAGATAATTGGATATTCAGCTTTCATGAGGTCAAGTGTGAGGGTTTCCAAATAGCCCACATCAAGTGCCAATACCCAGAACGACTCTTACAACATTTTGCATAAATTAATAGGAGAACATCAGTTGTGCAGTTTAGTTTACCACCAGGCCTACTGCATTTCATTAATATAGAATCAGATTCAGTCACTTTCTCATTATTTGGCGTTTTGTTCAATCTTTTTGATGGCAGAGGTGCATGGCTAATAGCAAGTGGCCACCATTTCAGTAACAAGAGGTTTTCAAACTCGGGTTCAGGGACCCAGAAGGGTGGCAGAGGGAATGCTAGGGATTCCATGAAAAAGTTTAGAGAAAAACTGATATACCGATATATATAGGCTTTATATAGTAACTATTTTAAGAGATGGTGACATCATATGAATTCATACAATGTGATAGCCTATAAACATAGCCTATACAATTTGTGAATGTAGGCCTATATAATATAAATTGGGTCTTTGTACAAGAAACTATAAAGATGCCTTTCAAATTTTGAGGATGATCATATTTGGGGGGGGGGGGGGGGGGGGGGCATCTAAAAGACTGATGACTTGAGTAACTAGCACTTTCGTTGACACTTTATTTTTTTTGCAATGGAACAGTTTTTGCAATATTGTAACTGACTATCCTTTCATAATTGTATTAATGACATGCATTAACTAAAGGTCCCTTTCTTTTCCCATATTGAAAGAGGCATGTCAACCAACATTTTCCAGCCCCTGAAAATTCTGGAAGGATGTTTTTTCCCTAGATTCCAGCCCTGTGACTACGACGAGACGTGCAGACCAGCATATACCCTTGTGTCTCATCCTTTTCCACTGGAAAAAAACCTCAGAACATTTCTTTGAAACAGGCCTTAACACTTGTGTGGACTCTGATTTCCTCTATAGCAATCATTTAGACTTGACTATTTAAACATCTGCAATTTTTTTAAACACTGTTCTTTTTTAAAACACTGTCTCTTCAGAATATTTAAAGGATATATTATACCTTTCCAAACTGATCTAATGAGTAAACGTATGTTGGTTCGTATGGAAACATAGCCTACCATTTTTAGAAAAAAAGGTCCCCCCCCCCCTAAACTTATACATCAGTGGGGCATGAAAAGATTGTATGAAAATGTATACAAATGAGATGATATGGAATTAACTAATTCACTAAAATGTAAAATAGTTATAAAAATCCAGTGAGAGTGTGTTGACCTTTCTCACTGTAATGTTTTGAAAATCACAATTACAGATCGTGCACGAAATTCAAGGAACTTCAGGTTTGGAGCGAGTTTACTATTTGAATTCAGGGGATATTGAAGCGAGAGCAAACAACAGGGATAAAATAGTTCATGGCCATGCTCCATCTTCACTGTGTCTTTGAGGGAAACATTTGCTCCAGTATAGTTTCCGGCTCAGGGACTGTTCCTGCCAGGTCTATTATACATTGAATTTGGATGAAAGGGTCTCTGCAAAATTGCATTTTGAATATATTAGCATTGCCTCAGCTGTATTGCTGTAAATAACTGTGATGTGTATATGAATGAGGAAAGCAGATGGACACGTGCCAACTCTAATCTGCAGTAATCTCCTTCATCCTCCTCTTCAGAGATGATCTCTCCATCCCTCAGCAGCGGCTGAATGGACGCAAGGGACTTTGAAGGGAGGGATCAGAGAAACATGCAAAGATCTTTTGCGTTGCACTTCGTTGATGTAGTAGCTACAATGAACATCAAGCTATAAAAAAGCACACATATTATTGCCCTGTCAAGCTTCAGGTAATAGAGAGAAACATAAAAGATCTACTGTTTGCACACAATTGCCTCTTAAAGCACAATGAGTGCAGCTTTGACACATCTGAAGATGTCTTGATGTCTTTTTTTATCCACAGGGACTCCTGACCTAATCGTTACACCCTTCATTTATCAAGAAAGAAATCAATAGAATAAACAAAATTGGTTCATGACGAGGTTTTGGAGCTGAAGTGGTGCTACGACTGAAATGGATTTTATGCATTCAATAAAATGGATACGTACAAGCAGAAGAAAAATCAATAAAACGTAATTATGGCCCACTGGACCTGGGAACAGCTGGAAACTGATCTGTCACCAAGGCCTTTAAGAGACGCATTACAGAAAGCTAATTTTATAACAACTGGAATGAGTTTAGATGCAAGTGGGGAGGACAGCAGTCTGTCGCCAATACACAAACTGACAATTAAATCAGGGCCATACAGTGATCAGCTTGATCGATTTGTCTATATTGATTTGCATTCTAAACCAACGCGTTGCATGCATGTTTATAGCCTGTTATATGCCAAGAATTTATATATATATATATATATATATATATATATATATATATATATATATATATATATATATATATGCCATATATAAGGTTCATTGTATATGCTGTGTCCAATATATATACACTCACCAGCCACTTTATTAGGTACACCTGTCCAACTGCTCGTTAACACTTAATTTCTAAGCAGCCAATCACATGGCGGCAACTCAGTGCATTTAGGCATGTAGACATGGTCAAGACAATCTCCTGCAGTTCAAACCGAGCATCAGTATGGGAAAGAAAGGTGATTTGAGTGACTTTGAACGTGGCATGATTGTTGGTGCCAGAAGGGCTGGTCTGAGTATTTCAGAAACTGCTAATCTACTGGGATTTTCACGCACAACCATCTCTAGGGTTTACAGAGAATGGTCCGAAAAAGAAAAAACATCCAGTGAGCGGCAGTTCTGTGGGCGGAAATGCCTTGTTGATGCCAGAGGTCAGAGGAGAATGGCCAGACTGGTTCGAGCTGATAGAAGGGCAACAGTGACTGAAATAACCACTCGTTACAACCGAGGTATGCAGCAAAGCATTTGTGAAGCCACAACACGCACAACCTTGAGGCGGATGGGCTACAACAGCAGAAGACTCCACCGGGTACCACTCATCTCCACTACAAATAGGAAAAAGAGGCTACAATTTGCAAGAGCTCACCAAAATTGAACAGTTGAAGACTGGAAAAATGTTGCCTGGTCTGATGAGTCTCGATTTCTGTTGAGACATTCAGATGTTAGAGTCAGAATTTGGCGTAAACAGAATGAGAACATGGAACCATCATGCCTTGTTACCACTGTGCAGGCTGGTGGTGGTGGTGTAATGGTGTGGGGGATGTTTTCCTGGCACACTTTAGGCCCCTTAGTGCCAATTGGGCATCGTTTAAATGCCACGGCCTACCTGAGCATTGTTTCTGACCATGTCCATCCCTTTATGGCCACCATGTACCCATCCTCTGATGGCTACTTCCACCATGTCACAAAGCTCTAATCATTTCAAATTGGTTTCTTGAACATGACAATGAGTTCACTGTACTAAAATGGACTCCACAGTCACCAGATCTCAACCCAATAGAGCATCTTTGGGATGTGGTGGAACGGGAGATTCGCATCATGGATGTGCAGCCGACAAATCTGCGGCAACTGTGTGATGCCATCATGTCAATATGGACCAAACTCCCTGAGGAATGCTTCCAGCACCTTGTTGAATCTATGCCACGAAGAATTGAGGCAGTTCTGAAGGCAAAAGGGGGTCCAACCCGTTACTAGCATGGGGTACCTAATAAAGTGGCCGGTGAGTGTATATATATATATATTTATTAATTTATTATATTATATATAAAATCAGGAAAAAATAAAGCTGAATACATAAAATAAATAAAGCCTGCGAAATATCTCAAATTAATGTTAGGGGTATGTAAGATTTTTTTTAATGGTTTTGAAAAGTTTTTTAAGCTGCTTTTAATCACCAATAGAGTAAAATTGTAATATTGTGAAATATGAATGCAATTTAAAATATTTGTTTTAATACATTTTGACATTTATTTTTTCCTGTGATGAAGAAGCTTAATTTTCAGCAGCCATTACTAGTCTTCAGTGTCACATGATCCTTCATAAATCAATATGCTGATTTGGTGCACAAGAGACATTTCTTATTGTTATAAAAGTTTGGTTCCATTATTAAGAAATACAACCTATAGAAACCCTAAAATGTACCATATTTGTCATTAGAAAAAAATGTAATGTACAAAATAAGGCGGTCAGCATGGGCAGTCAAGCAAGAGCCATTCAAAACCGGAGACAGTATTACAGAAATTGCATTTCATAGTGCACTGATGGGAAAAAAGCAAATCATGCAGGAAACAAACAATCTTACAGCATGAATGGTCCATACAGACCTGCAGCTTTACTGGGAAGAGAACCAATCACCAGCATTCACAATGAATGGGTCTACACAAAGGGCCACAGTACTAGAGATGTGTTTGGCAAAAGATGGAGAGATGATGAAAGATGTAAAAAAGATTGATATTAAGCAAGATACAAAGAATAATTGTGGTAATTCCATTGAAGGATCAGGAAACTCCTGTGTGTAGGCCGTTATAAGAGGAGTCATTCAAGCACCACAATAGAGTGTCCTTGACCATATAAGGATTTCCCTGTGTGTGCCTACCCCCACATTGCCAATGACTGTAATAATTGACTCAACGCACATAAGTCAGCGCTGTGCTTCTGCTTCTTGGTTTTCAGGGTTGTAGTCTCCCACAGGAAAGTGGGCTGCTGACGTTGATTCTCCAGGAAACCCTCCTCTAGTGTAATTGGGGCTGGGCCAGACTTGTAAGGGCAAGTTGCTTAATGGGATCTCCCATGACATCTCCAATGTTTTTCTCACTCAAGATCAGAGATCTGTTGTTAATCTTTATTTGGCTCCATTCGCCACCGCTAGCAAAATGGTGTAAGCATGATATGGCAGAATCAACCTTTCTGTCTTATACTGTCATGGTGGTTTTTACTGAGGTAGTGGAAAATAGAAAATCTTCAGGGAATACTCAATATACTCATTACTAGTCTCATTAGGTAAATGTTTTCCTCGTAGCTTGACTCGATCTTGCAAGCAACCAACCTTAATACTCTTTCTTGTTTGATTTAACGCAAGCTGTGGCATTTCCCTCATGAAAAAAACCTGCTTAAACCAGCCTAAGCTGGTTTCTTGGTCTTAGCTGGTCTAGTGGTCTCCCAGGCTGATATTGTGCCTACACTGCTGTCAATGCAACCGTTGAAAATCAATTTGTCCTTCATGTCAGAGGTAGTGCAAGCGTGTAGCTTACGTCATAAATAGAACGAGGCATCAATTTACTATTGGGGACTTTGGGACTTTACTGTTGTGGTGGCGATTTTGTACAAATTTATACTGTGTGATTCATATGGAAACGTTCAAAGAAGAAAAAAAGCAAGCATGAAGGTCCACCTCTACATCTAACCATCAGTGGGGCGCAAGTAGAATTCAATTAGTAACAAAATGCCACGAGAGTGTATCTGAAAAATTAAAAATAAATTACGGTCTTGTTTACTTTTTTTTTTTTTTTTTTAAAGAATACTATCTGAATGTATTTGATGGTGATTACAACGTTTTTTTTTGCGCTTTCTTACAGATTGTTTTCACAACTGAAACTACTGCACAAAAAGTAATAATGGGAAATCAGTGGCAAATATGCTGAGACATGAAAGCAAACGCCAATAGATATTTTGCTCTGTTCGGACTGAGAAGATCCAAATAAACAACATTAAAGAATGATGAGGAAGTGCCACTGGCCTCAATATAAAAAATTGAAAATGGTCAACGTTTCACCCGAGTGTGTTCACCTTTAACCCCTCAGAACAACAGAAAGGAGATGCCTTCTGATGGAGTCACAGACAAAAGGTCTAAGAGAACTCAATACTGTAACCTTTATCAACAATAAAATACATCTACAGATGCTGGAGTGAATCATGGGTGAAATTCTGACCTTAACCGTAATAGCAAACAAACAAACTAATAGACAAAACAACAAACGGCATAGATGAACAATGAAATGTATGAAAATATTTTACAAAACTTTTGAGTCTGGTGTCTTGACAATAGAACAATTCTGACTGAATTAGTGCATGGCAGATGGTGTTAGAGACAGTAAGTGCAGAGGGGGTCAAATCAAATTTCCTAAACATTTAGAATAGATATGAGCACTATTAGATACGGACCAGTTCATGTTCGGATTGGTGTAAACCGGTGTCTTCTGGTTATAGAGCATCTCATGGAGATCTTTGCGTATCACTCACTATGCGTCTGACTGACACAAAGACAATTAAACTGTTGTGCTAAAGCATAGGCCAAGTTTCAATAAACTGGTATCCAAATGTTCTTTTAGACTGCTCTTGCAAGTTTCCAATGTCAAAATTCATTTGGTTCTATCACATCAGAGAATTCTCCTGCATTCCGTTCCTTCTTTATGACATCACACGTTTCTTCAGCTCTCCTTTGCATCTCCGAAACCACATTCAAGAGTCCAGGAGCGGTAAAGGAGAAGTCACGGAACTCATCCTGATTGATGGATGGGATGATGTCATCATCAATGGGCGTAAGAGTAGGATCCTCTTGAGTGAAATCTGGATCAAAATTATTCACATCTTCTGCGGTTTTCTGGGGATTTTAGATTTTAAAATCTAAAATTATAAATCTGCATTTACTTTACAGTATATTATAATTATAAATTTTTCACTCACAATTCTGGGCTTGAAAGGAGGGTCAAGCTCTCGCCGGTTCAGTTTGTCCCAGTCAATGGCAGTAAAAAATGGGTGACTGGTTACAGCAGTCTCTCCACCCTCTGCAGCCACACAACCCAGACGGCGGGATGGATTCTTTGTCAGAAACTGAGCAAAATAAAACCAAAATAAATGTGTCATCATGCATATGTCTGTAAAACATGCATGTACTTTAAATGTGAAAGCCAATACACACCAGATACTGTATATTTCAGTTTAGGTTTCAAAAAACAAAATCACTAGTAAAAAAGAAGAAAGTGCCCAAAGCTATTGAATGTTGTTTAATCCTATCAAATCTCCAAAGTAAGATTAAACCTACAGTATCAATATCAGACTCAACTCCTAAAAGAACGTGTATATAACAACACACAATCACTTGTGGGAGGTTGTGTCGAGAGTATCAATGTGTGCTATCAAATATAACCAAATCAGATTAAATCAAATCAAATCAACTCCGGACCTACTTCTATGGTCGTCTAAAAAACACACACACACACTTCGGGTAAATCTGACACCCATTAGGAAGCGCAGCTGGGTACCATACGTCATCGACTCTAAACAACGTTGTTCAGAGGGATCATCCAGTTTTACAGAGATTTCACAAAACACCATAGAAAAAATATATATAATAATTTAAATTCGATATTAAAATTCTATACTATTTTGTCTAAATGAATAAAAAACTAAAATGTGAATTTAGGCATTATGCGCATTAAAAAATGCTTCATTTTGATTTACTAAAGATTACATTTAACAGCATTACTAAGTTATTAGGGTTTTTAAGATTAACTTTTGATGAGCGTTAGATGATAGCAAAGGAAATCTCAATGTAAAATAAAGGGAAAATTAGCATGCATAATTTAATACCCAAAATCAGGTCGATACTGATTCAAATAAAGTATAATATAAATAAATATATATATATATAACCTATATGATATGTTGTCCATTGTTTCTTACAATGGTTCATGTGTTTTTCTGGGCCGTCTACATCAGATAACAGCACAGCAGTGCAACAGGACTGAGGTCTGCCATTCCAGAAATAGAACGCTTTTTAGCCACTCTATTGATCTATTCTTTGACTCTTGTAAGTCAATGTCATGTTGAATGACCCATGTTTTCAGTATTTTTCATTCCAGTCAAATATCGTGACATTCAGCTGTAGAATTTTCAGATTCAACTGGGAATTTATTGGTCCTTCAATAATTCAAAAAATCATCCCCAGCAATACTACCGGTACTATGCTTCACAGTGAGAGCAAACACTATAGAGTGAGAGAAGGGGGGTTGTGTGCCTGTGTATATTTGATGTGAAGAGTCTTTATTTTTAGCTAGTCATGTGAGAGCAGTGGATTGTGGATCGAGGCTAAATATAGTTATGTAAGAGGGAAAGAGCATGAGGATCAGAGAGACATCAGATGGGAGGTATTTACTGTTTACTGATGTTCATTGTTGCATGAACTGACAGTTTAATTCACACCATATGCCTCCCACCAATCAGGACATTTAAGCATACACTGCTCCGTTCAAGGCAATTCATGTCTGTATGACTCCAGGACTCTTAAGCGAACACTGAGCAGCTCACCCCTTTCAGTATGTCCACAGCATTTGTGCCGAGCCAGGACGCGTAGATGATCTCTTCGGTCAGGATGGACTCAAAAAGGTCATCCTCATTCTCTGCCTCAAAGGGGGCATGTCCAGATAGCATCTCATACAGAAGCACACCGAGAGCCCACCAATCAACTGACGGCCCATACAGCATCTCCTGAAGGATCTATAGGCCATATGAAAATCACATTTAATACATTTACGACATCCTACCATCTCTTTCACTCTCTTTCTCACACACACCTTATCACACATTTATGTACATCTTTTCGCCAAAAAGATAGACACCAATTAGAAGCATACAGTTTATATCTACAATACCTCTGAATTATATATTTTATTTATACTATATTATATTATACAACTCAATGCATGTAGGCAAGTAGACATGAATGAACATCAGAATAGGGAAGGTGATTTAAGTGACTTTGAACATGCCATGATTGTTGTTTCCAGACGGGCTGGTCTGGGTATTTCATAAACTGCTGATTTATGGGGATTTTCATGCACAACCATCTCTAACATTTACAGAGAATGGTCTGAAAAGAGAAAATATACAGTGAGCGGAAGTTCTGTGGGCGATACTTGTTGATGCCAGAGGTCAGAGGAGAATGGCCAGACTGGTTTGAGCTGATAGAAAGGCAACAGTAACTCAAATAACCACCAGTTAAGGCCCTTGCACACTGAGTCCGAAATTTTCGTATGCGTTTTTTCGTATTCATGATTCGGTGGCTCTGAATTGTCAAAACACCATTCAAACTGCTTGCTACGGATGCGAAAAACGCAGAAAATCGAACCCGATCCGATTTTTTTTATGACGGACGAAAGTTTCGGAGGCAGAGTGCAAGCGTGATTGACATAACGTGAGGTCGTATTTATTTTTTAACGTGTGAAAATTTCGGACTCAGTGTGCAAGGGCCTTTACAATCGAGGTCTGCAGAAGAGCATCTCTGAACGTACAGCACGTCAAACCTTGAAGCAGTTCATGAGAGCGCAACGACGCATGCGCGAGAACTGAGAAGATGACGCAGATGGGTCTCAATGTAGTGTTTAAAATGGTTCTAAAGTGTGCAATTCCTGGATGTCCGAATCGTGAGAAACCAACGAGAAAACGTAAAAGTGCCTTACCAATGCCGCAAAATGAATGGCTTACCTTTCACACTTTCCCATCAAATGATCGTGAGCGTCATCTTCTCAGTTCTCACGCGTGCGTCGTGACGCTCTCGTGAACTCACGTCAGAGGCCCACACAGAAGAAAATTAATAGTTGAATAAAGACGTTATTTTTGGGGGGTTTTGCGCACAAAAAGTATTCTAGTCGCTTGATAAACTTAAGGTTGAGCCACTGTAGTAACTTGGACTATTTTAACGATGTCTTTACAAATTTTTCTGAGCTGGCAGATAAAATGACCTTGCAGCCTATAGGCAGGAACACACCAAGCCAACGGTCGGGCGTCGGGCAGTTTTTGTGCGTCGGCCGACTAAGTTTTCTCAGTGTGTTCCGCCCTGTCGGCTGAAATTGGTCCTCGTCGGCTTTGTAACAGCCGATTCGACATGTTGAATCGGCGTCGGGCCGTCGGTGAGAGAGAGAACTCTGATTGGCTATTCAGCTTAGTGAACGAGTCAGTGCACGAGAATAACAGCAAAACAGAGAGCAAAGAAGTCAAAACGGTACAGATTCATCCTACATGAGTGTTCCTTGGCAAATATTTAAATATTAACATGAGTGGAGTGGAATAAAGAAAGTGTTTAACAGGATTGATATTCAAAACGGTAAGCACACACTGCTTTGTTTATGGTTTGTGTAACGTTATCTGCAGCGTCGGTTTCTCTTTTTGAATGTCGAATATATCTGCAGAAATAGACAGTTGTCTCATTCACACGCAGGCGCAGAACACGCATTCTAGCTAGCTAGCTATAACAGTTATAGCTAGCTATAACAGTCGGCAGTAGTTCTCTCGGTGTGTTCAAGTACAGGTTTTTACCCCGACGCGAGGTGACAACACAGTCGGCTTTCATCAACGCTAGTTCGTCGGCTTGGTGTGTTCCTGCCTTATGAAGGAGTTAGCCAACTCTCAGATTTCATTCCGAAGATGAACGAAAGTATTACGGGGTTGGAACAACATGAGGGTGAGTAATTACTGACAGAATTTTCATTTTTGGGTGAACTAACCCTTTAATAACATCAAAGCCAAAAAAGGATCCATATTTGCCTTATGTGTGTTGCCAAAGAAATGAATGTACACAGCTCTGAGCAGAATCTCTGACTTTGCATCTGATTCTTAAAGTCATTCCGACACACTTCTGATTATGCTAGAATTCTGTGATGCATAATTGTGTGTGTATTTTAGACAGCCATTGATTTCTAGATAGAATGTCTTGGAGTGTTTGAATCACCTCTGGAGCAATGTAATCTGGAGTTCCACAGAAGGTACCCGTGACAACACCCTCAAACATTCCCTCCTTACACATGCCAAAATCAGCCAGCTTACAATGACCATCCTTATCCAGCAGAACATTATCCAACTTCAGATCCCTGAAATAATACACAAACACATAACAATATGCCCAGATTCAGACCATTATGGCAGAGAGAGAGAAATGTTATATGTTAATATTTTTGTTTACTTGGTAAACCACTGCATGAAAATCACTTGGTAAATCACTTCCTTCTTAAAGATAAATTACAAATGGCACTCCACGTCAAAATAGTTATTTACCTCTCACATACGCATGCATTCAAAATAATGTTTATACTTTATCATAAATTCATATTCAGTCCACAGTAACTGCACGAGCACTGATATTTTGCCATTTGCTTTGTAAGCCAACTCATATTTTGCTCTCTGCTTCAGTGCCGGTGCTGTTTCCCAGCCAAAGCAGTAAAGCACTACATCTTTAAAGGTCCATATGGATAAAGGTTTGTAATAATGGAAACGCCAAGGTAAAAATTAGTCTCATAGTGATAACGAACCTCAGAAGACACAGAAGTGGAATTTAAAAAGGAAGTGGAATTTCAGAGAATTCACAGAACAGGATAGTTCAACCGAGAAACAAAATTTGTGTCATCATTTGCTTACCCTCATGCTGTTCCAAAAAACCATTTGTCTTTCTTTCTTCCATAGAACACAAAAGAATGAATTAATGTCGATCAGGGACAGCGGTAGTTTGGAAAAGAGAGGCTTGAACATTCAACTAAACTTTACCTTTTGTGTTCCACTGAAGAAAGTGTTTGGAACGTCATGGCGGTGAGTAAATGATGTCAGAATTGTCAATTTGGATGAAATATCCTTTTAATTTCTGCTTTGAGTGCATTTGTGTGCGTCTAACCTGTATATAATCCCCTTGCTGTGAAGGAAAATGAGAGCAGACGTGATCTCCGCTGTGTAGAATCGGGCTCTGTTCTCCTCAAACTTTCTGGATTTCTGAATATGAAACATCAGATCTCCTCCATTCACAAACTCCATTACAAAAAACAGACGGTCCTGTGAAAGGATTAAGAAGTTAAGATTAAGATTCAGCTATAAAACAACAATAAACACTAGATTACCACCTACAACATCAGGAAATCCAGCTTCTTAGTTCAGTTTTTAAAGCAACCAGACGGTTAACCGAGCATGTCAGAGCCATTAGAAGATTCATGGGAGAGCAAGATGAAGCAGAAACATAAATACTGTTGTTCAGCAAAGAACACTGCAGGAAACACAGGATTGTTGGGATTATGAGGGTTGGAAGGTGATCTAAAATGAAAAGCATCATAAGTTTGAATTGACAGCACGCTTGAGTTCACCACGGCCTATATATCAAACTCAGACCGCAAACCCAGGGACCACCCACAGTCCGTTTACTGACCATATGATGCATGTTGCACACAAAACTGGAAAGCACTTGCGAAAAGCAATCCTTTTCAGTTTGAGAAATAATCAGTAGGGTAAGATGTGACAAGTTTTACTGCGAAACTGACCATATTTAGATATGACTTTAACATGTACAGAATAAGGATGATGATGATACATAATCCAAAATGTTAAGAAATACTCATTTTGTTTGTTATAGAAGAAAATGTAAAATTATGAAAAGGGTCATTTTTTACCAAAAAACATTTCTGGATTGTTATTTAATTTTTGCAGAATACATCTCACATTTTTAATTGTTTCATGTAGCATGCTAAACCCTTTTTAAAGAAAAGGAACTTTAAATAAAAATGTTTTTAATTCATATTATAATTATATATTACTATTGCAATGCCCGTGCAAAATCTGTTTTTAGCAATTGTTGGTTTGGTATGTTTGAGTTGCTGAATAGCCTAGGCTACTATTACACAGGAGCCTAAACTCTGAGAAAACGATAACGTTAAGCGCACCAGAATAAAATATAATATTCATAATTAAACAGTGTAGCTGACTTACAGATTCAGTTAACATCTACAAATGAATAAGCAGACCTTGGCTGGTACAGACCTTGGCTGTAGCAGCTACACCGTGAAATCGCTACGCACAGCTGTCAAGTTGAAATCCATCGGACTAACGGTTCAAATAACAGATATGCCCGTTCAAAATCCGTTTTTGTGCATGTTTTTAGTAATTGTTGGTTTGGTGTGTTTGAGTGCTTATTGTTACAATTACACAGCAAAAGTTCAGTGACATTTTTATTTGCTGGTAGAAAGCAAATACTGATACTGACATAATGACATACAATAAATATGGAAAATTGAACTACATGGTTGCAAAACAATTTATAATGGTGATATTAGGTGAGATGTATTTGGGTATCTGTGTACATAGCAGGAGTTTAGATTAGATTAGATGTTTAGCTGACAGAATGTTTATTTTTAAACCACCATTTTTAAACCACAACTTCAATGTGTGCTTCTTTTACCGATATCTTTTGCATTTCTAATCCAAACAAAGTCAAACTCGGCACTGCACAAGTGCACATACTCGTGCCCGTAGCAAGACACCCGTCAAATTTGAAATCCATCATCGGACTAACGGTTCGAGAGATATTCGATTAACAGACAGACAGACAGACGTTCCTGTAATTTATAGATGGATAAAATAAATTATTTAGACAATTTAGCTGAATTTGTCATTTTTTTATTCAATAAAAGTGTTAAGATTTCTATGTCAAGTGCAATATTAAAAGGTAGATGGGTATTTACACCTTTTGGACAAATTTCTTCTGTGTTTCTGTACAATTGTTCAGAGACCAGTGCTTTTCAAATATATCCTCCCCTAAATCACACAAAAAACCTTAAAGGGTTAATTCACCCAAAAATGTGCACGACAGCACCACGACGCATGCTTGTTGTCGTGTTGATGTGAGAGCAGACGTAGCGTGATTGCGCGTCGGAGATTAATATCTTGTAAATAAAGTGGTAAATTGTGGTGTTGTTTTTTGGCGCAAACAAAGCACTTGCGTCGCTTCATAAAATGATGGTTAAACCACTGGAGTCACATGGATTACTTTAATGATGTCTTTACTAACTTTCTGGGACTTGAAAGTGGTAGTTGCGTAGACTGTCAATGGAGGGACAGAAAGCTCTCAGATTTCATTAAAAAGATCTTCATTTGTGTTCCGAAGATGTCTTACGGGTTTAGAACGACATGAGGGTGAGTAATTAATGACAGAATTTAAATTTTAGGGTGAACTAACCCTTTAACTGACTGTGGTTGGCTTTTCATCAGTCAGACGTTTACTTCCTGTGTAAGGGAATATGTAAAGTGGACCAGATTTGGACTAGCAAAACATGGCACATCCACTAATGATCAAACACAACACAGACGCACACAAACACTGAAAGAGTCCCACACACCGCAGACCCTCAGAGATCATCGATTTTCACAGCCACATTGCATTGCTATCTCATTTAACCTGAGCCCAGAGGGTCATGAGTGTGCTTTATATGTCGCTCACGTGTGGAGGTTTATTAGATTGATTGTATGTGTCAGGGCTGTGAAGGAGCATAGAAAAACCGGTTCATAAATTCCTTTACTCATTACAATTACACTGTACACACATCAGCAAGACCTTGAGGATGATCCTGGACATCCATGTTCACGTGAACTGCAGTAATAAATCCTGAGAGGTCATCATGTCAGATCTGTTCTGCTGGAATGAACATGAAGTTTGTCCTTAAATCCTTTTGCAATCAGTGTGTGTGTGTGTGTGTGTGTGTGTGTGTATTTGTTAAAACCTTGTGTACACTTAAGGTAGAGTAAGTAAATGTAATGTAACCAAATGAAACCGTGTGTATAATATTTCAAGAGGGTCTGAAAATGAGACAGCAAATACACAAATGCAATGTAGAATGTAACCCAGATCAAAACAAATTGATGTCCTTATTGACCCGTGCTTAATCCTCTACTGCCACCTACCGATGATGTGAAAAACTGCATGCTCTTATTCAAAGAACATAATACAGTATGTATACATACATATACGTGTGTGTGTGTGTGTGTGTGTGTGTGTGTGTGTGTGTTTTCTCTCACCGGTGTCTGGAAGCAGCAGAAGAGCTGAGTGAGGTAAGGATGAGTGGAAGCGAGGGATAACACTCGTTTTTCTGTCATAGTGCACTCCACATCATCATCCTGCAGTATGATGTCTTTCTTCAAGACCTTCACTGCAAACACTTGATCTGAATCGTTCAACCGGACCAGCATCACCTATTTAACACACCGCATAAACAGCATGACTTAAAAGCATGTGGGTTATCTTCCTTTAATTTGTAAGGGCATATTCACTCTGAATTTTTGGCACAAAAAAACAAATATTTTAATATGAAACAGCACAGCCCACTGAGGCATATTACACTGTTTAGAAGTAATTAGCACTGCAATGATCTAATGTTTTTTCAGAGCATATCATTTTTTTCTGTAAACTGGAAAAACTAAGAAATTAAAAAAATATATATTATTTGAATAATACTGGCCTATATTATTAAAAAAAGAATCACATTGGAATCATTTGTTACAAGAACACACAATCACACTGGAATAGTGTGAATACTTTGTGTAACAAATATTCTGCAAACGTTGTGCTACATGAACTTGAGCACAGACCTTGCCAAAGCTGCCTTTTCCCAACACCTGCAGAAGCGTGAAGTTTGAGATTCCCAGTTTCCAACTCTGCTCTTTTTTAGATTCCCCTCGATCTCCTCTCACACTCAACGTCCGGAACTGAGTGTCCATACCTGCGAGAGCCTGAGAAAAGAGAGAGCAAGTGATTTTTTATTTCTAATAGTCTTCATTAGATTATTACTTGTTCAGTGCTAGGAATTGTATCTTTAACTATTATTCTGTTGATGGTCTTATGCTACTTCCCTTAATTTCTTTGCTTACTTCCTTAAAGTTTTAACCCTATTTTCACTGCATGCAGCCATGTGAAATGCAGTTACAGTATGTGTGATGTCAATAAAGCACAATAAACTTAAATAGAGAGATTCACACAGACAGATCACATATTTCACTTTCTAAAACATTGTGTGCACATGTGTGTATTTAACGTACCATGGAGTTGCGTTTGGTCATTCCTCCTGGCTGAAGGCCCATTTCTGCCAGTTTATTGGCCAGTTCTACATTGTTGACTCCACAATTTGGCGCAACATTTCCCTTACAGCGGATATGGACGTTCATTTTACAAACTGCAGACGTAAAAACACAACATACTAGATGAGCATCACAAAACAGTATGAATAAGACTGATGGATGGATTTCTGAGGAACAAGGGGCGGTGACAAAAAAAAAAAGAAATAAGTACTTTTGCAGTGCAATCCTTGCCGTACGAGGCCCCACAGCAAAGAGCCACAGTGGTCACAGAAGGTAGGAACCTTATAATTGTGGATGTTGAACTTATGGGGAATGTTTATACTGAAACCCTGATTTGTAGGCTGTAATGAAAAGGAACAAATGCATAACATAATACATTTCAGCAATTCTTCTCCTGACTAGCAAGTGGAGAAATGGCAACTGTTTATCAGGACACAACCAGTAGTAATTTTTTTTCAACATTTTCTGTGTTTCTCTGTAATTCTGCGGCCAAAATATATATATAATTTTTTAAATGTCCACTGATAAAAAGCAAAACCAGATCAAATCATCTTGAGAAAATACACACACACACAAAAGGACTACATAAGTATTTTAGGGTTAGGGTTGCGCGTTACCTGTTCCTTGGCAGGTTTCTTCATGCGTGGACAAACCGTAACCACAAACTGATGGCATCGCTTGTGTACCACACAGGTGCAAACTAACACACAAACACACGGCTGATTATAACATCCATTACAATCCATTTAAACACAGATAATATTAATTAATATAGAAACAGAGTGTCTACTCACCTTGACATTGGTATCCCTGTTTTCCAAAAACACCCCTGGAACACAAAGAAAACACACAACGTTTGTGAAAAGTTTCTGCAGTCACTCACATTAAGCATTTGTACACAAACTTCCCTGTAAAACACTTTTTTAACATAATAAACCCCATTTAAATTCTGAAGTTTTAATTAAGTACATTTCTTATTATAATAAAAAACTTTGTTTGTATAGAAAAGCCATACAAATAACTAATTTGTAGGAATATACACCTGCAGGATGTCTTTGTCACCCAGTGTGTTTGTTTATTAAATATTTTAGCTAATTTGATTATGAAAAGTAAGTGTAGCATTCTCAGGGGAATGCATTCTTAGCGTTTAAAATCATCCTGCAGAATTCCACAGATTTTCCCACTAAAGTCAGCGCAGAAACTCCATCAAAAATGCACAATTTCTCATTTAAATAATGCTGCTATTAAAATAATATCTTACAATTTTAAAACTCACAAAAAAAGTGTTCATTTAAAAAAAAAAAAAAGGTAAAAAAAAATTTGTAAAAAAAAATAAAAGATGTGCATGAACGTGTTAGGTGCACTACCATATAAATTCTTTGCAGTGGAAGCAGAATGTTGGTTGCTTTAGGAAGGTCGACATGAACTTGTGCCCGTTAACTTGGTGAATTTTCCTTCGAACTGCCTGCTGCCGTTTTCGATTAAATTCCTTATAGGTACGTGCATTTCCTTCAGTGTCATCTAAACACAGAGATACAGAAAAAACTTTTTTATTACTTCATGAATCATGATGCATGATCTTTTTAGAACACGTACTGTAGACATTTCCTATAATGCCATGTGACATTCTTTTGAATATGTGAGGGGGAAGAACGACAATTAAGGGCCCCCAGTTCACTGGTATTATTAGATCTAGTCTCTTCTCTGAAGGCCTAACCACAGGCCTTTAAAAGGAAGCCAGCTTTACACCCTCCTGCACAGTGTGTGCGATTCACACATAGCGTACACTTCATGCATAAGACGCTCTGACAGATGTCGATTTAAAATAACTGTGACTGAAGTTGGCTTTGTGTGTCTTAGAGCACCACTAACATGTGTTGACAAGTCTGGAAGCAGTTTAACAGTTAGTGAACCGATATCTCAACAGCAAGGGGAGGAAAGTAAGATTCCTTCCTTTAGTGAAGTGTGTGTGTGAGTGTGCGTTCCCATTATCATGGCCTAGACAGTGCATTTCATCAATAAGATTTTTATATTTTCATTTTACTCCATCAGAGGCAATGAAACCGACCCTGTGTGTTCTCAGTACGCCTCTATCTTCCCGTCCAAACAAAGCCAGAATGACTGTCGAATCGATGTTTTTAAATGACACTCTGTAAAAGTTCTACTTCTGCATAAAGTAATTTAAAAGAAAGAGAGACGGAGACAGAGACAGAAAGGAAGCGCTATGCAAATGAGAGAGGAGGGACTTACCTTCTATAAATGAGCCTGTGAGAGTAACCAGAATGTAGACCTTACCCTCAGGTTCAAGGTCAACCTGCAACACAAAAACAGAAATTAATGTAATTACATTAAATATAACTTTAGATGTTGAATGCTAAATAAGTTAATGTTACACAAACTATTTACATTAAATATATATAAAAAAATGTATAATGGTAAAGTGATCAAAATTAGAAATAACACAAGTGAAGGTATAGCAGAGACAAAAATGTTAAACTTATAATTTACGTAGATTCTTTAAAAAGGCTATCTGACCAATACATTTAGAGTTTTACAGTTATTTGTGACTGTAAGAGTAATTTCTTGACAAAGAATATTTATTAAAAAATTATATTCAATGACTATAGTAAATCCAATTACTTTATGACCTTTTAAGATTGTAATATTTTACAAGAACTCCCAAGAACACACACTGATATACAGTGTTGCACTTTTTTTACCCCACCGAAAATGTAAATGATGTCAGGCAGAAGTGAAAAATTAGAGCTGGACTTCAGTTTACTGTAGAGCAAAGAAAGAGTAAAGAGATCAACGGAAAGACAACCCCCGAAATGGAAAGAGACAGCGAGACGTAAGGGGGGCGTTCATGGGCCTGTGGTAAACTCTAGTCTGTAGAAAACCAATTTTGTGGGCATGTGGAGACCTGCGTGTGATACAGACCTAAACCCAATGTGCTTGTGTGTGTTTTTATTTGAGTCATTGGTAAAAGAAATGTTGCAGACAAAACTACTTATTTATATAAGATCTATGTCAATATGTAAAACTTTTTTTTTTTTGCACCTGTCAGCATAAACTATTTTATTGTACATTTCCAGATAAAATAAGTAATATAAAATATTTTATAAAGTAAATTCTCTGTAAAATCTCACAGAACAATCTTATTCCATATAAAATTTAAACTGATTAAATTATGAAAACATCATGAATTTTTAACTATTGAGCCATTCTGAGTTTTTAGCCAATCAGAAAAGCTCTTTACCTATTACATCAGGTTCGCTGACGTCTTAGGAAGACTGTGTGGTTGAAGGGGTGGTGGTCTAAATATAAATCTGCTGTTATTTAGGCAAAACAGCTGAAATAAAAACAAATTGAAAGAATATTGTGATGCATACAGGTAGCCATAAAAAGCTCTGCTAAACACTTTCTTCTCTGTCTCTCTTTCACATTTATTTTGCTGTACTTTTTTTAAAACAATTTTTTGCTTTAGCAACTTTCATTTGAGTTCAATTGAATATGTTTTTCCCTACCACACACACATACTTCCTTTCATTTGGTCAGAACTGAAAGCAGACAAATTCATACGGACTGTGTGGAAGGAGAGACTCTCTAAACTACACAACTTCCATTTTATACAATTTTTTTTAATGCTAGTTTCACTGACTGATAAAATTGCATAACAGAAACTGCTGGATTCCTAAAGGCAGTTCCCATATAAGCTAACACACACACTCATACAGTACACTTACTTGTGTGTAGTGTTTTGAACTGCAGGTTTCACTACATACCATTTGTCCCAAAAGCCTGAGGCTTTACACAAACACAAATACACACTGGAATATGAGACTTAACATTGGCGGTATAATTTTTTTTTAAAAATCCCATAGCCCAGACAGATTGAAAGTGGAGTATCATTAAATAGTGGTTATGTGATCTGCAGCTGCAGAGGCCGTGTGTCTGAGGATGACTATCTATTGTGTTCCACACGAAGTTCAATGCTCACACACTAAAGTTCAAAGGTTTGGGGTCGGTAGGAGTCTCTTATACTCACCAAGGCTGCATTTATTTGATCAGATATACTGTAAAAACAGCCTGATTTGGTGCTTCAGAAACATTTCTTATTATGATCAATGTTGAAAACAGCTTAATAGTTTTCAGGAAACCACAATTTTTTCAGGATTCTTTCATGAATAGAATGTTCAAAAGAACAGCGTTTATTTTAAATAGAAATATTTTCTAACAATGTGAAAGTCTTTACTGGAACTTCTGAGCAATTTAATGAATCCTGGCTGAATAAAAGTATTAATTTCTTTTAATAAAATCGTACTGATGTCAAACTTTTGAATGGTAGCATACACTTTCATTACTGTAAACTGCAATCCCAACACCCCACCCCTCTCCCATTTTCCCCCGGAATTGTTCTGTTTTGAAACGCTCATGCTAACATTTCCTGACTTATTTTAAACATAAAAAAAATTTTGAATCTTGATTGAAATTTGTATTTTAGTTGCATATTGCCTTACGTCAGTGGTTCTCAACCAGAGGGCCTCAATACACTTCCAAGGGGGCCTCAAGGCCCCGATGTACTTCAAGTGAAATCTAAGAACGAAGGCCAAAACAAAGTTTGTTTTTGAACAGACTAACAGAGTTAGTTTTTGGATTTCGAAACAGCTTGCAGTTCGCTCTGGCTGCTGAACACCTTCGTACTACCAATGATCTGTGGCGATTACGTGATAGGTAGGTAGGTGTGCGCGGAGGCTCCGCCTTCTTTCACGTGGAAATCTTTTCTGGTTCATTTGGCCTGTTCAGTTGGTCGAAGTCAGATGTTCGTGAGTGAAAACATGAACACATTGTAGAGCTGCGTAATAGTAGAAAATGAAGTTGTATGCTACTACAACTAGCTATCTATAATTGTATTATTAATTATAATTTACGGTGGCCGAGACAGCTCAACGCGCTGCAACTGAAGCAAACACATGCAGATAGAAAAAAACGCGTGCAAATAGAAAAAAACGCATGCAAATAGAAAAACACGCGTGCAAATAGAAAAAAAAACACCTGCAAATTTAAAGTTTCACAACACACGTGTGCTCCAAATACAGAAACGCGCTACAAAAGTTCACAACCAAATACAGAAAACGCGCTGCAAATAACCATAGACAGTAAAAGAAATGGACACAGCGACCCCATAGATTTCAACGGAGAAAGTTGAAGCCCATTAGAAGCACTCACTTCCTGATAGCCAAGCGTACTGCGCAGGCTCAAACTGAGCTTGATGACGTTGATGTGACGTGAGCAACCGTTCTGACCTTCTAGTATCTGTGCCGAGACAAATCTGAATCTAAATCGAAAACAAATCTGTTGTTGAAATATTTTGTCCCGTTGCTTTTATGAACTCTCTATCTATGGGCTTCTCCCTTGACTTTATGCCTCCATGTCCACCCGATTGCCTCATAGACAGTAAAAGATTGCCTATGAGCTTCTCCTTCTGTCTATACGGTAATTTCTCTACTGTGCGACAGAGAGTCCCGTGGTTATGACGCAATCGTTAGCCTATTTTTACAAAAACAGCTTCTATGGGGCCATAACGTAAGATACAAAGTAATGGAGCCTTTTATCCATTGTCCTGTTTCTTAAGACATAAATAATGGACAAATGGAGTCTTTGGACACCTCAGATGTAAAGTTATTCACTGTCAAAGTGACGCCAAAATGAATGGGAGTCAATGGAATGCTAACAGCAGGTGATAGTCAGCTACAATGGCGGCTCCCAAGCGAAGCTTCAGTTTCCGGCGGATGGATTACCCCCTTGCAAATAACACAGACCACAACGGAAATGTTTCCAGGGGAACCAAATAAGTGACGAACCCGGCTGGGACGTGCTTATTGCTCGTGAGCTTCCCTATGCCCTACTCCCTTCGAAGGGCAGATTGCAGAGCCCTTAAAGTGGGACTGTGGAGTGAGCAGGGGTCTAGTGTGCTGTTAGGCAGCCGTGTGGAGCGCACTTGATGAAGGGAGCAACGAAATACAACGTAATTTCCTCATTATTTTCACCTGGGATATTCCCATGACAACGCAGCACGGTGTCCATCAGCTGGTCTTACGACAGAAATATAATGCTGTTAACATAACGGATGCAAATACATTTTTATTTTTAGTTTACAAAAAAAGTATGTCAAAAGTATTACAATCTCTGTATGTTTTGCACAAATAAATAAATAAATAAATAAAGTATAATTTTAAGCTGTAAGCACCAGCACGCATAGATTTATGGATATCTATGCCAGCACGTCCCAGCCGGGTTCGTCACTTATTTGGTTCCCCTGGAAACATTTCCGTTGTGGTCTGTGTTATTTGCAGCGCGTTTCTGTATTTGGTGGTGTTGTGAGTATTTGGAGCACACGTGTGTTGTGAAACTGATGAAGATGTTTTCTTAATTTGCGGGTGTTTTTTTTATTTGCACGCGTTTTTTTCTATTTGCATGCGTTTTATTTTATTTGCATGTGTTTTTTTCTATTTGCATGCGTTTTATTTTATTTGCATGTGTTTTTTTCTATTTGCATGTGTTTTCTTCAGTTGCAGCGCGTTGAGCTCTCTCGGCCACCGTAATAATTGTAACTATCGAAAATTCTATAATCTATAAGTGATATAAACTTGACTACTGGAGTGCCATAGAGCTTGTGCAAACATATCCAAGATCCTATGATCAGATGCTTTTCTTATGCTTTATTAAAATGCTTGCGGTTTTATCAATTTTGTTGTGTGTTTATGTTGTTATTGAGAGAGGAAAGTGCGCAGCGCATATTTACATATTCATCTAAACATTGCTCTCAGCAGTGTGTGCGCCGTCAGATGTTCGATAACAGTATATCGCTGCTCACGTATTTCGAACGTCGAACGTAAACAAAGAATGAAAACGCCGTGACGCTAGTATAACTGGGCCTTTAAGATGACTTACAATTATTTAAAGTAAGACAAAACAAATATAAAATATAGGCTAAGCTAAAACAACTAAAAATCATGATATTTCTTAATATTTGGTTACATTTATTTTTCTAGTATGCCAAGGCAAGCTCTAAAATATTTTATTGAAAAAATTGTGGGGGTGGCAAAAGGTTGAGAGATCCACTGGATTACATGATATTTCAAGCAGTGACAATAGTTTTTTGATGTTTTTATTTTAAACATTTCTTTAACAATTCAATTTTATGCATAATGGTTTTTGACCTCATATTAACTGAGATCACATAAAATAAATTCTAAACAAGCACTTTAAATAAATTAATAATTTAAAATGTACACAAAGTTTAACCTTAAATAAGCCTGATGCTAATAACAAAGTGTATGTCCATGTTACGGTCCACTAGATGAACAAATGTTAAAATTTGTCAAGACACGTAAAATCAAGACGATCGGTCATTCTAAAAATAATGTTCCTGTGGATTATGGGAAAAGAGAACTAACAGTACTTGTGTTGATTAATAAGGTTAGAAGAAGACTTTCACCTCTGCTGAGTGCAGGCAAGCTGTGTTGTGTGTGCATGTTTGATCTGGTCACTGAAATGCTGACACTAAGTGTTTTACAACTACTGTTTTAGTGGCCTGCAGCAGTGTGGAGTTAACACACTCACTAACATGAACTAGCTCTGAGGGTGGTGTGTAGACATGGAAATTGTGATGTTTAGACCATAGAAGATGCTAAAACCACAGAGCAAGAAGTTTCAGCTGGTCTTAGCTGCAACCCTACAGAGAGACTGATAATCCAAATTTTACTGACTGTAACCACTGATCATGCATCAGCACCGCTACATCTGTGTCTAGAACTGCAATGCATTGTCGGACATGTGTGTAAGTGTGAAGCCACATTTGATGGTGGAAGATGATAACACTCATAACCTCTGCACTTCTGCTGTTCACATAGTGGAAAAACAACAGCACAAAGCAAAAGAGACTAAACAAAGAAACAACACAACAGAACAGAACAGATCAGAGCTGATTGATATGTTTGTGATTATATTGCGGTGTGTATCTTTGTTTTGTCGTGCTCTGTTGTATTGCATGGTGTTCTTTTGCAATACAACAGAGCACGACAAAACAAAGATACACCTCACAATACAAGAGAACAAACAGTGTGAGGTTTAGGGGAAACCGTGGAGAGTGCTGCAACACCATCCGTTGAACCAAATAGAAATGAGCTAGGCCTACAGTGGTAAAATCACTATGGTATAACAAGAACCAACCTAAATCAGCAGATTATCATGTCATTTAATATATAATAACACAAGCTTTTCATCTCATAAAACATTTGTAACAAAATAAAGTTAATTTTAAAAAAGCAACATTTCAAAAAAGAAAGATCATAGCCACAGATAGAGAGGGTAACGCTTTCTAATGTGGTCCAAATCTAGACACAAAGATTGCACAAAAACAATGTATAGGCTACCTTTGCCAAAACAAGCTACGCTACTTTAAAAATAAAACAGTGTGGGCATAAGTTGCTTATGTTATGTATTGCTATATTTGTTTCAGTTGCCATTTCATGCTTCAATTGCCGTTTTGAATTAAAATTCCTAATTGTTTACCATTTCATAGCAGCACATCTCAAACAGTACAGCATGGTGCTAATAATTCCAAAGTCATGGGTTTTTGATTCCCAGGGAATACATGAACTGACAACGAAGATTAACTATACCTTGAATGCAACGTAAAGTATTTTGGTCTGCCAAATGTGTAAACGTATATAAGCCTACATTTTGAATCAAAATGTTTAAAATTAAATGAAAATTGGTAGGGTGATGGGGATGGCATAATATTTACATTGAACAAGTAAATTTGATTATCACAATAAATTAATGCCTACATTTGAACATGTTTTCACATAGCGTTCCAAAAGACCTGGTTTGTACCCCATATTCTGATACTAAATTATTCATATATTTCTAAAACTTCTTTCATTTAGAGTAGGAAAATATGGGAATATTGTATCAAAATTAGAAACATATAGCACGAAAGAAAAGAAAAAAACAGTTACAGATGTTGAAATAAAATACAACACTCCCCAGTCATTTTGTATTGTAGTATACTGACAGTTTATGATCCAACACTGTGCTTTTCTTATGTCTTTAGTGTGCAACTAATTATAGATCAGTAAAGAACAAAACATAGCCTATATGAAGATATTTATTTTTAGCATTATTAATTGCATTCTTGCCTTATCAACATGCCCTTTTCTACAAACACAATACCACCAGGTAGATCCATAGATGCTCACTCTGTCCCATCAGAGCAAACACCCTGTTAGTTCTGAACTTTTTGAACTAATTCATTCAAAGTGTCAGATGTCCACACCATGCATGTGAAAATTAAATCTCTATCAATTTAAAGCAAAGAAATGTCTCAGGTAAAGGAGAGACATACGATAAACATTCCTCACCCATCCTTCAAAAGACTCCTCTTTGTTGGTAGTCTTCATCAGATCATCAAACTGGATTGTGCAGTTGGCCACGAAGTCATCGTATCCGATCGGTGCGTCATGAAAAACGGCCAACTCTAATTGCTTGCCGTTGTTGACGTTAACGGAAAACTCCTCGTTATAAGTGGGCATGTTTGTTTTTTGCTTGGTATGCGTCTGTCCGATCTTATACTCGTCCACTTTTACGATAATGTACGGGTCCAGGGTCTGGTTCGCCTTGTTGAACATCACGGCGAGTCGCATAGAGGTGGTCGTGGGCTTCAGGTCCACTGCCTCGCCGATGCGCAACTTCAGATACCCGTTAAACTTCATGATGTCCTCTGAACTGGAGCCTAGCCAATCTAAGCCTAACTGACTTAGTGAATGTTGGACATTGTATCACTTAAATGGGAACGTGTAAATGCGCAAACGCACACCAGTTAAAAGCTTCTGCATCTGAAACAAGACGCTGTTTGAAACACCTGCTTTGCGGAAGGACTGAAGCAAGTGGGCAGAATAGGGAAGTGAAGGAGTTTACGCATGATTACGCGTCTCCCTCAGGGGATTCAATCATAACAATAACTGTTTCTTTCTAGTTCTCTCTCTTCAAACCTAAGTTAACTGTTTTAACCGTTACGCGAGGCTTTGTTAAGTTGTAGCCTACTCGCCACTATCACAATCCGTCCATATTTGCTGAAGTTTGAACTTAAACGCGTGTGAGATAAGAGCGGTCTTTACTTATAAACTTTCTCGGGGTCTATTTTAAGCAGACAAACTGAGCGATAGGGTGTTGCAGAGAAACTTTCCAGATATTTATATTTAAACGAAGCCACGAGTGCACCATCTTTGAAGTACCTGCATGTGTGGAAATATGTTGAAAGGGAAAACACACCTGTTTTTATTGTGAGCGTGTGGAAACTGGAAACATCCGCCACCTTTCGGCAGGTTTTTCTCGTGTAGATTTATGTTGATTAACGGACGCGCGCACCTAGTGGTTCCTTAAAGGAATAACGGTCAAAAGGATTAAATTCGTTATTTTATATTAAAAAGCCAAATTAATCATTATTAATTTGCAAATGGCATTTGAAGATATTGTAAATAAACAAATGAATAAATATATAATCAATTGTATATTCAATAAATAAATATTTATTGGAAGGTTAACTTGATCTCAAGGGCAGGAGTTAGGCTCACAAAATACTAGTTTGAAACATCATGAACATCATCCCATTTTTATGAATAAATAATTAAATCAGTAAACAAATAAATTAATTAATACTAGCAGAATATTGTAGTATCATAGTATTAAATGTATACAAGTTATATAATAGGCCTTTGTATTTACAAGTCAAATGTCTGGAGACACTTGACTGCATTTACAGAATGTTTCTCATGCATGATTTTGAAAACCTTTGTTGTGAAGGCTTAAATGCTATACAGGCTATAGGCTTATTATTAGGCTACAGCATGTAGTAGAATTGACTACATAAACAAAATGGGTTGAGCGTATTTGTGGGCTCTTTTTAAGTTGGCCCAGGTCTATAAAGTCTATTAAAGGGATAGTTCACCCAAATATTTTGTCATTACTTGCTCACTCTCAAGTTGTTCCTAACCCATATGAGTTTTTTTTTCTTCTGTTGAACACAAAAGAAGATATTTTGAAGAATTTTGGTAACGAGACCAATCGCACCATGGCATCACCATGGCAGTTGATGGCACCCATTGACTTCCATAGGAAACAAAATACTGTGGAAGTCAATGGGGACCCGTCTACTGTCTGGTTACCAACATTCTTAAATGATGACAAAATTTTTCCTTTTTGGGTGAACTATCCTTTTATGTAGGCTATAAATCTCTTTTCCAGCTGGTGTAAATTCAAAAGGAAGACTCCAAACACTCTCCGCTCTGTCCAGTGTCCGCTGTCTGAGAACAGAGAAGTGAAGAAGACCGTCTGTGGAGTGGTCAATGGGAAGCTGAGGTCTGGTGGATCCACTCTGGTGATTCTGGTGTAGCACCGGAAATATCCAGCAGGAGACACTCATACTCAAGTAGTCAACCATCAGGCCTACCTGTATTTCACAAAAAAAAAATCGGTTTCTTTATGGACAGCTTCATATATATAGTTACCCATATGTTAAGTCCTCTGACTTTGTTGGTCCAGCTGTCATGCCCTTACATCTCAGCATCTCTCTCTCTAGAGTTTTGTGTGGAATGAACCAGTATTAAAACAGGTATTCAGCACCAAATCACCTTTAATGGTCTTCATGGTTTAGCCCCCTCCTGAGTCTTCATTAAAGAACTGCCCTTTTCACCCAGAGCGCAGTGTGGGAGAGTTTAAACTCAGGCCATTGTGAAGAGCAGAACTGTTCTGGGCTGTGTTTCTCAAAAGCATCGTAAGCCTTAATTGATCGTAGAGACTGGAGACTATAGGTGGCAATTGTTCTACGATCAACTTAGGCTTAGAAACGCAGCCCTGGTCATAGAGATTTTACTGAAATCAGGAAGTTCATCCTGAGCTTATGTGTTCAGAACAGAGTAAATGTGTGTTTTAGGACATATGTGTGCCTCTGGTGTTTTATAGGCTATTTATATTTAATTTCATTGTACGCACGCACATACCTTAAAGTCTTGGTTACTAAAATAAGCTGGGGTAAATTGTCACACTTGAATTTGCTATTACAAAAAAGCTTATACACTGTAGAAAAATATTTGTTGGTTTAACTTGAAAAAAGTAAGTAACCTGGTTGCCTTAATATTTTGAGTTCATTGAAATTAAAAAAATAAAATAGAGTTAATACAATGAAGGACATTGGTTTAATTAACAGAAACTCAAAATGTTATGTTATCTCACCCACATGAATTATCTGAAATAACATCATGAAAAATGTTGTGATAACAAATCATGAAAATATATTTTTGTGTGTATAGAGTCTTTTAAGCAACAAAAAACAATTCATGAAACTGTGACATTAAAAGTACAAATTGCATAATAAACATTTAAAAGACAAACAACTTGCCCATCCTTGTTCTGACAAAAAAAACAGTCTTGATTTATGTAGGCCTACAAATAGTCTCTTGTATGTTAGAGTGATTTTATTGTTTTGAGCTATAGCAAAAATACATCATGATGAAATTTTAGTTTAGAGGACAGACTTAACAACAAAAAATAATTGATAGATGTGACTGCATCCCACAACAAGCCGCAGTTCACGCATACCTTGTTCACTGAAGCTGTTATTGACATAAACCATACCAAAAACACATATACACATGTACTGTACACATGTACAAACAGCGCACAAACAAGCCTCCGAATCCCATTCAACGTCATATACAGTACAATCTCACACATAGCAATTTGAAATAGTTCCCAAATCTGTCATTTACACACACACTGTTTCACTTACATTTATTGAACTGTTGCTACACCATGTTAGGCCGTGCGACTCGTAGAGATGTGGATGAGGTATTTATGGGTGAAAGGCCAAAGTGTGTGTGAGTGTGCGTTTACTGGCTGGTATTATTACTCAGTGTTTGGGAATGGCAACAGCTGCGGCGTAAAAGTAGAAAAACAAAAATCAGAGAAAGAAAGAGAGAGTGAATGATGGAGTGAGTGTTCAGGGAGACAAGTTAAAAAAAGAGTGACAGGGAGAGAGAGCAGAGAGGACAGAACAGAAGTGTTTTAAAGCAGAGGAGAAAGTGTGTGACACAGGGCAGTGTGTGTGTGTGTGTAAAATCAACTCCAGATGTGATATGGTCTCAGCTCAGACCAGGCGTCAGAAGCAGAATTAGAGGTTTTAGAAGGCAGAGAGAGCAGAAAAAGAGGAGGAGAATCTTAGAGAACACATAAGAGTCACAATAGAGGTAAGGGAGTGTGTGATTGGGTGTGTTTGTTTCTTCCTAACAGAGTCTTCAGAATGATTTACTGAATGCCTGACACAGGGAGCACGGTTACTGATAGAGCATGAAAATCAATTCAGGAGGAAGGAGAAGAACAGAGATGCAGAAAAAGTCCAGGGAAAAAGCAGATGTCAGCATGAAAGGGCCAATCGGCATGAAAAGAAATCAGACAGTCATACAGCAAAATCACCTTCTGTAGGCAGCGGTTAACAGTCAGCAGATGTTTCTGCTGGTGTGTGAATATGGATTGCGGTCTAAAGGTAAAGCAATCTGCAGGACTAAATTCAGGCTGAAAAGAGACATAACTCCTGCCTGATATCCAAGAGCTGTGGATCTCATTTTCCACTCTTTGAAAGTTAGCATGAAATGTTGTTTTAACTGCATTTTTGCTGTAGTGTTAAAAAATGACTGCAATGAGAATCTAATTGCAATCACCATTGAGAATAAAAGGAATTATAAAAAGAAACAAAAGCTAAACTGTCTATATGCTGAAACACACACAAAATATTGCAATAAAACAAAAAGAAAATACTTTTTTGCCAAATATTCTTCTTTTGTTAAATGTGGTGTTTTTTTTTAGATTCACCTGAACACCAATCCTCTGCAAACCATAAAACACCTCATCTCCATTATATCTTACACCATGGTTTCATCATGCGTTTTTGGTGATGTCACTCAAGTAACCATGTCACACAAAGCAGTTCTCTTATCACTGACCACATCTCTTACCTGCAGCTGAAATCTTACTGTCATCCTGAGCTGCACAATGCTATATTCACACACCTCAGGAATAACACCACTACCATATTTTTTTTGATGTAAGCCTATGCGAGATTGCATGTGTGTGAATGTGTTACAGACAGGCTTACTTTGGGCGGTCTCTCAAGCTAATGCAGCATATTAGAAACAGCAGGAGAGAGCAAAGGCCACAGACTACACACACACACAGAGCATTTGTTTTCCATTATCTGACATACAGAGAACCCTCTGTCCAAATCAATGAAGAAAAATCAGCCTGTCTATCAATCTTTCTCACATGCAAACCAGCAAAAACACACAGTAATGCTTGGATCTCTTAGACTAAACATGGATCACAGACTTCATTCCAGATGCCACAGTACAAAAGCCAGTGAGAAACAAGTTTTAATTTGTATTTCCCTTTATTTATTTAATTCCACATAAAAATACATCAAAATTGTCCTTTTGGACATATGGGTTTCAATGGTAAAACAAACAAAAAATATATTTCAATTTATTATTTGTTCTATTTATTTAAAATGGCAACAAAAAAAAAAACTTTCTAAACTTCAATCATCTCAAAAAATCTTTGGATAGTGCGTTGGTGAAGAAATACCCTGACAGGTCTGAAAAATCTTCAAAAATCGAATACATATAAAGACTGAATAAATCAGTTTTTTTTTCTTTCCAGACAGGCACGATCAGAACAATTTTCCAATTCATTGAATGTGGATATTAGATTTAAGCAGATATTTAGTTATTGGAAAATGTGCAGCTGCTTCATTCATTGGTTTCAAACTGTCTTTTCACAGATCACGGGCAACCGTCTGATTCATAGATTGTCAAACTCGGGAGTCGTTCAGACATTCAGAATTGATTACTATGCATTTCATTGCTTTGCTGGATATTGGGTTTGATTGTGCCTCTGTTCAGTATTCAAGTGACATTACAGGATTATGAGAATATTAGGAGTATCATAAGAGCACAGTTGGCTCATCTCTTAAGGATTCCCTTCTTGAAGCAGCATTTGGTCCAGTAAACAGAGTCTGACTGGTGTATAACCTGTAAAATAAGGTTCTTCTTCAAGGCAGGAGGTGTTGAGCTCACGACTCATGCAATGCAGCGTGTCCCACAATGATCAAGTTAAAGGTCAAGGACCTTGAACCCAGGAGACAATGATGACACACAGGCTCAGCACTCCCACAACCAGGCCAATGACCAACAGAAACACTGCCTAGAAAAGAGGAAAGGTGGAAAAGATGCTTATGGAAAGAAAACTAAAGAAAGCAACATAATAATCAACATTTCAAGGGTAAAAAAAATAAACTTTACGTTACAAAAACATGTAAAGTCAGACATAATTTACACTACCGCTCAAAAGTTTGGGGTCATTTCGTTTTTTTTATAATGTTACAAAAGATTTCCATTCCAAATAAATGCTGTTCTTTTGAACTTTCTATTCATGAACGAATCCTGAAAAATCATTGTTTTCACAAAAAAATTAAGGTCTGGTTTCACAGACAGGACTTAGATTAAGCCAGGATTAGGCCTTTTAGGGCATTTAGGTGGCTTTTATAAACATGCCTAAGAAAATAGCATTAATGGTCTGCATCTTGAGACAAAACAATGGCACAGACATATAAAAAGATTAAAACAAAGAGCAGTTATTTAAAATTGTAGTAATAGTATATATTTTTGATCAAATAAATGCAGCCATGGTAAGCATAAGAAAATCTTACCAACTCCAAACTTTTGAACAGTAGAGTAATACAAATGGGTAAAATTCCCTCAGAACTAACAGTCTAGTGCAAAGCAACTCATGCATGATGCATCATGTAGTACTGAATGTATGCAAGACTTTATATACCCCTGCTGAATTGAGAGATCTGATTGGCTCAGAGCTGATTCTCAAATAAAACATTCCCGGATACACAAACAGCAAACATGTGGAGGTCGTAGAGCCTGGAATCACACATGAAAAGGTATGCAGACACACACGCAAACAATAAACATTAGGGCTGGGTAAAAAATATCGATTTCTCGATATTGGTCGATTCTCATTTTTACGAACCGATATCGATTCTCAAATCTCAAGAATCGATTAGTCATCCTGTTTTCATTTGATGAATGAATCAATGGAACATTGTAGCGCGCATCCCATCCAATAAATCGCAATAATCTTTGTGGTTTGTTACTATTGATACTAAAAGTCTCAAATTACGTCCATTTTCTTACGAAATTCAAAAACATAAATTTATCGTTTTGGTGCTGTAGCGTGAGATCGCTCTGGCTCAGCTCAGCTCAAGAGAAGCAGCAGCGCGGAGCTATGGAAGCAAATAAGAGACATAACTATTTGAAATTTAACAGCCACTGAATACTTAGTTTTGAAATATTTTATTTTGAAAAACCTTTATCTGAATTTATTTGCTCTGAATTCACCCCATTGAAATTATTTTACTTTGGAAACCATGTATCTGAATTTCTTTGTTTTGTTTAAAAACTTGAATTTCGATTTTAATTTTTTTCAATGCTCATAAATTCAGATTTAAAAAAATCAACTTACAGAATTTCAGATAAAATAGATTCAGGTTGATCAAATTCGACTGCTCAAATTCAGATCTCAAATTCGACTGCTCAAATTCAGATCGAAAAATTCAAGTTAAATATTCACATGGTAACATCCGGGCAACCCAGGATAGGAAAAACAGCTGAGCCTGTGTGGAGACAGAGCGTATTTAAGCCACGCCCAAAGCGGGGCGAAACAATCCAACCGTCTCCATTGACTTTGCATTGCGAGAGGCTGCCTCCTTATAATAACATATAACAAAAGACAGAAAAATGCATAAAAGCTGCTGTGTGACAAGGTGTTCAGCAAATAAGCTAAAAAAACCCACAACAGAAATACAGTTTTATAAGCTTCCGAACCGGTAAAGCCAGCCTTTAAGGAGACAAAAGTAGATAGGCTTCAGGCAATAAGACGTGAAGCATCAGCAGGAAGAATGGGTACATTTAATATATCTCCTCTTCTCAGGTTCACATAGGCTGGTGAAATAAGCAATCGACATGGTTAAAATTATGATTTTTTTTTTTTTTTTACAATATCATGTCGCGTTCCAGTGCTATATGGGGAGGCTGGGCGTAGTTCTCTCAGAGTAGTTCGAGAAATAGTTGCGCTCTTTCTCAATTTATCCACTTTTATGTCCTGAAAAACAAACCGTTTTTGGGGTCGACAGCGTATAAAAAATAATTTCTGGGTTATTTTGCTTGTTTGCTGTACACCTTGTCTCACAACAGCTTTTAGACATTGTTTTGTTTTTTGTGTCATAAATGACAAGGAGGCAGCCTCTCGCAATGCAAATCAATAGAGACGGTTGGATTGCTTTCCCCCCGGTGTGGGCGTGGCCTATCCTGGGTTGCCCGGATGTTACCATGTGAATATTTAACTTGAATTTTTCGATCTGAATTTGAGCAGTCGAATTTGAGATCTGAATTTGAGCAGTTGAATTTGAGATCTGAATTTAAGCAGTTGAATTTGATCAACCTGAATCTATTTTATCTGAAATTCTGTAAGTTGATTTTTTTTTTGTATCTGAATTTTTGAGCATTGAAAAATATTAAAATCGATATTCAGGTTTTTAAACAAAACAAATAAACAAATAAATTCAGATACATGGTTTCCAAAGTAAAATAATTTCAAAGGGGTGAATTCAGAGGAAATAAATTCAGATAAATGTTTTTCAAAATAAAATATTTCAAAACTAAGTATTCAGTTGCTGTTAAATTTCAAATAGTTATGTCTCTTATTTGCTTCCATAGGAGCGCACATGATCTCTGTTCTGCCTTAATAATGCCAGTTACAGCGCGAAATAAACATGAATGAACATCTGAAAGTGTGTTAAAAGATAGAGTACAACTTATCGAAATCCGTATCATGTCACATGGAATCGCTCAATCAGTGTTTCAACCGTGGAAAGATGTCAGTAAAACAACTTGTAAAGTAAAACCATATGTGACCATAAACTCGTTAGTCAGCTAGAAAAATTAACTCTAAAGAGGAGCATTTTGCTAAATATATGCACCATATTACATATTCGTTATCATTTTTAATGTTCTTCGATATTTAATGCATGTTTGAATAAATCTGGCAAGTTTTTATGACAGCCACCATTTAAATGTTTATATTTCATATAACGTTATTATTATAAAAATAAATAAAAGTGTAATTTAAGTGTTTGTATAGCTACAAATCAGTTAATTTTTACCTTCAATATTATAGTAGGCTAATGAAGCCTAGTAGGCTACAACTGACTCCCATAGTTTACAGCATTAGTTAAGAGATTTGTTTTCCTTGTGAACATTTGCCATGTATTGTACCTAATATCCAAAATAATCAATATTGAACCGAATCGGAATCGAATTGCAAGCTTGTGAATCGAAATCGAATCGAATTGTGAAATCTGTGTCAATACCCAGCCCTAATAAACATACCCGTTTAACTGTTGAGCAGTGAATTTAACAGTCAAGCACATACAGAGCGCGTATGGACAAACACTCACCGACCACACCAAAGACATTCCTGATGTCAGGGACGAAAATAGCAAGCAGCAGCACAAGAGTGAGGATGAAAATACAGGACAGTGAATGAGAGCGCCAGGAGAACTCACTCTCTCTCTTGCATAACATCAACAACGCTTTACGTGCCTGAGAGAAAGAAAGGGAGGTTATGTTTTCTGAATTTCTTCTTTAAATAGTTCACAGTCTGGTGTTTGACTTACTGGGAAGTGAATGAGCGGCACAGTGAGAAGAACGGCCAATAGAATCGCGAGACGCACTGACATCACCAAAACATCACGAGGTAGATAGGTGTCGTATCCTAGCAACAGCTCTGATTCCACATGTGCTGCGGATAAAGAATGTTAGATCAGATTAATCAATTTATCTTCGTCATTAACAGATTAATCCAAAGAGTACTGAACTGAAACAGTAAATATTATAATCCAGGGGTCTACCTAGAGACAAAAACACTAACCAAACACACCTAATGCAGCTAATCATGGGCTTTATTCATATTGGAATATTAGAATACTAATTAGTATACACTGGCTCTCATCAAATTTTTAAAGATACTTTGTGAAACCGTAAAACAACTTTTCAAATATTAGTGTTTCAGTAGTAGTGTGTCTGAATCTTCGGCCTCACTGCCAAGGGGATCATGTTTACTCCAGTTGTTAATGTGCATTTGCAGTCTGAATTGAATGTGAAATAAAAAGAAAGATGGTTTACTGCAAAATAATGGCAAGGAAATCATTCTATCGAGTTGTCTTAACTGTATGCACACAAAAGCAAACACACACAGTGAAGTACTATTAATGTACAAATAACTCTTACGAACCTGTTCTTTTTAGTGAATCAAAAAACATACAGTACAACCAGTCTGATTCATGAGCAAATGACACTTGACTGATTCAAAATTATGTGTAGTGTAGTTTAGGTTTGTTAAACTTAAACCAGTGTATGGTTTGCTCATATTGCAACAGTTGAATTTGAGATTTTTGGTCATTTAAATTTATTTTATTTTAAGACACTGCATTCAGTAAGTCTAGTTATCATCTCCAAATTAAAAATTGTAATTTCACATTGGTTGGATAAATAATAAATAATGGTCAGGGTCTGACATTACTTCCAGCTCTTTTGTGACACTAAAAATGTCACTTCAAGCGTTGCATTGTGCAATACAGTAGAGAGATGAAGCTAAACTCTGCATGAAGGTCGATCTCCAAGAGCAGGATTAACACACAAAACAAACACTGAGGATCTTGTTGTGCAGCTTGAGCAATGTTCTTACTATAGAAGGTGAGGTATCCAAAAAGAGCAGAGATCAGATACACCACGAAACTAAGAGAGATGCTGACATTTGTCACATTCTGCATTCTCCGTTTTGTGGGTCTGAAAAACACACATATTCACACCATAAGGCAACAACAGACTATATATGTGGCAGATGCTCAGAAAGAACTGAGTGAACTGACCTGTGTAACTCGCAGTAAATGGGTAAAACCGCCGTATGGCACAGGAAGGAGAAAGCCATTGTTGGGACAGCATAAGCACTCTGCAATGCGCACACACACAGTCATTTCTCACCCTCCTGATGTGTGTGCGGTTATGCTATAATATTACAACTAATATTTGGGTTTCTAATAGTCCTGGAAGGCGGCCTTTAAATCAAAACATAGCTCTCCTTTCTCAGGAAAACACACACACTCACCTTACTAGAGATCGCAAACAGTTGTGGGGTGCACTCGGAGGTATTTAAGCTCTACGGATAGAAAAACAAAATGTGAACTTGAAGATTAGAATGAAATCAGGACGGGAACAGAATGAAAAACTACTTTCTGATATTTATATTACAGTATCTGTAGCTGAATATCAGGAAGTAAAGGTTTGACCTCTGGCTCAAGAGGGTCAAAGGTCACATCCCTTATTAAAACAATTAGGGATACACGTACAACCCAGAAGCGCTGGTCAGTTACACTACGTGAAATCTCGAGGCCCACAGAGAAGGAAATGAAGTGTTGAATAAAGTCGTTATTTTTGTTTGTTTTTTTGTGCACAAAGTATTCTCGTCGCTTGATAAACTTAAGATAGAGCCACTGTAGTCACTTGGACTATTTTTCACGATGTATTTAACCTTTCTGGGCCGGTAAGTTTCGATCCCTTAGAAGCCTATGGAGGAGTGATCCAGCTCTCAGATTTAATCAAAAATATCTTAATTTGTGTTCCGAAGATGAACGAAAGTCTTGGAACAACATGAGGGTGAGTAATTACTGATAGAATTTTCATTTTGGTGTGAACTAACCCTTTAAGGAAGCCCATATCCGCTACATAAGAAAAAAAAGCATGCTTTGGTAAATTTGTATACGACATAACTCGAAATCGTGGCACACCAAGACATATTTATGATGAAAGTCAAAATTGTGATAAATCTCAATTATACGTTTAAAAAGTCCAAATTATGAGAAAGTCCAAATTATGACTTTCATAATTTTAACTTGTCATAGTCATGGCCTTTTAATCTAATAATTATGACTTAGTATATGTCTTATGTCAAAATGTGATAAGTTAAAGTATGTAAATTTCAACTTTTATGTCAACATTCTTTTTTATCTCAGAAATATTTAGTATGACTTGTATCATAATTTCAACATTGTGTGGCAGAAATGGGTTTCCATACTTTAGCCTGTCTGTTGTAATGAAAATTAAGGTTTTAGATGGGTCACACTGAAGTCTATTATTCTGCAGCTGCCCAAGTTGTGTTTTGGGTATTAATTTGGGGTGTATTAGGCAAGGGCATGTGTGTGTGGTCTTTACCAGGCTCATAGTGGAGTTCAATGGTAGTGGACAGGGAATGGACCATTTTTTCACTACCACCTGTGAGAGAGATGAAAACATCAACATGAAAAAAGATAGAGAGACAGACAGTTAAATAGAGTGACTCAACTCACCACCACGGTAAAGAACAACATGAAGATGAATGCAAGACTGCTGGTGTATCCCAGGAAACCTGAAGAGAAGACAGAAACCAAAGATATGCATTCTATCACACACAAACAATATTGAGAAAAACAAACCCTGATGATACTCACCAATCTTTGGAAGTAGAGCCAATGGCAACACTACAATTACAGTGACTAAAATCAGTAGGATAACGCCATTCTCAAACCACTTTCTATGGAGGACAGAAAAGAAATGCATGACAAAATGACACCAAGTGAAGATGATGCACACACATTTAAAGATTTTGGTCTCGGGAATATTTGTCTCATTTTATTAAGAAGTCTCGTATGCTCATTTATTTAAACAAAAATAGAATAAAACAGTAATATTGGATATAATTCTAATATTTGCTGCACAAGAAACATTTCCTCTTACTATTCCTACTCTTATTGTTATTGTCACAGTTAAAACAGCTGTGCTGCTTAATATTTTTACAAGTTCAATAGAACAGCATTTATTTGAAATAGAAATTTTCCTAACATCTTTTGTCACTTGATCAATTTAATACATCCTTACTAAATACAAGTATTAATTTGATAGATAAGATTAATAATCCTGGTTTCCACAGAAATATGGAGAAAAAAAAAGTAAAAGTATGTGTATTGATGCATTGCCAATATTAAAAGGAGTACTTTAAAACAAAAAAATATATGATTGAGAACTGAGAGACTGAATCTTTAACAGGTTGGTGTTTATGAGAGATCTCCAGTGGTTCTCTTTTAAAAACAGGGAGGTACTAGACAGCCCAGCTGATCCGCTTGCAAAAATGAAGATAAATTACTCCACTGAAAGAATAATGTTATTTTACAGTAAATGACTACAGTTTCAAGTGTGTATACTGTGGCCGGGTTGTGATTTTTGCTCCTCCCAGAGAGAGAGTGGTAATGTTTGTGTGTGTCTGGGTCTGGTCACAGTAATTGTGCTGGCGAAGGGAATCTTGGGCAGGCACGACTCTCATTGGGCAGAACACATGTGCAAGATTTACGTGAACGGACCTGTAATGCAAACCAGCTGTGTGGGGACGGGGCACAGTCAAACCACAGCTCAGAACAGCGGCTAATAAAATAATGACCGTTACATTCTTACTCAGGAAAACTTTCTCTTTTGGAAACTCGCTTAAAGGCAGAGGATCGAGAGAAAGAGTGTTTATCTGCCAGTAAGTGAATGATCCTGTGTGAAAGTGTCCCTTTCTATCTCTCTTCCTGAATGGTGTTTCTATTTTGTCTCTCCCTGTGGATTTTTCTGTGGATTCAGCCAGATTCTGTTTTAGTATGAATTCTAACACACTGAATTCAGATGTAAATCATATTTGTTCTGATAAACCATATACCATTCAAAAGTTTGGGGTGCTTCTTAACATTTTAATATTAATAGTAGTTTAAACTGAAACTGAACTGAAAAGGACACTGTAAACAAGACATTTTGTTGGTTGTTTGGTTTCTACTTTTTGCTATGCTCATTTTAAACATTTAGTATGATCTGATTAGCTAATATAGTTTCTTCAATAAGCATTTCAATTTCAGTGAGAACAGAAAAAAAAATGTATTCACACTGGAAACTTGCATTGCACATTATTAGAAGGGGTGTGAGGGTGTGGTAAGGCCAGCATATATTTATTTACCCAGAACTCTCTGTGCTCATGAAGCCGGTGATGGCTGCAGGCATTTCAGACTTCAAGATGAACAAGTAGCTGGACATGGCTAAAGAAAGAGAAGGACAGCACATTATAAATACATGCTATACAACACCTCCTACATGCACTATAACAGCTCATAATGCAATCTCACGCACGCGCACAAATCCACTCAGAAAAGCCAAACCATTCCACAGACAGACACAGCCTTTGTAAAACCCAGCACAGTGCTGAGGTCAACATACTCTGAACTAACACTAACAGCCACAAATTCATATCACATGGTCATATATACACACAGAGATACATGGTGATATACACAGATTAAACCTGACTGCAGCCAAACATTTGTTCTCACACAATCAGACACTTGCTGCCATTCTAAAGACAATGTAAAAGTGAGATGAAATGACTGTTAAGTCATTATGGTAGATTAATAAGACAGTCTGTTTTACTGCTACTAAACACCACATAACACACAGAATACTCACTACAGTTCACAGTGAGTAGTGAGCAGTGCGGAGTGAAAGACAGAAAGAAAGAGAAGAAACAGAGTTTTATTTTCTATATTCACTTTACACCATTCTTTAGTACAGCTGTTGTTCAGAGGTGAACCTGCTATGCTAACTTCTTAGGCAATACATATCCTCCAAAAGTCGGAAACATAGCCGGCCAAAAGTCATATCCTCCCAATAAAACGTGTTCAAACTGAGAGAGAGAGGAAAAGAGAAAGAGACAGCAGACTCTCTGCCTCTGGGGTACCAGGTTAACATTTAGTAATATGATTTTATTTATATGAACTATATTAAGTAATATAATTTAACCGTCTAAATAAAAAGTGAAAGTGAAAAGCTCACCGCCAATGTTCTGAATGAGAATAGTACAGGCCACCAGAATCTGCACAAAACATAAGAAAAACTTGTTTTAAAGGAGTAACAAGGCATATTTCACATCTATGGTGAATTCAATTATGATGAGCACTTGGATAATGACAATGATGAGTTATTTATTCATATAACAAAATGAAACATTGTAGTGCATTACTCCAAATTAAAAGCAGGCAATCTTCAGACAAAGACAAAATCAAATAAATAGAGCAAGGTATTAGTTCTGTGATATTAACCAACCTTGCCAGGTCTGTTGAAGGCTTTCTCTCCAAGCGCTTCATAAGAGTTGATGCCTAACATACATAAACATATGCAATAGTGATCGGTTAAAATGTACAATCGTGAAAGACCATTTCAGATTTTTGATCTGATGTACAGCTTGTGAGGAGTTATAGTCACAGATTATGTAAGGTAAACAGGAGTGAGTAGGGTAAAGAAGAGGTCAAAAGTGAGAGTTGATATTACCTGTCTTGTCACAGAGGAGCAGCAGGAGATGGATAGAATAAACAGCCAAACTGGAGACCACGAGCAACAGAATACTGTGAAGAACACATGCAGAGTTGAAAAAACACCTGATCTTCAAGCTCAAAGGATTGTTCATTGTACGTGCCTTACTGCAACTGCACTTTTTGCTTAAAAAAGGGATGCATGCATCACATTTTCTGTGGTAATCAACATTATACCACAAATGTTGTCAACAAAGCTGAACTGTGAACACTGTGTGCGTTGCGTGTACCTGAATCCTATAATGCCCGTATTGGCCATGGCATACGAGAGACCCAGGATGCCACTACCCATGATAGCATTCATCAGATTAAAGGCAGAAGACATGAAGGATGCACCTCTAACCTGAACATCCTGTGAGGAAGAAAAATGCATCAGACATTAAACATGACAAAAATGCATCAGAAATTAAACATGAAGCTCACACTGGAATAAACTGAGGCTAATTTAATCCTAGACTTTAGGCAAGAGACAAAGCATGCATTGCATAATGAATGTCATTATTGTCTGCTTACACACTGCATTACTGAAAGCACAAAGGGAAGCGAAATCTTTGCAAGCAAAGACAATAAAATTGCATAAGATCAGCATGTGATGTGAAAATGACTAAAATGTGAAATACACATACTCTATCCATTTCAAGCACAGCTTTATAAAACTAGTACAGCATTGTGGATGTGAAGTTTAGACTGGATTTGGAAGCACTTTGTACATTTTATACTGTGCTAAAAAAATGAAGCTTATTATTATCTAAATTAATATTGACCCATCAAAAAGAGTCTTAATTTTAAACATTCTATCAGACAAAGAATGCTTTAAGTGCTAAAAAAAAATTGTCATCTTAATGTGCAGTTTAAAATTTTGGGAAGCAGCTAATACTAAGAACTTTTACATCATTTTAATAATAAAAAGAATAAATGATGGTAACAGGGTTGACACAACATGGGGACAACCTCAATTCTGTTTTAATATATTATTATGTCCTCTAAAGTCTAAAAATCAAATAATAAATACACAATATGTCACATGATTATGTCACAATTAATGATGTCACAATTACGAGACAAAAGGTCAATTATGAAAAACATGGGATAAAAAGTCAAAAATGTACATAAAATGTGGGAAATGTGAGATTCTATATCATAACTATGATATGAAAAGGTGACATTTTGAGATAAGCCACAATGCCATAAATAGTAGAGATGTTATGTTATGGCTGTGATTTGTCCCATAATTTCACTTAGAATCTAATATTTCCCACCTCTTATATAATAATTGTTGTGTGGTGGAAAATGGCTTCCATACATAAACAAGGATAATACACAAATTGTTTATATTTCCTAGTTTAAATAAGCATATCATAAAACAGTAAACGTATACATTAAACACACATTATATAAACATTGTAATTCTTAGTCATTATTTACACATGTTCATGAGGGACAGAAAATACATCCCTTTCGTTCTTCTTGTTCTGGTTCTTCTTATTTTTATTATTTATGTAACTGAGCAATGACTGGCTGTGGTTTAACGTTACCTGGATTAAAAGCGGTCTGCACTCCTCTCCGATGGGCTCATACTCGCTCCGCGTCTGCGCGCTGTAGTTTGCGCCGCTTTTCCCCATGTCCCACCGTGTAGTGTCTCTTTACTCTTCTGCACTGACCGAAAGCCGGCCATTCGCTTTTAGACACCGCTGGGTCCGTCAGTACATGTGCCCAGCTCTCACACCACCGGCTTCACAGAAACACAAGCAAACGTAAACATCCCTGTTCACGTGATTATTGACGACCAGTCACATGTCTTTTTATAATGCACGTCACAGACCAATCACCTCTAGCACAGCCAAAGTCTCGGTCGCTCAGTAATGACGTACACTCAATGTAAAGCGTGTTCGCATGGCAGCTGTCTGGAGAGGGTGAGCTGTTACAGTTTATTGTGTTTATCATATTAAACTTAAGGTTATTTGTTGAATTACACGGTTTAAGCTATGTGGCTAAATAGATAATCTTTTAGTTTATTATCAGGCGTAGATAACAGTCTGCTGCTAGAAACGGGGATTTATATAGACTGTTGTTAGCTGTAGTCTATGCATTCACGAAAAGGTTGCAAATTATTTTTTCTTTTCTTTTTTCATTAAACTTTTATACAGGCATGACCTTTCTCTCTCCCTCTCATGACCAACAGATCTGGCAGACTTTTGTTCCTTGTGCAGAAACATCACAGTTGTATCTCTCTGCCTCAGAATTTAAACCAGTTTGCAAGAATTTCCCTCCAGTTTTCCACTGCGGTCCATTATCAGAAAGCCATGCCTGACCAACCCCAGACATCAACTGATCTGGGGCTCTACAAACCCCCTCCCACAGTCCGAGGAATGACAGAACTGGACCGGGCTGCTTTCAGTCAGACAGTCAGCGTTCCTGCCATACGGATACCAACCAACGTTCTCAACAAATTGGTGAAGAGTTTGAAGAAAGTGGCACTACAGAGGCCAGGACTCAAACGGGTCGTGGATGAACACAAAGAAGATGGTAATACAGATTGTAGTAATGGAGAACATCGGCTGATGCTATTGGATCCGAACAGCATTACATTTACAGATTCGTTCGGCAGTGAGGAGGCAGAAGCTCTGAAAGCGTATGGGGTGCCTCAGGAGATCCAGAGATACGAACTGAAACTCACCTATGAGAACCTTAAGAGTGAAGAGATTCTGCGAGCTGTACTTCCTGAAGGACAGGATGTGACGTCAGGATTTAGCAGAGTGGGCCACATCGCCCACATGAACCTGAGAGACCACCAGCTCCCCTACAAAAAACTGATTGGTAAGAAGAGATAATAAATGAACCAAGAAATCACCTTAAAGGGATAGTTCACCCAAAGATTCTGTCATTAATTACTCACCTTCATGTTGTTCCAAACCCGTACGACTTTCGTTCATCTTCTGAACACAAATGAAGATCTTTCTGATGAAGTCTGAGAGCTTTCTGTCTCTCCATAGACAGCTATACAAATGATACTTTGACACTTCAAAAAGTTCATAAGGAGATCGTAAAACTAATCCATATGAATTGTGCAGTTTAGTCCAAATGTTCTGAAGAGAATCAATCACTTTATATGATGAACAAATTGAATGTAGGCTTTTATTCACATATATACACATTGATCAGCGAACATAAACAGAAGCTCAACCAAACCTGCTTGATGCACAAGAACATAACCTCTTGCGGGAGCTCAAACGTGCTGCATAACACGAGAAAGAACCTCATTGGTTCTTGCACGTCAAGCGAACATACTTGAGCTTTCGTTTACCACAACTGATGTGTGAATGTTTATATATGAATAAAAGCCTAAATTTAATCTGTTCATCATATGAAGCGATTGTCTCTTCAGAAAATCTGGACTAAACTGCTCAATTCATATGGATTAGTTTTACAATCTCTTTATAAACTTTTTGAAGCGTCAAAGTGTCAGTTGCATAGCTGTCAATGGAGGGACCGAAAGCTCTCAGATTTCTTCAAAAAGATCTTCATTTGTGTTCCGAAGAGGAACGAAAGTCTTACGGGTTTGGAACAACATGATGGTGAGTAATTACTAATTAATGACAGAATGTTCATTTTTGGGTGAACTATCATTCTGAACCTGTAGTGTTTTTGTCCATACAATGATAATCTGTGTGGTCCAATTTAGTTTGGTCCAAACATTCGAATATATATATATATATATATATATATATTGAATTAGCTTTTATTTTTTATTTTTAGTTTAATTTTTAGTAATTTTCTTAGATGCCATTGTCATTTTTGTTAGTTTTTTAAAAAAATTGTTTTTAGTATTGAGTTATTTTCAGTTAATTTTAGTGCTTCAACTTCAAACTATTTCAGTTAGTTGCCAAGGCACTACAATTTCTAATTTTCATTGTTTTTTTCATATAATAATATATAGCTTTATTTCAATTATATTTTTAGTTTTAGTTAATAATAATCCTGCTTTGGAGCGACATGAAGGTGAGTAAATTATGACGGAATTTTCATTTTTGGGTGAACTATCCCTTGAAGTTTAAATCTGTCTTGTCTTTTCAAGACTGTTGTGGCTGAGATTTGATTCTGCAATCTGCAATAATGATTCTATTTGATTCTACAGTAATGAGCAATCATGAAATCATTTGCCAAGCTGTTTTGCCACCAACAGACTTTGTGTTTTGTTCCAGGTCAAGTAATCATAGATAAGAACCCCGGCATTACCTGCGTGGTCAACAAGACCAACACCATTGATTCCACTTACAGGAACTTCCAAATGGAGGTTTTGGCAGGCGAGAGTAACATGGTGGCAAAGGTGAGTTCACCTAATATATGGATTCAGCATAAACATGATTTATTAAAGATACATCTGACTAATCTACCTTTTTTTTTCCCTCTCAGGTACGGGAGAATGGTGTATTTTACGAGTTTGATTTCTCTCGAGTGTACTGGAACCCTCGACTGAGCACCGAACACGAGCGCATCGTTGCCCTCCTTCAGCGTGGCGATACTGTAGTAGACGTTTTCGCCGGGGTCGGTCCGTTCGCGATCCCAGCGGCCCGTCGAGGCAGCGAGGTCCTTGCCAACGACTTGAACCCGGATTCCTTCCGTTGGCTCCAGCACAATGCTAAGCTCAACAAGGTCGACCGAAAGATAACCTCATTTAACATGGATGGACGGGACTTCATCCGGGGGCCGGTCCGGGAGCGCCTGCCTGCTCTAATGAAGGGATCACAAAAGATTCACGTGGTGATGAATCTCCCCGCACTGGCTCTCGAGTTCCTTGATGCTTTCAGAGGTCTGCTGGGTCCGGAGCCAGACCAGAGTCTGTCCCGCCAGGATGACAACCTGCCTCGGGTGCATTGCTACGGGTTCTCCAAGGAAGATGATGCTCAGAGGGATGTAGTGGAGCGGGCAGAGGCGAGTTTAAAGATTTCCCTGCAAGGACAGTGTTCTGTACACCTGGTGAGGAATGTGGCACCTAATAAGGAGATGATGTGTGTGAGTTTTACCCTGCCGAGAGGGGTCCTGTACCGCACACACACCCAAGACAGAGGTAAGAGACTATCAAACTCACTAGTGACATTTGGCAGCAGTATTAAAACATGAAATAAAGACATACACACCATGCTGTAGTGGTGGCGGGTCATTTCTGCTGTACTAAAATGTCTCTTTTCCTCCATAGACAGTTCAGAGGAGCCGTGTCCCAAGAAACAGAAGTGTGAGGATTTGACAGACTGAATAAACTCAGTGTTTGTGTTAATTTGCCTGTCAAAATGGTTTGTATTTAGTTTTTTGTTCTTTTAATTTTTTTAAAATAAATTATCATTCCATGTCGGGTGAATGCTGTTGCATTTCTTTGAGACGATCACGCAACCAACATTGACAAATCATTTTTTGTGTGTTTATTTAACTAAAGCAGCATTACAAAAATAACAAAACTGATCAACAAAAATATCTGTACACCTATTAAAGCTTGTTTATGGTTATGTCAACATAAACTTCATAATATTCTGAACCTGGCCTTCTGAAGGGGCCGTATTCAATAAGTCCTTCACAGGAATCTTTCCCATGCATCCAAACACCCGCAGCCTTTCTCTTTGCTTGTGAGTGAGTCTTTAGGTAGACTGATGAACAGGTGGCATGGTAAAATCACAAGGGGAAGAGGCCACTGAAAGCGTCCTGGATGGCACGATGGCAGGCCAGTCCTGATGTATAACCACCAGCCTGATCCTGAGGGGACGCTGTGCGCACATGATTCAGATACCTGCACACAGAAAGAGGACGATTAGCTATAACAACAGGGAATAGTTTAACAGTAGTTTCCAAAATAATGGCTTTGAGTATAATCTGGTTAATCCTCTAGAGGGAGCAGCTCTGTTGTTTTACATTCATGGATTTCACAATGACAAGTACAAATTTCATTTTAAAACAAAATGCCAACTGTGGTTACTAGAATTATACTGTGTGTAAATAATGTAATATAATATACACTACCATTTAAAGGTTGGGGTCGATAAGATTGTTTTAAAGTTTAAAAAAAAAAATCTTATGCTCACCCAGGTTGGATTTATTTTATCAAAAATACAGTAAAAACAGTATTATTGTGAAATATTATAATTTAAATTAACGTTCCTATTTTAATATAAAGTCCTTGACAAAAGCTATTCTAAAATGCTAAAATGCTGATTTGTTGCTCAAGAAATATTTCTTATTATTATCAATGTTGAAAACAGTGCAGAAAAGGAAAATTCAAAATAACAGCATTTATTTTAAGTAGAAATTTGTTGTAACATTATAATTGTCACTTTTTAGCAATTAATGCATCCTTTGCTGAATAAAATTTTAATTTAAAATAAAAATTTTGAATGGTGGTGTATATTAGCCTACTTAAAGGGATAGTCCACCTAAAAATGAAAATTCTGTCATTTACACACCCTCATGTTGTTCCAAACATGTATGAGTTTCTATCTTCTGCTGAACACATAGAAAATAAATAAAAAGAACGTCGGTAACCAAACAGTTGATGGACCCCATTGACTTTTGTGTTCAGCAGAAGAAAGAAATTCATACTTGATGGTGAGTAATTTACATCATTTTCATTTTTGGGTGAACTTTCCCTTTAAGCCACATAATATGTAAGAATGTAGTTGCTTTACATAACTAAAATAATATTACAATATATCAAATATTTAATTTCTTTATCCATATATTTTTCACCAAATCGACAACTGCCCGTTACCCACAAACCACTAGGACATCAGAAACCTAATGCTTGTGGGTGAGACTCTGAGATCTCACACTAGCCCAGCAGCACCCTCAAAACACTCCAGCAGCTGGAGTCCACAGCGGCCATTCATTATGAGAGAACTGAAAATTACATGTAAACTGATACTACAGTGAGAGGAAGAGAACGATGGAAAGAGAGAGAGAGAAAGAGGGATCGAGGGGGTCAGGTATCATCAGAAACACTTAAGCTCCTCTCAGCTTCACACGTTTTCTAAACAAACAGAGATTACTGAAGCACTGGACCATGAGCTAATGCACACAGAATGCTTCTCCATCATTAATCCACAAACCACACGCATAATTCCACAAGTGAATCACTGTCATCACATTTAATCCAGATTCTTTCGCTTTTAGTTTTGCCCAAAGTACTTAAGACAATCATGTCATGAAAGCATTGCTGATCAGAACAATAACAGAAATCTTAAGAACAACAAAATGGCAAGAACATATGCTGATTCGGATGTTTGAAATAACAACAACAAAAAATCATAAGAATTCTGGATCTTTAAAAAGAAAAGAGAACAAAATGGTGTTTGAAACTAAAAAAAACATGAATACATTTTCTTATTCAACAAAGAGTCAACATGAAAGTGCTTGACCTTCAGACAATGTTGTTTGTCCACCTCAGATGCCATTTTAAATTAAGACTTGTAATTGTGACAAACATTTTTGCAAAACAGTTAAAAACATGGGACAATACAGCAATAAAAAAAAAGCAATAAAAAAATGCATAATAGTAATAAAACAGTTAATATAGTTAATAAATACATCTAGCTTGTTTGCGACCAAATGTTGGTTTGTGGTTATTAAAAATCGTACACAACTGTTCAAAACTTCAAATGATTGTTTTTTTTTTAAAGAAGCTTTTATACTCGTCAAGGCATTTTATTTTTGTATCACAAATACAGTAAAACAGCAATACTGTAAAATAGTATAGCAATTTAAAATCACTGTTTTCTATTTTAATTTATACCATGGTCTGTCTGATACTCAATACTGATTGGCTGGAAGGTGTGCAACAAAACCGTTTAATGCACAGGTCATTTTAATCACCTTAAAGCAATGTTTTCATTGGAGCACACACAGGCATACGTCACTCGGGAGTTTGCACTGCGCACACACAGAAAGATTTAATACTGAATCGCTACATTATATTTCTCAGTAACATTGCTGGTTTTGAAGTAATTAAATTCAGCTTCATTGTTAAATCAAATCAAATCGTTCAAATCAAATTGTTAGTAGGGAGAGACGCTCAATAGACGAAGGTATTTCACACATGCATCTCTCTCTCTATAATGAATTCAAATAAATGCTATAATACATGATTCATTCAAATAAATGTAATGTTACGAATTACTTTATCTCTGTGTCCGATTCAAAGCAGACAGAATGCTAGATCTAACGACGAAAATAACCGCCATTTTTCCCCTTCCGATCAAATATTAACCTGCAAACATCAATAACAGCTTTTAAGTTGTCAATGCTGGCAAATAGCCATGGTGTAAGCGGGATAATCCACGGCTAGCTGTGCATTTGGACTCACTCCGCATTGGGTGGTTCTTTGCCTTCATGTTGTCTTACATACCTCCACTATCCCTTTCATATTTAAAAATATAAATTATTCCTGTGATAGCAAAGCTGAATTTTCAGCAGCCATTACTCCAGTCTTCAGTGTCACATGATCCGTCAGAAATCATTTTAATATGATATTTGGTGCTCAAAAAAACCCCACATCAATATTGAACACAGTTTGTCCTGCTTATTATAGTAGTGAAAACCTTTTCAAAATTATTTTGTAACAATGTAGAACTCTGAATAAAAGTATTGATTTATTTTGTTTTAAATCTTACTGGGTCCACATTTTTGAACAGTTGTATAAATGTTTGGTAATTAAAATAAGTAAATAATAATTCATATATTTGACATGAATGAAACAGTCACACCGAAAGGTTTGAGAAGTGACAAATGTGAGGGTTTGGACAATGACTAAAATGTTTCGGAGGATTTTACTGGCAGTCTGACTCCAGCTCTCTGATATATCCTTCATAAGACGGACATGTTGTCGACATTGCACATGCAGTCAAATGGATGAAATCGGGGTTGAAATGTTGACATGAACTGAACAGTGTTTTTAGTTAAACCACACAGCTATATCAGTGATGACACACTGTGGAGATGATGATGGTGTGTGTTTGTTCTCTGTCAGTTGGATCTGTGTTTTATGCCAGCCTTGAATACCTAGGTGCGAGTGTGTGTGTGTGGGTGTGTGTGGGTGTGGGTGTGTGTGTGTGTGTGTGTGTGTGCGTCAAAGTCTTTCCGAGTACAGGATTCAGCACAGAAATGTTCCCCTCAAAAAAAAAAAGAAGAGGGAACTCTCAAGCAGCTGCTGTCCAATCTGTCATTTTAACAGGGTCAGTGTCACACACACACATTCCTCACAACAGATCTGGTTGCCCACGCTGCTATGTCAGACACACATATACCAAACTACAACTCATCCACAACACAAATATCCTCATCAGAGTTCAGAGAGCAAACTCATCTATGCAGGAGCCAGGAGTTGACCCGGGATCCTCCAGGGCATAATGCATCATTAAAACCTACCGGTCCAAAGGTACATTGCTGTTTACAAAGGCAGCGTGTGTCTGAAATGCATGAAGACACAAATCATGGTTTATGTTGAAAAGAGAATGAGGCTAATGAAAACACATGCTTAGGAGGTCATGTTTGTGAGCATTCCTTTGCACAAAGGAAAAGCCACACCAATGGTGAAATGCAAAATTAACTCAAATCTGTGGATTGAGAGAGAGAGAAGGTGAACAAGTTTAGTTAATCCACCCATTATCCACTCTCTACCCTCAGGGTATGGTTTTAAAGTTTAACTCTCTCTTGCTACCTCAGAAACAGGATCCATTTGCAAGCCAAATTTACTCCTGAAGCCAAGGCCAGAATCTTTGTTTTAGGCTTGTTTGCATATGCAAATTTCAAATCAGGCCCCTCAAAATGCAGTTTCCAAAAAAAACTTACCGACCAATAGAGAGATGGAGGGATGGATGGAAGACGTGTCTGCAGTCATTGACCCTTCTAACCCTACATTCTTACAGTAGGAACTAATTCACATTAGAAATGGCAAGTATTTTATAAAACAGACGGTAAGGACAATCCACCACTTATGATAAAATACATAATATAACAATATAACAGCTATGATGTGAAACACCTTTTTTTAGCAATGTAAAGCATACTAAAAAAAATAGGTAGGTTTATATGTCATGAACTAGATCTTCTAATAGAATAATGACACTTAATTACCTTAAAAAATATATAAAAATAATGTCTGATCGAAATGTATGCTTAATATTTTTATGAAGTAGTAACTTTTTATTAGGTTTTAACTGTTTGCCTATTAGAAATGGCTATATTCACAATATCTCTTGTAGTTTATTAGTGAAATAAACAAAAATCAACCAGATTTATGTTGAAAAACACAATAAAGCTACTGACCCTCTCCACACATGCTTCCTCTTCTGACCTGCTGATGGATTACTTCCTGTCAGGCACATGATGACTTCCTGTATGGCAAAGTGTGTTTCTATAGTCTAAACATTGGCATGGCGATGAAAGCATGTTTTTTTATCCCCTGAAGGAAATTTTACTGAGAATTTCTGATACTCACAAATTCATTTGAATAAACTCTGCATTAAACTTGAAAATAATGCAAAATAGAAGCATTTTCACTAGTGGTTTCCATCACAGGAATACATTACATTTTAAAATATATTAAAATAGAAAACAATTACTTTAAATACAAAAAGTTTGCATTTATTTGTTTAGAAGAGCAAAAACATTTGAAAAAAATCTTACTGATCCCAAACTTTTGAATGGTATTGTAACTTGGATTATTTCAAAACTTTAACAACACCCAATTAATATAAACACGGACAAGTTCTGTCCTGTCCAATAACTAATGTCTCTTAAACGTATTACGTTATCCAAAAATCTGCAGACATGCCTCCAAACTCACCAGAGACATCACTCAACACTGACTGAAATGTGTGTGTCCTGAGAGTGTTTGAATGGAAGATTACTGATCCCTCAAGGGGGCCTTGTACAGCCAAACTTTGAAATGTATTTTTATGCAACATTGTAAGAGTAGAGGGGCATTGTTATCTCTCAAAAAGTGGGGGGACAAACTATTCCTTTATTCATACAACACACATATACATAGAGGCGACTGACTGCACTTGAAAACTGTGTGTGAGGAGAAAAGGAAACTTCAACCCAATCACCTCCTTTCAAGACACACACACAGCTGTCTTTAATAAAACGCCCCACCCAATCTGTATTTATACAGGTACAGAACAGGGACGGACACATAGGACGGGGTTCGCCCCCGGGGGGGAGGAGGAGGAAGTGAATACATACATGACCCTCCAAAAACACAAACCAGTCCAACATAAATCTCCAATAACTCGCTGTCAAAACACACTAAGACAAATAGCAAAAAACAATCTGTCTCTCTGTCAACCTCACACACACAAACACTTAGAGTCTTGTCCGCTCTCGACTTCAAAAGCCTGAAGCTGGTCAAATTCTTTGATGCAAAAACAGAGATTTCAGAGCGACGGAGAAAAAGAAACAAAGAGAGTGATCCACCCTATCGTCTCTTTTCATAACCCTCACTCTTTTTCTTCTCCTGTCTTCTGCTTTTCAGCTCAAACCACATCATAAGATCCTCAGATGCAAATTCCAGTGTATCTATCTGTGTGTGTGAGTTCAATACAAGTTAAGCTTTGTCAACAGCATCTGTGACAGAAACGCACTTACAATGAAAGTCTGAGAGGCAATCGTTACATTTTTGCCCCATAGACTTCAACTGAAAGTGTATAACTTAGGATTGCATTTAAAAGTGCACAGTAATTTTTTCCTCCAAAACAATTAAACATTCTTAAAGGTATAGTTCACCCAAAAAGCAAACATTCCGTCATCTGAATTTTCATGTTTATGAACTATCCCTTTAATACTACACTAAAAAGGTCTATAAAGAACCCTAGGGTTCTGGACTCAATTTCAAATTTTATGAAGGTTCTATATAAAATATCTTAAATTACCGCATTATAAAGAAAGGAAATCTTAAGAATTATTGAATAAGAGATACGAAGGATATGAGGAATGAAAGAAGTATTGATAGGAAGAAAAAGAAAAAGAAATACCCATATTGGAAATGAGAGTACTCTCTGGACTAAAATGCATCATCCTCAAGTGTTTTCTTTAGTACATAGTTAATAAAATAAAAAAATAACTGAAAACGAATTGGATCTGGTACCCAAACCACAGGCAGAGTAATAACTATATAACTATATAGCTTACTGAATTTACAAAAAAAAAAAAAAAAAAGCTGACAAATTGGGTTGGCTGACATTGCCTTGCAACATACTTTATTGTTACTACAATTGATGACTTTTATGTCCCTTTTTTCTTTCTCTTATAATTTTGGATGTTATATCTGTTTCACAAAATATGTTTTGCTGGTTTTTTTTTTCTTTGTTTATATATATATATATATATATATATATATATATATATATATATATATATATATATATATATATATATGTGTACATATATTTTGCCAATATACCCAATTGTTGAATGCCTTGACTAAGATTCCATGTACCATCCAAATGTAAGGAATTGTTATAATTACTGTAATAAAAACTTAAATAAAATAAATTACCGCATTATACTTTCATCTTTAACAGGTTATTTAAACTTTTTCTAGTGATAGATTTAATTTAACTTAAATTAGTTAAAAACAAAATGAATTAATTAAAACTAAATTCATAAAATGGACTCCTAAGAGGCTCTATATATAAAGCATATATGACCCTTTAAGGATCTACAAAGAACCTTTTCTTGTAAGAGTGTATAGTCATTAGTAGACTGATCAAAGCTTATTTATTATGGCATGGGTTCTCTTATGGGAGCTGATATGTTGAGATTATTAAGAAATTATTATAGGGGTATACCCTATATCAGGGGTCTCCAACCTTTTTTCATTTGAGAGCTACTTTTTAAAAATGAAAGTGGCCGAGAGCTACTCATGTAATACAATACTTAAATCTCCTAAATAATGTCTCATAACTCATATTAACAGCTATTCAAACTGTTTTAGACCCAAAAGAGTTTTTTTAGGCCTATATACACTCACCGGCCACTTTATTAGGTACACCTGTCCAACTGCTCGTTAACACTTAATTTCTAAGCAGCCAATCACATGGCGGCAACTCAGTGCATTTAGGCATGTAGACATGGTCAAGACAATCTCCTGCAGTTCAAACCGAGCATCAGTATGGGGAAGAAAGTTGATTTGAGTGACTTTGAACGTGGCATGATTGTTGGTGCCAGAAGGGCTGGTCTGAGTATTTCAGAAACTGCTAATCTACTGGGATTTTCACGCACAACCATCTCTAGGGTTTACAGAGAATGGTCCGAAAAAGAAAAAACATCCAGTGAGCGGCAGTTCTGTGGGCGGAAATGCCTTGTTGATGCCAGAGGTCAGAGGAGAATGGCCAGACTGGTTCGAGCTGATAGAAGGGCAACAGTGACTGAAATAACCACTCGTTACAACCGAGGTATGCAGCAAAGCATTTGTGAAGCCACAACACGCACAACCTTGAGGCGGATGGGCTACAACAGCAGAAGACTCCACCGGGTACCACTCATCTCCACTACAAATAGGAAAAAGAGGCTACAATTTGCAAGAGCTCACCAAAATTGAACAGTTGAAGACTGGAAAAATGTTGCCTGGTCTGATGAGTCTCGATTTCTGTTGAGACATTCAGATGTTAGAGTCAGAATTTGGCGTAAACAGAATGAGAACATGGAACCATCATGCCTTGTTACCACTGTGCAGGCTGGTGGTGGTGGTGTAATGGTGTGGGGGATGTTTTCCTGGCACACTTTAGGCCCCTTAGTGCCAATTGGGCATCGTTTAAATGCCACGGCCTACCTGAGCATTGTTTCTGACCATGTCCATCCCTTTATGGCCACCATGTACCCATCCTCTGATGGCTACTTCCACCATGTCACAAAGCTCTAATCATTTCAAATTGGTTTCTTGAACATGACAATGAGTTCACTGTACTAAAATGGCCTCCACAGTCACCAGATCTCAACCCAATAGAGCATCTTTGGGATGTGGTGGAACGGGAGATTCGCATCATGGATGTGCAGCCGACAAATCTGCGGCAACTGTGTGATGCCATCATGTCAATATGGACCAAACTCCCTGAGGAATGCTTCCAGCACCTTGTTGAATCTATGCCACGAAGAATTGAGGCAGTTCTGAAGGCAAAAGGGGGTCCAACCCGTTACTAGCATGGGGTACCTAATAAAGTGGCCGGTGAGTGTATGTCACCCTTAAATGTCAGCGAAAAGAACAGAATCAGAGATTATTTTTTTTTATAGAAAATTGTACTTTGCATATTATACTGTAAACACATAATTATAGTTGATTTTATAGTGCATCATAACTAGAGATGAAATGGCATGAAAATTTCCTTTCATGATTATAGTGACCAAAATGATCACGGTTATCACAGAATCCTGTTAAAAAAATACTATTACAGTTATAGTTATATGTCGAAAACCAGCAAATAACAAAAAAATAGCATCAAATGCTCTTTTTGTTTAAATAAACATTAAAATAATAACATTAAAAATGATGGCCAGATTTTAAAGGAGTGTCTTGCAACATGTTATCTACTAACATGTACAAGTTCAAATAAAGTTTTGACAAAAAAGGTTTTATAAAAAGCTAAACCTCACATATTTCAGCCTTTAAATCATTTTTTTTATAAAAAGAATGAGTAAAAAAAGATAAATTACGGACATTTACAATGCACATTAGCTTATCTTTTATAATTAATAGTAAAATTAATGTTGACTGAGCTTTCAATGTTGTTACGGTAAAGGGTGAAGCTGATTGGTTGGATCTTGTCACATGACCTGCGGTGCGCTCGCGGCATTCTGAAAAGTTGAGGTGTTTTCATCTCGCTGCGCCTGGACAAAATGAGCGCGTCGCTTCAATTATGAGCGCGCTTGCCCAAGCCTACATTTGAAATAACCAACTTGAGCGCGCAAAAGACGCGATATGTGAACGGCCCCTTGGCGAGCTACTTCCAATCAGGCCACGAGCTACTGGTAGCTCGCGAGCGACGTGTTGGAGACCCCTGCCCTATATAATACCCTATAGGGTATAGTAAATATGAAATGAAAATCACTGCATTAATGCTATCACTAATATAGCTTCAAAGACTGTGTGGGTTTGAAAAGAGTGAGAGTGTGTCTTACAGAGAAAGTCAAACTTAAGTGAAGCGTGAAACTGCAAGCATTGCAAAAATGTCAGCAGACTTCCTGTTTATCCTGGGAGCAGTGCACCATGGGAGATGTGGTTTATTTGTTTGAATAAGAGGTCATTTATCTCTGTCAAATGCATTCTCTCTGACAGAAAGGAGAGAGAAGGTACAAAAAAGGAGAAAAAAAACATATGCATGAATAAAAGAAAAAGTTATTTTATTTAATTAAATGTAGTCTGCTCCTCAATGCCCATTAATTTACTAACATACTGATTAATAATATAATATAACATAAGTAAGGAATAATTGATGAAGGGGCTTTAAATTATTCAAAAATAATGCACACCCACATAATTCAGCGGGCTGGAATCAATTATTCCGCTTATACTACAGTTACCACACCTCAAGACATAGTTTAGATGTTGTATTTCAAGACATTTGTCAGGTTTTTGTCCTTAAAATGCTCTTGTGTGTATGACTAATTTGACCTCCATTGCTAATTCCAGAACATAATTTTAGAGCTAACGGAGGCTTGAGCCATTGACGGCAGACTTACACAGTTATTAGAGAGAGAGAGATTAAGTGTGTGTGAATTACCTGAGTCTGTGTGTCTCTCAACAGTGTTCGGCGTCAGCAGCGTCTCTAATAGCGAAACTGTAAGTTTATCTGCTTCAAGAAAAGCGCCGTTATTACCTCGCTAGTGAGAAATGTCATTTAGCTTTTTAAGTTGCTAAACTATTTTAGAGTTAAAATCAGCAGAGCAGTGCTGACAACACGTTTCTGTGCGAGTGTGTGTCCATACTGTATTTGTGTGCGTTTGAGTGGGAGAGAGAGCGGGAGAAAGAGATTATGTGATTTTCGTACATAATAAATAACTGAAATCATTTGGCGAAATGATACAGGCATGTAATGCAGTCAAGACCTGCCTGGAACTACTTTAGCCATGCGATTCCTTGAAAATAATTGCACACCTTAGAACGTTCGTCAACCAATCATATTCAAGCATTCAACAGCCGTGTAGTATAATATAATATAATATAATATAATATAATATAATATATCACAAAATGCAAGTGATTCTTACCCTTGTCTGCCCAACTGATCCAGTTCTGGAACGGGTGGCCCGTATGTGTCAATGTACACAGGCTGATAGACGTACAACACCTCCTCCACACGAGACACGGATGCCAAAGACACGGTCTGACCCTAAAGGAAAGATACAGACAGAAAGACACATTTTAGAACTATTTTGGCACTACAAATGGACAGATTTTGTCATGTCAATAAAAACAAAATTTTAGATAGATGCACTCCAAAACCCCACCCTCCAACCCGAACACGTGCATTGATTGACAGGCAGAGATCACTTCTGATTGGTTAAGTGTTCTGATTGGCTAAAAAGGCATGGGCCGCTCCCCTCACACTTGTTTTACAGGGCCGTAACAGAGACAAGTGTGATTTCCCATGACAACTATCTAAGAAGTAGGTACATTTTATGCATAGTAATTTCTTTAAATGCTTAAAATGTTACATTCAAAATATATTAGTTTTTGTTACATTTTCTGATAACTAACTTTTTATCTTACTCTATTTTATTAATTTATTTCAGATTATAGTTTTACTTACTACCATTTGAGTTGAGAGTATTTAACATTCTTATTGAGTTTAAATGGAACATTTCATGTAGATGACCTCATTTAAACAAAACTAACAGACATTCTGTCTAAGATGAAGTCACACACATAAATGCATTAGCTCCAACAAACACACACATCCCTCTATGGATCCAGATCCAAGCAGGGGATCTAAAGATGTATGACAACATCACTCACTGCCAACACACACACACACACACACACACACACAGAAGGGAGACTGAACTTGCTGGAGACAGACAGAAACCACAGCAAGGAGGGAGTGTGAGTGTGTGTGTGTGGAGGGAATTTCCATGGGAGAGCTACTCTTTATTTTGGCCTGAAAGTACTGCATGCATTTAAACAGCAACAAAACAGCAAAGTAAAATAAAGGAAGACATAACAAAGAGAGAGAAATAAAGAAAAAGAGCGCGAAACAACCGAGAAACAAGTAAACGGAGGGTGAAAATGAACACTAGAGAGGGGAGTTTTATGATATGTTAATTGAACATTAAACATTAATTATTCCTTAAACATTCCTGAGTGTGAGCATTTAATATATATATAATTTTTATTATTTTTTAGTTTGGGGTCAGTAAGTTTTTTAGAAACTAATAAAAAATAAATTGATACTTTTATTCAGCAAGGACATATCAACCAAAAGCGACAAATACATTTATAATGTTACAAAAGATTTCTACTTGAAATAAATGCTGTTTTTTGTTTTACCTTTCTATTCATCAGAGAATCCTGAAACAAAAATATCTTAAGCACCAAATCAGCATAATGAATTCTGAAGGACCATGTGACACTAAAGACTGGGATATAAATCACGGGAATAAATAAGATTTTAAAATATATTAAAATAGAAAACAGTCATTTAAATTGTAATAATATCTTACAATATTACAGTTTTTACTGTATTTTTAATCAATAAATACAGCCATGGTGAATAACAAAAAAATTTCAAACATATATAAAAATATTAATTGACCCAAATTTTTTAAGGATAGTATATATTCTGAAATAATTGTAAAAATAAGTTATTGGCCTGCAAGCCATTTTATTTACTCACCAAAAACAATTTTTACTTGCTTTGGACACAGAAAACACACACACACACAGGTTCATAAAAAGTGAATCCAGCACTCCAAATTTACAAATTTTACACTTAAACATTCTGCACACACACCAAAAAAAATTGGTTTATAATGAACTCAAAATAACAAACAAATTCTACACAGGCTGATCAGTTCAAAACTCACTCACATCTCACACACAAACACAATCTAGAGATTTCCATGTCAACACATACACACCATCCCATCACAGATTACCGTCAACAGCCTGATACCAGTGGAAAACTCTTTAGAACTCTGACACACACACACACAACCACACACATCACAGTAAACCACTACTGCATCCACCAACTTAAAAATCTTCAAACATCTGCACTCAACATTAATTTGAGGTGTAGTGTGTGTGTGTTTATATAAAGAAATGCTGCTGATGCTGTGCATGTTGAGTGACTATAGATACATATTCCCTCCCCAGCGCCTCTAAAACAGAGCTGCTGGCTCGATCCATCTTCATTACTGTGCGGGGGTGGAGAGGGAAGGAAATCCCTGAGCTGAAACACCCCTCCAGTTGTCTGTGCATTCAGAGTTTCACTCCGAGCAGTTACACACTGTTTAACGGGGCCTTGTGTTCAAATCAATCATATATCTGCAGCATTTCGACATTCAGTGCCGTCCAGCGTTTTAACCTCACCCCTGCCTGGGCAGTAAATCAGTCCGTATGTTTAACATTAACACACAATAAACATCATTTTACGAGGTGAACTTGAATTTTACATTATTAAAATAAACTATCTCTCCTGGTTCTGCGTTCTAGACTTCTGTCTTGGGAGGCACAGAACATTTTGACTGGCACAGGAAAGGCACTACGATGCAATGGCTCATTTGATCGTTCATTCTGTGGGTGTGATAATTTTCTTCACCAAACCAACAAATACGGGTTATTACTTCTGAGGTGTGTTTGTCTTGCTTCTTGCCAACATTCAACTACAAGTATCAACCAGAATGTGTGGATTTGGAAAATTCTGTTATAAACCATTCCATCTCAATATTTATTGTGGGAAGAAGACCAAAAGAAGGCTCTGTTTCCAAAACAGATATATAATCTTAAACTATAAACAATTCTGTAGCTTTTTATTTAAATTCACGTTTCTTGCACTAAAAACAGTCAGAACTTAGTTTTACTGACCATAATTAAATAAAATAAAAAACAAAACACGTTTTTGTTACTGTACCTTTAAGACTTTATGTAAATGACTAAAATGATTGGCTATTCATCTTGTATTCTCATAGTACCCTATGCTTAATACACAATGTCGGACACAGAGCGGTCCAAGTTGATAATCAGAATAAAGTTTAGTTTACTTTGGAGCTTATTTGGACAGAAACCACCCACTTAGATATTAAGAGCCATATTACTGAAATTTTAATTAACTTTAACGTAACATTTGGAGGCAATAAATAAGAAATGCATAACTCAGTCTAAATACAAGATGGCAGCTGTGAGCTTTGGCGATGCGAGTGTGTGCATGTTTACTTCCGCACATACTCTTCTGGTCTTAGCGACATTCGCATTTACTGTAAGGAGAAGCTTATCAGTAGCCGCGTTTCCATTACCCTTCAAATTGCGCAAATTGAAATTGCGAATTGAAATTACGCTCAATGGAAACACGTCAATTTCGCAAAAACTCCCATTTATCGCAAAAAAGTTTTTACGCTCGCATGAGGAGGTTTTTCAGGCAATTCGAAAAAGGAATATTTCGCAAAACTGCAATGGAAACAGTTTTTGCGCATTTACAGTCACCTGACTTAGAAGACGCGGTGTGTTTGGGGTCCGTCCGTGGTATACGCAAATAATAATGGGCTAATAATTATCATCATTATTATAACATTTATTAGGCTACATATTTAGAAGATGCTTTTATCCAAAAAAAGGAACAAAGCAATTCGTCAAATGTCATTCATAATGGTTAGACAATAATAATACAGGGCTAAGATTATCACAAAGAAACACAAGATTTTGACGCATATCCAAGTGTTTGTGCAGAGTGTGGAGCGCGCGCTGCAGGCAGGGAGACGCGGGCGCGAACACTTGCGTTTTCCTATCAACAGTGAAAACAACTTAAAATACTCTATAATTTCTGGTCATACAGAAAATAATAATACATTATTCGCAACTATGCTTTTATTTGTGTAAACTCAAAATAACAAGAAAACGTTGTGCTTTTGTAAAATAAAATAAAACAATCATGCGCGCTTTCATGATCTCCGTGAAAAAAGCTAAAGCTTGAAATGTCCACTTTAAAACGAACAAATTCGAATCGAAAGCTAATACCTTCTGATTATGTAATCCGTATGAAAGGTGCATTTCTCTCTAAAGGTGCATTCGCGCGGCGCGCCTCAGCGGAGATGGAAATGTTTTTAGCCGACACTAATTTAGAAAACAAGTTTATTAATAAAATTAAAATGCCTCGTTATTCTTTCAGACACATTTATTATCATTAGCCTATAACTCACCTAAATCACCTTTCTGTAGGCTGTGGTTCCAGAGACATAGGCCTAAATATGGCTCTTCTCATTCAGCACTGCGGGAAAAATATAATTTTCAGGTTCTAATTTGGCCTTAGAAAACCATTAAAATCTAAAAAAAAATTGTATTAAGTTGGGAATATTTTAAATGTTTAGTAAAGGGGCAAAAAGTCATAAACAAACATCTGAAATTTAGTCGATTTTTTTTTTCCGCAGCATTTGTGTACAGTTTAAATTAAAAAAAAAAATTGGTGTTCAACTTTGCATTTAAAAAAAAACAACCACCGTTCATTTTTCGTTTTGCAATACGGGTTAAATAAGGAAAAACGAATGGACACAAATGTACACTGACCGTTTGGACAGAGTTCTTTATTAAATTCATAAAAGAAACAATAGGCTACAGGAATACTGGATTCTAAACCTCAAAGAAATGCCACAATCAGACCTCGGAGCAGAAATGAGGGAGAAACACCCAGAAACTCCTTATGCCGTTCGCAGTATACGGGTCTTTCCCTGCCATTAATGCTTGGATAACACACCACGTCTCCTTCCATTAATAATAATGTCTAGTGTGGTGGTGCGGTGGCTGTGATATAGGGATATAGGCTATAAACCTACCCGTTGATGTTTAAATTACTTATCGCGAGAGGGGAAAAAGTCGCATAACATCAGTTAATGGAAACGCCGTCATTTCGCAATAGTTTTTTATCGACATTTAGAAAAAATCGCAAAAGTTTTGCGCAAATCTGTAATGGAAACGCGCCTAGTGAAACTTGGTTAGATATAATGAATGTTTTTAAAATGAAAGAGAAGATGGTGGTCTATCAGAGACCAAAAAAAAAACATTCTTATATTATTGTGTACTGTGCGGTAATTCATTTAAATACACAGAGATTATCTTTCATTCTTTCTCCTGTTGATTCTGCGGTTCAGGCTCAGCGGTTAGGAAAATCCACAGGGATCTCTAAATTCATACAAAACACTCAAGTGTGTAATATACATGTACTGATTTTGTTCTGACTGCTGGGGGACTAAGTGGCACAAAACTGCCTTCTCTTTCTGCGTGGAACAACATTCCTATTTGCTATTGTCAACCGAAGTATCAATCCTCAGAGATATAAATAAGCATAATAATACGATGTGGACTCAGCATATGGTTTAGTAACTTTATTTAATAACATTATTATTGCTAACTTTTTGTATATTTATTATTTGCATAAAATGTTCAGAGTTTGTATTTCCACTGTATGTGTAATGTAATTATGAAATTATATAATAATGGTAGTTTACATTTTGATTTTATGTTTTTTTTAGCATTATTATTAAGATTAGAGTTAGATCGTTTTAATAGATTATTAATAATTTATTAATTCATCTTGTGCACCCCTTTGGATGTTTTGTGAGGTTGAGAAACACTGCTTTAAACCTAAACTATACAGTATACTATACTACTCCTCAAACAACTATTGTCGACAACAGCTTTTAGAAATGTAGTTTTCACAAAACCTCGTAAAACAATGTGTTCTGAGCAAATTTCTGTTAAGGTTTTTTTTTTTATGGTTAAATTGAGAGGAATGCGAGAGAACAGCGAAAGGTTTCTGTTTCACATGGGGATCAAGCCGGGAGAGAGCATCGGGACTCTGACTATGCAAGTCTTCAGGACGCTCCAAGGTCAACAAATATAAACTGTCTATCAGCACCTCTGCTGACCTTCACACACACACACATACACCTCAGATCAGCACATTTTAAAATGATCACACACTCACACTGCTCTGCATGGGACAAGAGAAAAATGTCACAAAAGCACACATACTGTACATTAACACTCACAAATACAACACAATGTACTCGTAATCACATGATCTGAAATATCTTGTCCTATTCACAGCTAAATAATCATCAGTCACTGAATTCACACTGAGAAAGTGTCCTGAATGTACCGTGTAACACTAGTGAACACACATACAGGTTCAGTGGGGATAAAGTGAGCTTTGTGGACCCTCCAGCTGGCATTAACTGAGCTCAAGTAACAAGTGTGGGAGCCAATGCCCTCTCTATGCCCTGTAACACACACTATTTTGATCTCAAAGCCTGCTGGCTCTCTTTCCACATGTATGCAGAGTATGAATCCGCCTGCAAAAAGTCAGACGGACACACACATTGCTTAACTGCACAGCTCAGAAACATCTGTGTGTTAAATATAACTGTATAAGCGTGCCTCCTGCTTTGTAGTGTAAAGCCATCTAAAGCTGACAAACAGTTTTTTGCCAGTACTATCCTCCCTGTACTAAGATCCATGCCAACATACACACCAGTCATCTCTTCATGCCAACCACAAGACACATTTGTGGAAAGAAACATATGCACTTGGATACACAAACGCACACACAATTGTGCACGCTGTTTCTGTTTTTTTTTCTCTCAAACGGCAGTTTTTAAGATGTATTGCTCCCCCCTCCTCCAAGTTTGCATACACATTCATGACATGTTGGTTCAGGTCTGTGTCCTTTGCAGTGACCGCTAAAGGGATTTTTTTTTAAAAGAACAAACCTGTTTTACCTGCTTTACAACACAGACGCACCACAAAATTATATAAACACACACACACTCCCACGTCATACTCAAACACTGGCTAATACAAACATGCTGGTGTGTCTGTGCGGAAGCTAGAGCACATGTATAATGTGATGAATATTACACAGGTAACAGTGCATGTCATGCTACATTAGACGTTTATAAACAAATGAATAGCATTTAAGATGTAAATTTAACACAATTATATAAATAAATTATATATATTACATAAATTCTAATATTTTTTTATTATATATTTAAGAATATTTTTAATATTAAGTATTTATTCATTATTCAATTATGACTAATAATAAGCCTTCATTTGGTGGCTTTTCTCATCAAATCCTAGGATTCATTTGATTAATCATTAATACATTTGATTAAATATGTAATCCAATGACAGTCCTACTGATTATGTGTGCATGTATGTGTGTTGTATCCTCACAATCATTATTCCAGTAGAGAAGATGTTTGTTGGTTTGACGTTTTGTTTCTGTTTTTCTATCTGGGTCTCCAGTTGGGCGGCTCGATCTTTATGTTGGGCCAAAAGCACAGCCGCAGGTAACTTGGAACTCTCCTGCAAACACAAACACAACATTCAAGAAATGATTTTCTTTTAAACTTTCTTTTGACACTTTAATTGATAGTAGAGAGGGGATAGTGATGGGTAGGAGGGGCACATGTCATGTCAACCTGTCACACGTGAGATCACAGTAATAGCAAATCACACAGCGATCCATTCGGACAAAATCAAGTCCCGCCCTACATTTTTTCTTGTTCGAGAAGCTGTTTCACTCAGATATATGTCACTTCTGTTTCATGCCGACTTTAAAGTTTGTACTGTGTACCAGTTTATCCAGCAGGGCCTGTTTGTTTTTCCTCTTGGCCTGTAGTTGTCTCTGTTCCTCCTGCAGGGTCTCCAGTCTCCTCTGCTCTGAATCCTGCTGCTCCAGTAACAACAGCTCCTCCAACTCCTCCTGCTCACGTGTCTAACATACAGACAACAATACATTATGGGATCAAATAGAATAAAGTCAAAGTCAACTTTATTATCATTTTTAGCACATTGCATGTATGGCAATTGTTAAAAACGAAACACAGTTCCTTCAATGAACAACTGTAAGACATTCATGAAGACTAAGAAAAGACAACAGATGATAATAGCTCAATAAAGGCTCAACTGTATCTGGAGCCATGGTGGGTGTAATTCATTACTAAGTTATCTAATTACTGTCATTTAATTACCTTTCCCTTGAAAAAGTAAAGTAATGGATTTAATTTAATTACAGTTACTTCTGCTGTAATTGCATTAAATACTGTATAGTCTATACAACAATTCTATATAAAACAACTGGGTATTTAACATTCAAAGTTTTATGTTAAAATGTATGTTTTTAATGTAACTTCTCCCTTTACACACTTTGGTCAGTTCAAGAATAATTAATGCAATTGTATATTGTTTATTTGAAATAATTAAAAGTACAGTTTCGTATCTATCTTTGTTTTGTTCAACTGGTCGAGGTTGATATGGGATTTAGAGAGTAATTAGTAATAAGTTATCCAATACAAGGCTAGAAATCTAGACGCACCCTAGCGGCAGCAAATTTTATTTTGCAGCCAGGGTGGTCTAGCAACTCTCTGTTGGCTTTCGAGATGGAAAAACCAAACTCTAATCAGGCCAATCACACTTAAGTCATTCTTAAAAAAGGAAGATGTGTTCGTAGTTTTGCCGACCAGATACGGCAAAAGTTTAATCTATCAACTAGCTCCGCTGGTGGGAAAACGCTATCCTATTGCGTGCAGAGGGAATTTGAAAGACATCCGTTTATCCCGCCCCTAGGATTGAGCTCTGCCAATGGAGAGTTCCCAGACCCAACATCTTGATGTGGGTCTGACTTGCCAGGTAAAAAGTAATCCAATACTTTTTAGAGAGAGTAATTAGTACAGTTATCTAATTACACAATTGAAGATGTAATTAGTAGCTAGTAATTAATTACTTTTTTAGAGTAACAACACTCATCTGGAGCAGAAGATATTCTGGTTTTTGCTATAATCGATTCCGGTTTAAAAGAGGTTCTCGCTTGTGAAATCAGAACCATGCGCACACACTCACCAGCTTGGCTTTGTTTTTCTGTATCACGTCTCTGTTATCTCGCTGGTACTGTTCCATTATCTGCTTGGTACTGTCAACATCTACGTTATTAGTCAGGTTAAACACTGTACAGACAAACAAGGAAATAAAAAAAAATTAAAAATAAAAAACAAATGTATCACAAATGTCATTTATTTAGTCATATATCTCACCAATGTCCTCCACCTGCTCCAGGTAGTCATTATATTCTTTCAGAGTGGAAAAATCAAATTCCCTCTTATTATAACTGAAAGAAACCAAAGACACATCATTATTAAAATAGTATAATTAGTCATTAAGAAAAACTAAGTGGATGCGTGCAGAGACACATACATTTTGAGAACCTTCTTGCGGATCTCCACCTCTTTGTCGATGGCTGGATCTTCGAAAAGCTGCACGCGGAAATTACTCTTTCTTAAAGGAGTGTTACACTGCACACAGTTACCTGAGCCACGGACAAACAGCATGTCCACACAGCTCTCACACCTGGAACACACACACACACACACACACGTTTTACTCACACTGGCAGAAGGTCTGCTGAAAGAGAGTCAAAATAAACAGTAATGAAATCTGCTGGAAAAACCTTCAGAAGCGATTCCACACAAACACACATTTCAATCATCTCACTGCTTCAGAGAGTGAAATTTGGCCATATTTCCAAAAGGAACCATAAATTCGACTAATGGATAAAACAGAGGCCTGATATTTGTGTGTGTGTGGTGGTCTTATTCAATCATAATGGAGTGATGATGGGATGGGTTTGAGGCAAAGCAGACACACATTAGGGGCTGACAAAGTACAGAGTGTCTTAGAAACCAATGTTACTTCTTGCCCAGAATTTATGCATATAACTAATGCTGAGTTTCAAGTAGATTTCTTAAAAATTTAGAAAACAAATTTTCCACTCAGCAGTTTAACTTTCCTTTCCATTCCCCCTTCTCTTTCTATCAGCTTTCAGAATACATTGCTCTTTGAAATCTGATTTGTGCCTGTAAAATATGACAGGGAGTGTATATAACACAATGGACAAACTGTCTGTAATCGATCTTTGCTGGTGACAAGAAATTATAGAGGGGAAATTACTGGAAAATAAATGAATGCAAAATATTGCAAATAAAAAAAACTAACAAATAATTTGGAGAATTGGCTTTTCTTAAGAAAATCTAACATTCATTTAAAAATATGTTTTTATTTTAGATTTCTAAAATACATTGATGAAAAATACCATGCAAAAGTTGGAGATTAATCATTATTTATGAATTTAATTATTTATTTTATTCAGCAAGGATGCAAAAAAGTAAACAAAAGTAATAGTAACAGCTTTACAAAAACTATATTTCAAATAAATGCTGTTCTTTTGAACTTCCTATTTATCAAAGAATCCTGAAAAAGAAAAAAATCAGTTTCCACAAAACTATGAAGCAGCATTGATAATAAAAATTAAAGTTTATTGAGCATCAAATCAGAATATAAAAATGATATCAGGAGGTGAAGGATCATGTGAAACTGAAAATTTGGAGTAATGGCTGATGAAAATTCAGCTTTGCCAACACAGGAGTAACATTTTAAAATAGGCTATACTAAAATATTAGTTCCTGGTCAAAAATGACCAGCCTTCTAAAAATTGCTTGTAAATCACTTGTTATGCAATATTATCATCAAATATTGGATTCAATCTTTTTGTCAACTTGTTTTCTTTCAATTAGGACAGTTTTTTTGTATTTCTTTTTGGAACTGATTGATCGTATGCCTCATTCATCTAAGCTTATGCACATCAGTTTTTGAGTGAAAAAAATTTAGATAATTGTGTGTCAATATTCAACAAAATTTGCACAGCTTATCACACTACTGTGCTTTAATGTTTAACCAAGTTTGTTTTAAAATGTTTTTATTTTGTACAAAATACAAGACCGTGGTGTTCACGGTCAAAAATGACCAGCCTACAAAAAAAATTGCTTATAAATCTCTCGTTCTGATATTATCACCAAATATTGATTCACTAGTTCGTCTGCCCATTCAGCCTTCAGGAGGCTCGAACCCAAGACTCGGCTTGAGCTCCGAGTTAAAACCCCCCTATGATGGAATTGCGCATAAGAGGATAGAGATCATTTACTGGAGGAGAAGGGGAGGAAGAATTTGTCAATGAGATGACGTGGTGTCTGCTGCGAAATGATGATTGACAGGACTGAATGTTTAGGCTCCTCCCAAACCTACGCTTTGAACTTCATTCAAATCTTTTTGTCAACTTAAGTTGTTTTCTTTCAATTAGGAGAGGTTTTGTATTTATTTTTGAAACTGATTGATTGTAGGACTGAGCAAAGACTGTAAGTTTGAGTCCAATGCGATAACATTAACATTTTCGGGAAAAAGAAAATCCTCTCCGGGTCAAAATGACCCAAACACAACATAATGTTTAAATTGTAATACAATTTTTATAATATTACTCTTTTTGATTAAATAAATGCAGCCTTGGTAAGCATAAGAGACTTAAAAATAAAAACATTAAAAATCTTACACACCTTTTTGATCCATGAAATGTGTATATGTAGATTCATATATAAGACCTGAATATGTGAAACCCGCATGAGCAGTAAACCTCAAAGTGTCAGGAACATGTGTATTAACCATCGCATGCAACACCATGCCTCAGCTGATGTCTGCCCTAGTGCCCTGGGTTTTCCCTGAAGAATCTGTATTTTTTACTTCCAAATTAATTTAGAGGGTAGACTCTACTTCTCCCTGACCCATTACCTGAATAAGGTGGGCATTCATGTGAGAGAGTGAACTGGCTCAAAAATCCTGCAAAACAGTAAGAACACAGACTTTCATGTGAATAAATGCTAGACATTCCCTGCTCGTTCCTCCTCTCCCGATCCGTGTTTGTCAGCATGTTGAGAGGTTACTACACTCCTCTAACTCAGCACAACTGACCCCATCACGCACACACAAAATCTGCAAACCACTGCATTTCTCACACACACACACAAGCTACCTGTGTCCCTCTCATCAACTATCTCTCACACACACCTACCTGTGCCCTTCCCTCTTCACTGCAGCAGGTCAGAAGGACACACTCAGCATCAGCTTAAGAGTCACAAACACATGTGTTTCTTTAACTGCCTGTCCTGTCAAGTTTTTCAAATGCTTAATCATCTATTTAATAGGCCTATCTATTTCATTATTTTACCCTTGTAGATTTTCAATCTTTAAATACAGGAAAAATCATAACAAAATATTAATTACATAATTATTGGACTATTATAAAACGTATAACAATCAAAATAAAGAGTGAAATAATAAATATTAAGATGGTTAATAAGTAGTCAAAACATGTACATTTTTGCACACATTTTGTGGAATGATTACAATCACAACCAAAACATTTTTTAGTTTTATCAAAAAATGTATCAACAGTGCCGATGAAGAACATTCTTGTGATGATAACTGAGGTGAAAAACTAAGAAAAAATTAAGGTAAATAATATTGCTTCTTCTTTTTAAAATATCTTAAAATCACTTGGCTCAATTTTCGAATTAGTTTTTGTTTTTCTCAAAACAAATAAGTTCATATCTCTGAACAATTACTTCAGAGATCTGATTTGAATTTCTTATGCATTCAGGTAAATTGAATGCGTTTTGGCATATGTGCAAAAAAGTACAATTGTGGACAATTTGCACAATAAAGTGGTGCAGGACAGGTATGACGTCACTTTGTAGGCCAACCGGCATTTAGCATCGCACTGGTTCCCTCGACAAAAACACAATAGGATTTTCCCATAGGCTTTTGGAAAAAAACAAGCTCTGTGATCAACAAAACTTTATGATACTTGCACGTTTTGTCCATAAAAAAAAAGATAATTATGACAGATGAGCAACTTTTATGAATTTTGAAGCCTAAATGCAGTCGCCAGAAGTAAAAAACTAAAGGTAGGCTACAATGTTCCCTCTAAGCTGCGCGCGCGCACTTCTGAAGCGGCGGCCGCGCAGAAGAGAATAAAATGCCACGCAGAGGACTGACGCAAAATGTGTGGGGAAATCCATTTGATTGTAGTTTAAGTGAGAAATAATTTCAGTGCTCTGGTCAACCGCTATTGAGTGAAAACTGGTGAATGCAGTTTACAGGTTTCATAGAAAGAGAACGATGTGAGCGCGTGTGATTGGCAGTGAGTCGTGTGTGCGGACCAAATAGCTCAATACGAGAGGCAACGAGAAATGCAAAGACATGTGAAATAAAATCACATCATAATGTTTTAAAGAAGAGTGGTTTAATCAAAGTGGTGGAAATAACGGTTGATGGACACAGAACGGTAACAATTACACACCCACCTGCGTGCAAATTCAAAATACATCATTAGTTTAAATAGATGTTTTTGTGTGGGGGGGAGTTTCAGGGATGGTTAGATTATAAAAGAGTTCACATTCACTTTTCTTGAAAATATTTAGCTATTAGATCGATTTAAATGCTTCAGTTTGTTTTCATATTATAATAATATGATATGTAAACAAATTGAAGCATTTAAACTGATATATTATATCACTTCAAATACTTAAATTCGTTTTTTTATATTATATTATATTAGGCCTATATTTTATTATATTATAAGCCTAAATAAAGAATCTCACAAAGGTATTGTTTAGGGCTCCTTGCCATTAAAAAGTTTGAAACCCCCTGCTAAAGAAAATATTGGAAATTCATAAGCAATAAACAATCATTTAACTTTGATGGTTTAATGCTTCCTGTACACAATGAATTGACTGTACAAAAACACTTTATGGTTTTCCCAAACCATCTCAGTGTAACAGCTTAATTTTCTTTCATACTATACAGTATTCTATTATTGTAAAGAATTGAATTGTCCTGCAGAAGATGTTGTAAATTATTTTTCATAGGATTTCTTGGTAAAGACTGTACAGTTAACAGCACTGTAAAAAAAATATCAGGTAACCTAAAATGTGCTTTCAGTGACTTTTTAATTAACTGCTTGTTTTTCGAAAATATGATTTAATACCAATAAGTTACATCAAGGGTCAAATAAAATAAAAATGGCACATTCAAGTTAAAAGTTACAACTGAATGTCGAAACCATTGTGTTTCTACGTATGCTGTACAGGTCAGGTATAAAGAATATTTTTGCTCAGGTGGCAAAAAATGTCCGCCCAGGCGCCCAATAGGAAAAAGTTTTGCTCAGCAAGAAAAAAAATTAGAGGGAACATTGGTAGGCTATAAACGAACTACACCACGGTCCCATGAATTCAACGTCACCACCACTAATCTTCTAACAACTCTTTCAGTTTTTATCTTAAAAAAACTCCCCAGAACGTTCGAGTTAGAATAGTTTATAAGATCAGAATTACAAGCATAACGAGGCAGTAATAGCAGACTGAGGTTAACTGTTCGGCGTGATGACGTTTACTCTCCTCGAAAGCCTCTGTAGTCCCATTTAGCCACTTGTTAGCAACCGCCTTTTTCAAGACATGCTTCAAAAAATCACTAGTGGGGTAATACTGATGTATTTTGTCGTAGAATAAAACATGAAAATCTCGAGCTTGTGTTCACCAAATACCTTATTTCAGGCATTTAACTAAAACCCCGTTCAAAAGTCCTAAAATGCCAACTCGCTTCCGCGTTTTGGTCTACAAAGTGATGTCATGCACCACTCTATAACTAATGCACGTGGCTTCCAATCAAAACTGATGAGTTGATTCTCAGTGAAATAGTTATACTCTTCACTACTTCTAAACATTATTTCACTATGTGATGACACACATGCAAAATGATCCATTTAGTTATCAAAATCTTATCAATAACTAGGTTTCAAAGCATGAATGAAATTTTGACATCAGTGAAGTGTTACAACATTTTGCAGACAATGCAACAGAGTTGCGAATGCGATGTCCCATTAAACAGTTGTGACAATTGCACTTATATTACATTGTTAGACAATGGTATGACTGTGAAAAACTGTTAAGAGAGTTTATTTTCTCTCTTAACCCCAACGGGTCAAAAGTTCTCATAGTTGAAGAAACACCAGTAGCAATTTCTTCTTCCACTCTCTCAACTGCATTTAATCATAAGCTACAGTCATCCTTATGTTCTGTATACAGAGGTAAACTCTCATGAAATGAGCTGGGGAGTGTGTGCTGGACTGTCTCCAGCAGTGTGTCATCAGTGTGTAATATATTCATACGGTCAGTAATATCCAAGGTCAGCAGTCCACTGTGAATCCTTACGTTCTCTGCAGGTCAAGGACACCCAAAGCACAAGGAGTCACGTGTCTTCAGACACACATCATCCATGAGATCCACACACTACTCCCTCTCTGTTCAGTTTTCTGTGGCTGAATGACTACTCCCATGCACCAAATAAATAGCTAGTTTGATCTCTTTTGTTGTCTGTAACTCTGTATTCATCTTTAATATGAGCATGAAATGGATGTTGCTATACTCTTATCTTTCCTATTGTGACGAACAAATAAAAATTAGGGCGGGACTTGATTTTGTCTATCAGGAATTGATTGGATGGCAGTGAACTCGTGTGAGTGACAGGTCCCGCCCTTGCGCGAAAAAAAATATTTATAATAAATAGGCCTAGCTGGCCTACTACAATATTCCATAAAACAAGAATTGTCCATTTTGATTTCCTGTTGACTTCAACACATTTTTCATGAAAACTATTCCCACCAAAATACCATAGTTGCTAGTTATTGTTAAGAATACAATAAAACTGTCCATTTTTATACTATATGATCATTCATGCACATCAAAATAGTATAAACACTATATATGAAGGACATTACATGTTAAATTATTATGGATTTAGTAGTAATATTAACCGTTTTATGGCTGAAACCATGGTCACTTTTTTTGCAGGAGAGCCTCGCAAACAGAAGTTAGAAGTCGTAAAAACATCGGTTTACTGCACTCACAGCTTGACACACTGACCTGGTTAACTTAGAGCAAAAATGAACCAGATGCAAATAATAAAACGTTCTGTCTTGGACAGTATGAATAAAGATTCACTTCTGGATCTATGAAGGTTTAAGATCTGTAAGTTACAGGTTTGAGTAGAAATCTGACAGCAGGTACTTACAGCGTGTGTCCACACACATTGACCATCAGCTTCAGAGATGGATTTCTGTATTTAGTCGTCTTGCACCTCGGGCATCCCTGATCATCCATTACAATTATTATTATTACTTGTTAGAGTACGTTAGAAAAACAACGGAATAACAGTAATCGACACACTCTGCAGCTCACAACATAGCGCACAACAGTGTTACATTCAAATTCGTCCTGGATGAAACATGTACGTGTAGTATCCCGTTCCTATTCAAACATTCCTCAAGTTTAATCTCGGTCCAGCGCTGAGTTTCAACCATAGACTGTAAAAAAAAATCGTTTCAACGAACGAACGAACGAACGAACGAAAGATAGATAGATAGATAGATAGATAGATAGATAGATAGATAGATAGATAGATAGATAGATAGATAGATAGATAGATAGATAGATAGATAGATAGATAGATAGATAGATAGATAGATAGATAGATAGATAGATAGATAGATAGATAGATAGATAGATATTTCGTATAGGATAGCTTATGTAAATTCAACAACATTGTATTTTTTTTTTTTTTTTAACAATAACTGTAGAAAAAGTTTTTACTACGTTTTAAAGAGACATTAAGACCAAAACCCATATAATTTTAACCGGAGATAAAACGAAATGAGGGGTAGGGCTTGTCGTTTTGTAAAAGTCTGTATCGTTTGAAGTGTTGTATGAGCAGTCTGAGTCTGTTCAGAGTAAGCTCAGAGTAAACACACGGCAGCACACAAAAGCTCGAATGAGATCTCACTATAGACCAGGTGAGCTGCGGGAGCGCGTCACGGCTGAGTGACAGATTCATTTGAATGGTTTCGCCCTGAAGCTGCGTTCGCCCCGCCCCTTTCGAAGTTTCGTGCAGCCAATCATGTGTGTCCAACCCCCCCACCCCAATCATCGGGCTGAGAAGTCACGCTGCTGGAGCGAAAGGGGAAAGCTATCCACTTACAAAGACACCCGATATCACTCGCATGGCGCACGGGTAACCTGATCAGCTTGGGCAGAAACGAGGCGGGGTGACGGACTAAAGGAATCTGAGGTGAAGAATAAAAACAATGTCTATTTCCTCTAGTGAAGTGACAGTGGCAGGCGACATCAAAAAGGAAAATGTGAAGTACACGGAGACTCTTGAGAGCTCCACGGACAGTCGGGGGCACGTCAAACTCCTGACTCTTGACACTCCGGTGGCCGCCGGGATGCTCGTCGGGCAGCAGCAGCAGACCTGTCCACTGGAGCGCAAGATGCCCACTATGGACTCTTTGTCTGCGCACACTTCACCCGCAACTACCGCGAGCTCTTTGGCTTTTTCACCGGAGCAAGTTGCGTGTGTTTGCGAAGCGCTTCAGCAGGGGGGCAACGTGGATCGACTCGCCCGGTTCCTGTGGTCTCTCCCGCAGAGCGACTTATTGCGCGGTAATGAGAGTATCCTCCGCGCTCAGGCGCTGGTGGCCTTCCACCAGGCGCGCTACCAGGAGCTTTACAGCATCTTGGAGAGCCACAGCTTCAGCCCCTCGAGCCACTCTGCCCTGCAGGACTTATGGTACAAAGCCCGGTACACGGAGGCGGAGAAGGCCCGCGGTAGACCGCTGGGCGCAGTGGATAAATATCGCCTGCGACGAAAGTTTCCCCTGCCCCGGACCATCTGGGATGGAGAGGAGACGGTGTACTGCTTCAAAGAGCGCTCCAGGAACGCGCTGAAGGAACTCTATAAGCAGAACCGGTACCCGTCCCCGGCCGAGAAGAGGAATCTGGCCAAGATCACAGGACTGTCCCTGACGCAGGTTAGCAACTGGTTCAAAAACAGGAGACAGAGAGACAGAAACCCGTCAGAGGCGCAGTCCAAAAGGTGAGCAAGACACAATTTTTCAATGAATGAATGAACACTCAAGGAATTTAACAAGAACTTTATTCAGTTATATTGGCAAGACTATTGAGATATAGTTAAAGCAAAGTTTTTGAGAGATCAAGATCCCCCTTTTGGCATTTCATGGTTAAAAAAAAAGTTTCTGCTTGCTTGTGGATTGTCACAGCTTTTGGGTTGTTACCAGTGCTTTTGAATTTAGGTGCATTTACGGTAGATTTAAATATTTTATTTATTCACAATGATGTTAAATCAGAAGAAAACATCGACATTTTGAAATTGAAAAGCCAGTTTCTAAAGGACATTATCCAAAAGTGTGCGTAAAATGTATTGCGTGAGTCACCACCGCGTGTGTTTATTTTTGAGTGAGTAGCTACTCGGGATCCATTGACGCGTAAGGTTTGCCCCACCACATAAATCACTCTGAACTATTTACTTTTCTTTTTAGCCAGAGGGGATAGGAAAACCTCCTCTTCAGCACTCAATTTTAACACACTCACACACATGCACTGGAAATACAGGATTCACTTTAATGTTTAAAACTCTTTGTGAACAAAGCTCCAGCGCACCTGGTGGAGGTGACCTTACACACATACATACTTTTTTTTCCATTCACAGAAAACTGATGTCACACGCTGCTTAAAGCATTTGTAAGCAATCGTATATATTTATCACGTGAATGAGGCAAATTTATTTACAGCTGGACTAGACTCCTCGGCCAACATTTCAACAAAAGAAAAACACTAAATAGTTCCTCTGAATAATCAACAGTTCATGTCTTTACATGTGTTTTTGCTAATATCAGTCAGAAAATGCACGCATTTGTTTTTATAGAGGAGATCTTAAATGCCTCATTCATTCATTTATCTTGTGGATTTTCTGTAATGCCACATGTGGGGGTGTGGCAAATGTGATATTAATAGGCCACGTCAGGCGTTTTCAACCTTTACAGATTCAGGGACCCCATTTAGAGTCTCAGCCAGGAATTTAGATAGCATTTTATTATTAATATTATTGGCAAACATTATTATAGTGTTTAATAGATCACCAATGTTTAAAATTTGCATTTAAATATAAAGAATGTTTGAAAGTCCAATATATTGTATAGCCTATATCTAAACCTTGGGCGTTTCATAATTTAGCATTACTGAAATATGTTTTTAAACGGAAAACAAGGAATGGACCAGAACGCACTGGTCTCGAGGCGAGGTTAAATTTATTTTTAAACGCGACGCAACAAGCAAAGACGCTTGTGAGACAGACAGAACCGCGTCTTGTGTAAGCTCCCAACCACGTAATGACGTTATCACTAAAAATAATAATTGGCAAAATCTTTTGTCTGGATGTGAAGAGGAACACATGAGCGTTGTGGAAGTCCTGTCGGAGTCACACAGCTGCTGCAGTCATTCATTAAACGCGCCCTTCTCTCTCAACTATACGAATTTATGTTTGAACAGCTGAAGTCACTGTGAAATATCGCCTTCAGCGCGCAGTGGAGGAATCGCGCTGTATCGGACTTTAAAATATCAGCTAAATTTAACCTCTCGTTATGGCGGACCCTCCCCGTTTTAGCGAAGGACACTGTGAACATAAAGCTGACCATTTGTGAAGTCATGCTGTGATTGCGGGTTTGTGTCGCCAAATGGTGTGCGTGCGTGCGTGCGTGCGTAAAAGAGTCTGTAGTAGGCCTATAGACAGGATTACTCCTGACATGCGAAGTCTGTGATCTAGGGGGTCCCGCGGTGTGAAGTGGATACTCACCTCCTCCCCATTTGTCTATGCGCGCTCCCGTCTCCATCTTCCTGCAGCTGCGTCAATCCGCGCTCATGTACAGTTCAAAGAGTGAAAAGTTGGTTCATAATACAACATTCAGCCTTTCATTCTCAAAGTACTTTATTGGTGTGCGTGTTTTGCATACAATATTGCCAAACGCATCAACAGTATACAATAATAAAACCATCTTTCATCTTCTCTTTCACACAGTTTAGAAATATAGAATTAGAATTTTTCCCAAGTATTTCTCTCTTGTCTTTTAAAATATATAATTGTCACAGTGAGCACATGTTTTTTTTTTGTGTGTCTGTGATATAGAAATATATATATACACTCACCGGCCACTTTATTAGGTACCCCATGCTAGTAACGGGTTGGACCCCCTTTTGCCTTCAGAACTGCCTCAATTCTTCGTGGCATAGATTCAACAAGGTGCTGGAAGCATTCCTCAGGGAGTTTGGTCCATATTGACATGATGGCATCACACAGTTGCCGCAGATTTGTCGGCTGCACATCCATGATGCGAATCTCCCGTTCCACCACATCCCAAAGATGCTCTATTGGGTTGAGATCTGGTGACTGTGGAGGCCATTTTAGTACAGTGAACTCATTGTCATGTTCAAGAAACCAATTTGAAATGATTAGAGCTTTGTGACATGGTGGAAGTAGCCATCAGAGGATGGGTACATGGTGGCCATAAAGGGATGGACATGGTCAGAAACAATGCTCAGGTAGGCCGTGGCATTTAAACGATGCCCAATTGGCACTAAGGGGCCTAAAGTGTGCCAGGAAAACATCCCCCACACCATTACACCACCACCACCAGCCTGCACAGTGGTAACAAGGCATGATGGTTCCATGTTCTCATTCTGTTTACGCCAAATTCTGACTCTAACATCTGAATGTCTCAACAGAAATCGAGACTCATCAGACCAGGCAACATTTTTCCAGTCTTCAACTGTTCAATTTTGGTGAGCTCTTGCAAATTGTAGCCTCTTTTTCCTATTTGTAGTGGAGATGAGTGGTACCCGGTGGAGTCTTCTGCTGTTGTAGCCCATCCGCCTCAAGGTTGTGCGTGTTGTGGCTTCACAAATGCTTTGCTGCATACCTCGGTTGTAACGAGTGGTTATTTCAGTCACTGTTGCCCTTCTATCAGCTCGAACCAGTCTGGCCATTCTCCTCTGACCTCTGGCATCAACAAGGCATTTCCGCCCACAGAACTGCCGCTCACTGGATGTTTTTTCTTTTTCGGACCATTCTCTGTAAACCCTAGAGATGGTTGTGCGTGAAAATCCCAGTAGATTAGCAGTTTCTGAAATACTCAGACCAGCCCTTCTGGCACCAACAATCATGCCACGTTCAAAGTCACTCAAATCACCTTTCTTCCCCATACTGATGCTCGGTTTGAACTGCAGGAGATTGTCTTGACCATGTCTACATGCCTAAATGCACTGAGTTGCCGCCATGTGATTGGCTGCTTAGAAATTAAGTGTTAACGAGCAGTTGGACAGGTGTACCTAATAAAGTGGCCGGTGAGTGTATATATATATATATATATATATATATATATATATATATATTAGGGCTGTCAAATGATTAATCACGATTAATCACATCCAAAATAAAAGTTTTTTTTACATAATATATGTGGGTGCACTGTGTATAATTATTTTGTATATATATAAATACACACACATGCATGTATATTTAAGAAAAAATATTATTTATATATAAAATATCTATATTTATATATAATATAAATTATATATAAATCTATATACAGTATATACATGAAAATATTTCTTAAATATATACAAGCATGTGTGTGTATTTATATATATATAATAATTATACACAGTGCACCCACATATATTATGTAAAAAAAAACTTTTATTTTGGATGTGATTAATCACGATTAATCATTTGACAGCCCTAATATATATATATATATATATATATATATATATATATTATGTAGGGCCTGATACCATTACAATTTGCTTTGAATTCCCAGTGGCGCAAGTATGCATTTTTTTTCTTGCTTTTATGATTTAGTTGATTTTTTTGAAAACTGGAATCTGTCCCAGAAAGCAACAGTGTCTGCCCACATCCGGCCCACATCTGGTACACCTGGATTCCACACGGCCCAGATGTGGGCCGGATCTGGCCCGACACTATGTTGCTGCCTGGGATCCCTCTCGGTTTTATTTATGTAATGTCCAAGCATTTTCATTTCAGCTGTGTGCAATAAAAAAATTGTGCAAAATAATAAAATAAAAGTGTAGCGATGGAGACTCAAAGGTTCACTGATGGGTTCACTGATGTCCTTCATATCTCTGTCTTTCACTCTCTCTCTCAGTGAGTCAGATGGAAATCACAGTACGGAGGATGAGAGCAGTAAAGGTCAGGAGTCTTTGTCCCCGTGTCCGATGTCGACCTGTTCTGATGGGGCGGTGGGTAATACAGTTGTGCCTCTCTGCCCTGGAGCTCCGGAGGCCGGGGTTATCGTCCAGCAGGTTGGAGACAGCAGGAACTCATCGTCCGTCATCTTTAATGGAGTCTCGGTCAACACACCCACCTCTGTTTTTCACAACGGCACCCCTTCCTTTCTCTCCACCACAGGACATGTACTCTTCAGTGGCATGAACTTGGGACTCCAGTCCCTGGCCTGCAGGTCAGTGGCAGATGTGGAGATGGATGGTGCAGGACAGGATAAAAGGGTAACAGCAGACCCTGCTCTGGCGTACCCCTCATTTCACTGCAGTGTGAATGGGACAGACGTAGAGGTGAAAGCAGAGGATGTTAGGCAGGATGTGTCAGTTCAGGACCAGACAACGTCCATTAACTCGGCGTTCACTGTCACCTCGTCCGATGGCTTGCAGCTTGAAGGTTACAACTTGGTTTCTGAAGGCAACGGGACCTCGCTGCTTAGCAACAAGATGGTACTTCCTCCCTTGCAGCTCCCATCATCTTCTTCACCCTCATCAGTTACACATGGTGAGTGAGCCTCATCAAACATCATCAAAGATTAGGCTACATCATGCCTTTGAGTAGGATGAGAAGGCCACAAGTCTTGTTTGTGTTTGTTAAGAAGGTCAAAGACGTGATGTTTATTTTGTTGTTTCCTGCAACTCAACAATGACGTTAATACACCGCTCTTATGATGAGTTTTAATTTTTGTATTAAATAATATTGAATTATTAAAAATTTAATTCACTTTGATCATTGTTTGAGGGCATAATGTCAAAAATGTCAGGCTGATACATTATCCTGATATTAGAAGGAAAATCTTCAGTAAAAGAACGCAATTCTTGAAAAGGAAACCTAAGTGGCATAATCTTCTATCATTTTTTCTTTTTATCAGAAAATAGAAATATGTTTGGGGCCGGTAAGATTTTAACATGTTTTGAAGAAGGCTTTGTTTTTGAAAAACAGCAATATTGTGAAATATTATTACAATATAAAATATAAAAAAATTATATTTTAAAATGTAATTTATTCCTGTGATGGCAAAGCTGAATTTCCAGGATCATTACTGCAGTCTTCAGTGTCACATGATCCTTCAGAAATCATTCTAATATGCTGATTTGCTTCTCAAGAAACATTTCTTATCATTATCAATTTAGAAAACATTTGTGCTGCTTAATACATTTTTAGGATCCTTTGATGAATGGAAAGTTCAAAAGACTTTTTTGAACATTATAGTTTTTACTGTCACATATAATCAATTTAATGTATCCAAGTCACATAATCTGACCCTTTATGGCAAGGCAAGGTCGTAAAACGTCATGATTTTTCCCTTTTCTTTATCATGGAACTGAATAATATATCCTTAATATTTGTATACCACCGAAAAGGTTGAAGAGCTTTATCCTTTCTCTGCACTTCTGTCATCTGTCAGGCGTTGTTGATGGCAGATCTCCTGCTCATGCCTCTCTGTGTCACCTCGGGGTGGAGGAGCAGGACAGGCTTCAGCTGACCTCTCTCGAGCCCAGCACGGCACTCTACGGCCTGGCCAGCGTACACACACTGTCTGCTGTAAAGAAGGAACCTTTAGAGACTCCTGGTGGATACCTTTACCACCTGGGTTACTCCCCCACCTCACTTAACACCAGCATGACAACGAGCCAGCAAGACTACACTACTCTCACAGTAAGCTCACCATTACTCACCCAAACGGACCTTACCGGCCAGTTCAGAGGTCATGATGCCCAGATGACCTCGAGCCTAAATGGAGACTTCCTATGTGCGGTTTCAGAGAGAGGGAAGGGAGAAGAGGAAAAACAACTGACAAAACTAAAAACAGTCCATATAGAGGAAGAAATGACTGACCTTTGAACTTAAGAGGAGAAGGAGGTAAAATACTTTTTACTGAAATCACAACATTATTTTGGATTGTTGATTGAGGTTTTTTTTTTATGTTTTCAGCCTCTAAATGTTTTGTTGTTTTTTAATGTAAGTATTAAATTATTTTGGTACATCTATGTCACTTGGTTTGACCCCAGTTTGGTTTGGAGAACCTATGCAAAGTCATATCTAAAGAATACAGTTTTTGAAAGTGTTTGTTTTTTGTTGTTTTCCTCTTTTATCGCTCTTTCCTCACACAGTTACTTTTTTCAGCTATACTAAATCATTAGTTATGTATAACAGGGGTTTTCAAACAAGAGAGTGCTAGGGGTCCATGGAAAAGTTTACAGAAAAATATAGTGTAAAAAATAAATAAATAAAATAAAATGATAACACTTTATAATAAGGGACATTAGTTAATGTATTAACTAACATTAACTAACAATGAGCAATCCATTTGTTACTGTATTTGTTCATCTTTGTTACGTTTCATTGTTTATTCATGTTAGTTCACAGTGCATTAACTAATCTTAACAAGATTTTAATAAAGTATTAGTAAATGTTGACATAAACAAAGATTAATAAATGCTGTATACGTGCAGTTCATTATTAGTTCATGTTAACTAATGTAGTTAACTAATGTTTCTAACAAAAAAAATGGTGGCTAGAACATAATAGAAACATAATAACATAATAGAAAATAAATATTTTTCAGAAAATATATAAAACATTATTTAATATTAAAATATTATTATAGAAATTTGGTAGCTTTATACATAGCTGATTTGTTTATATTAGTAATGGGGTCCCTTTCCAAGGGAATTAATGTTTGGAATGATCCATGGTTTCAAAACTTTTGAAAATCCCTGGTACATAAAATAATAATATTTTTTCAAATTCCCTCCATATCCCTTCTAGCAATTATTTCATACTGTTTTAAGAGTGTATTTTTGAGCTACAGGTAGCAGACAGCTCTTATTTTCTCTCTGTCGCTCCGTCTATCTCTTTTCCTCCTACAGTGGGGAGTGTGTGGACATATGTGTGTTTTATGAGAGTCACCTGCTAGTTTCTGCCAAGAAGAGTTGAGGTTAGCAGACAGGTGGACGTCTGGTCATGTGACATCTGAGTCGAACCTTAAAGGTCACCTCACTACGGAAACACACACGCACAGACACACTTTATTCCCATGCAGATTAGAAACACAAAATCTGTGACAATCTTCGTGGCATTGTCATGGTCATTACATTGACTGCATCTTCCAATTACAATAATAATATGCAAATAATATGCACTGTAGATATCAATAGAAAATCCACAATGTTTGCTTATGCAAATTAAGGGATGAGTCAGAATGGTTGGTAATTGACAGCTTGCCACAGATGTTGGGTGTTATCAGTACACAAAATATACTTGATTCGAGCCTGCGATACGGGTAACTTTTGATTAAACTCATCATCTAGGTTTTACAATGAACCATCATTGCAAGCAGATCATGTGAATTTGTCTTCAAACTGAATGTCACCTAAAAAGCAATAACAATTTGAAAAATGAAAAAAAAAATCAAGATTTTCATTTAGATATCAAACAAAGCAAAAAAAAAAGTCTAAATAGATGTCAGCACAGGACATTGCAGCACAGTTGTAAATGTGAAAAAAATGTGAATATGATTGTCAGAATGCATATGTTTGTCAGAATGTTTGTGTGGACGAGTGCATCTAGTTTTTGCTTTTGAGTTTGTTCTTTGTGCCTTCCTGCTTTCTCAAGGTCAACGCTTGGTTGGTCTTCAGGTTGCCATTTATTTTTAATTTTTTTGTTATTGGTGCTGGTTTGACATCTGCAGTATTTAACTCCATGACTAAAGCTATGCAGCCGTTCTGGGACTTTTAGAAATCAGAGATGGAGAATGAAAAGTCTTCTACAGAAATTAAAAATATATAGATGTGAAATGAGCTAATGTACGGCTAATGTAAATGTATGAGCAAAAAGCAAAACAGCATTGTGAATATTATTTTAGCATGAACAAAAATGTTAGAGTTATAATGTATTTTTCTAAAAAAAAAAAAAAAAAAAATATTAAAAAAAAATTATCCATTAAATATTTATACTGGAAAAACAGCCTCACCCGAGTGATTTCATTCATGACTGTGAGAGATCTTGTAAACTCTCAACGTAGATTTGTTTGTGTTCCCATGTTATGTCGTCTACAGTGGATGTTAAATATTCAGACCGACAGGAAACATGCAAATAAAAAGATTTAAGTAGCCAGGGAGGGGAGGTGAAGCAGAGACCTGATACAGAAAGGCCAGGCCGGGTGCTGGAAAATCAGCGGTGATCGTTTGCACATGCCTGGTGGTCTGGAGCTTGTTAGCAAGCTGCTCTTGCCTCAGACTCCTAAATTCAAATAAACAGGAGGGGGATTTCTGGAGGCCTTGTCGCCTCCTGTTAGGGGGGTCCAGACGGAGGTAGAGAAACAGACAGAGAAATTGTCTCTGATTTGTAAATGACTGTTACAGATGGCACTTACGGCCATTGTGTGGATCTCAAATGCATTGTTGCAGGTTTAAAACCACATAAACTCAAGCTACCCAGCCGAACAATTTTCGACACCAAAGCTTTTCCCTGAAACTTTGTTCGGATGCCAAACAAATCTGAATATACCATCATCCCAGTAGTATTGCTGGGACTCTTTCTCGCAGAGGAGGGGAAAACAAGACAGGACAAAAGGGCGAGTGAGATAATTGGAACAGATTGTATGAGGAGAAGAAATAGGAGCATTGTCACCTGTTCCCCAACAGCCTAGGTGACCCTGTTGCCATGAGAGATGGCCAGGTATCAGATAACACCAGCTCCAACAATGAACGCAGTCGGAGAGAAGAGTTTTTTGTGAGTTGGGAGCTCAATGGTTTTATGCCATATTTTGGCATTAACAACTTGCAAAGAAAAAAGTGATTGTGATCGAAACTACTCAAACTACCTCACACTGACCATCAATGAGAAGCAGTAATAAAAAAAAATTATGAACCTCTCAAACTTAGCCTTATTAAAAACTATGACCTCTCACCTTTGGGGGTTTCAGAAAGAGGGGGGACTTAACCCTGAATAGCAAACAGAGCTGGATTTGTAACCTGAACCTCCCCCCACGCCCCCACTAATGAGAGGTGAAAGGGCACACGCTGCTCCTCAGCTGTCTCATACCTGCGTGTGTGTGTGTAAGAGAGAGAATTATATGAACCAGACCAATAAGTGTGAATGTGTAAATGTAAATGCAGAGTGCCAGATATACTTGCTGACGAGGGAATGTGAATAGCAACCATTTCCCCTCAGTTTGAAGTCTAAAGCTGAGCAGATCAGGTCTGGCTGATGTGCATAAACGCAATTAAACTCATACAAGTTGAACCTGAACTACAACTAACTGCTTATAAGCCTGAATAATATCAAATCGTGTCATCAAACTTGCATTCTTTGCCTTTAGGGATATGAGTCTGTCATCCTGTCATTCATCTTTACTGACCTTTGACCTCTGCAGCCTTGCACAATTTCTTTGGTATGCCTGCATAGAGAGAGAGAGAGAGAGAGAGAGAGAGAGAGAGAGAGAGAGAGAGAGAGAGAGAGAGAGAGAGAGAGAGAGAGAGAGAGAGAGAGAGAGAGAGAGAGAGAGAGAGAGAGAGAGAGAGAGAGAGAGAGGGAAGGAGAGGTAAATTTTTCATGCATACAGCACACGTTTTGTGCAGTATCAGGCCACTAGTACTTTTCGGATATTGCTAAACTTGTGTTTCTGCAAACAGCTGTGGGCTGCTACAATTCAAAAAGATGCAATTGTCTTAAAATAAAACAAAGTATGTGGTATGTCATCAGTTAGATAGAAAGAAAGGTGATTGAATGGCACGTATTATTAAGAGGATAAGCATAAGGATTTCAGTGAAACATGCACACACACACACACACACAGACAGGGGTTAATCTGTGCCCCTGGTGAAATTGGACCACAGAGTGAGAGAGCACAACTGTTTTTTTCATTACTTCTTCTGACAGCCCACACACACCACTTTGTAAGAGTGCAGGACAGACATTATTCTTGAATTCATTCAATGAGTTTTACCTTGTTGTTCCAGATTCTGAGCTGAAATCTCATCTGCAGTGTGAATAGAAGAACATAAAAACAAGACACACACACACTGTAATATATATATATATATATATATATATATATATATATATATATATATATATATATATATATATATATATATATATATATATATATATATATATATATATTCATGATTTGTTATCACTTTTTTTTTGTCAAAACAACTTAGATAATTCATGTGGTTCAGACAACATAATATTTGGAGTTGCTGTTGATTAAACCAATGTCCTTCGTTGTTTTAACTAAAAAAAATTATTTTAATGAACTTTAAATTTTAAGGCAACCAGGTTACTTGCTTTTTCTAAGTGAAAACCAACAATCCCTTACAGTGACAAACTAAGCAAAAAATATGATGTAAAGTACTATATATATATATATATATATATAAAGTAGGCTACATGAAATAGATCATAAATATTTAACAGAAGGCATTTCATCACTGTTTATTTATGGCAAAAACAGAAAGATGTCACTGGCTGGCGCCCTCTTCCTGTAGTACGAAATATGACACTTTGAGTTTGGAGATTGCCATGGATGTATTTGGATTTATTGTGCAAGTAATATATTGTTTTTCTCCTTTAAGATGTATTGGTATTGAGCCTGTTTAAATAAAATATGCCATCATAAAACAATTCCCATTACGTTTGATGAATATGTCTAATTATTTTCTGTGTAAATACACAAATATATTTCGTGTTTAGTTTCAAATATGTCATCTTCTCAATCTCATCACCGGATTGCTTTTTAGAATCCTCAAATGACTAAAAAAGAAAGAAAGTTACATTCTCTCCATCGCAATGCACTGTAAACACAATGTAATCAACACGATGTGCTTTACATCAAGGACCACAATGGAAGCAAGTTTTTTTTTTTTTTTTTTACTTTATTGTGTTATCCTTGACAAATGAGTGTAGGCTATTTTTCACTATTAATTTGTCTAAGAAATCAAATCAAATCAAATCAAAGAAAATCTTGCCGTTTCTGCATTTAACTTATTCTATTATATTTATATTCTATTCTAATCATTTCAATCTCATTTTAATTTTTCAGCTTGATTGACCATTAATTAAATCCAAATTGGTCGAAACTAATTTTACTTTTAAAAAATTAAAGGAAGCAACGACACTCTTTTTGATTAGGTAATATTTTCGTGTATATCCAAATCAGAAACAATCAAAGTATTCAAATAATTTTAGTTCAGACTAACTTATGTGAAAGAATAATTAGAATATGCTATTTTTTAACGTTTTTGACGTTCTACATGACAAATCAAGTCAATATGGGCCTATATAGTATGACTTTGTTGCATAATTACAGTCGGTTATTCGCCCCTGCATCTCAGGCATGCAGACAAAACAAATGCAAATGTTTAAAATGCATTCAACAATGCAAGTGTTATTGAAAAAAATCCTGCTGTTTAAAACGAATTAAAATAAAAAGCTCCATTATCTGATCAATATTCCTTTAACTGATAATACGCAATAGTACTGGATTGTTCTTCCCCCCTCAACCGGCTGCAACAACGTCTAATTAGCGGTGGATTCTCCTCCGCTCAGTCTTTCATTTACACCTCACAGAAAACTCATAAACACACACTCAGTGAAAAGAAAACAGTTTACACCTTCACAGTGGTGGAGCACGGACTACTAAACATGAAATATGGTGACATTTATGTTGCACTTATTAGGATGTTTTGTGCGTGTGTGTGTGTGTGAGCGCGCCCCCTCACCCTGTATCATCACAACTCAATGGCAACGTCGGGGCCGCGCTGTGCGCCCTGAGCGCGCGCGCTTCTGTTAGTCCATAACATCTTGAAATGATCATGAACTGAGAGCGGGCACGACGCCGTCCTGGGGGCTGGTAGAGGATCTGGTGTGATGGAGGGGGTGCATTGTGCTGGACATACCGTAACCTGAGCAGAGAAGCCATCGACCCACGTACAGTTCAGGACAGAGCCAAGGAGACCGTTTTAGACAGCATTTATGCACAAATTTAGACATTTTAGAATATATTTATGCACATAGAATTATATTGATCACACTTCACATTACTGTGCATTTACAAAAATAATTAATATTTACTTAATCTAGGTGTATAATTCGTGATTAATTTAAACAAAGTGTGATGTTATAAAAACTATGCAATATGTATGTGTTTTGTTTTATTCAAAGACTCAGGAGCTCAGATGAAGAATTTATTTACAATTCTGATTCCCATAGAATTAGAAGTAGATTATTCTAAAATGCAGTTAACATCTGCTTGCTGAGTAAACTGTTCAAAGGCATTAAAAACCATTAAGAAAAAAAAGAGGGGGCGGATAACGCCCAGGTTCGACTGAACACGAATGATTGTTTTCACAGGTGTTAAGGGGGCCAATTAAAGATTACACAGATACTAATTAGCATTAGGGGATATTTAAAGTCCAAAATCCTCACAACGTTCTAAAATGTATAGAAAAAAAGTAATATAAAAAAATAATAAACAGCCTCAGGCGGACCAGCTGGATTTCCCGGTGTCATGTTACGGATATCTTGAGAGATAAAGAGCTGTGACCGGGAGACTAAGAGCTCGTCAAGCTCACAAGTTATTCGCTAATGGATCGGTATAGTGTTACAGACCCACCTTACAAAACCACACAGACCAAATGCTTCAACGACGGGGTATTTTATTTTCAACTAAATATAATTATTAAAAAAATAAAACACAATATGCACTGATACAAAAAGTTTCTTTAATAGATAGGCCTAATAGATTCGGGAAAGGTGTTAGTGTTCTTGAATTAAAAGAAGAGATAAAAGAAGTTCTAGGTGTTTCATTGGACGTTCTGCAGGCCAGTATATGGTCCTTTAAATCACATACACGGTTTTTAAAATAAATCCTAACTTTGTAACCTATAGGTTTTTATATGGCATCAATCTGAATAGGCCTAACTTTTATTAGTTCTGATTGGAACCTTTTTAAGATTTATGTGACATTTTTAAGGCCTTTACAATGGATTAATCAAAGCAATTTATGACTATATATGTTATCAGGAAACACTAATTAAAGTCGAATTCATGTAGCCTATAGATTTAAGACGTTGTATTAAATTCATAATTAAAATAATAAGACTGAGGTCATTCTTTCTCAAGCCCAATGCCTTCAGGAAGTTCAACTGGCAGAAATAATAGGCCTACCTCATATCGTATTTTGACGCATGAAAGACAGAATGCTATGTTATCTCACGTATGAAATTATTTCCATATTTATTAATTATTATAGATATTGCTGCCTTTATCATGTATTAATTAGTAAAACTAAGGCAGGAGTAATGTATTAGAATATCTTTACCTAATTTACGATAACTGAGACTGAATTAAAAAAGAAATTCAGAGATGTATATCTTTTCTGCATCTCCCTTTAAGCATCTTGGACACACTCTTGAATCCATCATCAAACCTTCTGGCCCACTATACAAAATTGATAAGCTATGAAAAGGCCACCCAATTAAGCGCACACATTGCTCTAGTTTTTTGTATAGAATTATAAATTATAGAATTAATCTATAATAGCTAATAACTGAAAATAAGGTATAAGTGCAAACCATATAATTTTATAATTAAAATAATATAAGCCTATCTCTATTCATAGCTATACTGTGATGTCAAGGAAAACAGAAGGCGATGTAAATGCTGCGGATTCAAAGCTGTGGAGGTGCTTGTGATCATTTAATAATTGATTAGTGGCCTATCAACGGTATAATGTGAGTGAGTATGTGCGTGTGCATGTGTGTGTGTGTGTGTGTGTGTGTTCAAGGTCTCCAGTTTCAGGCCTTGACGTCCGCCCTCCGGGGAGGAAACGGAACGGATCTGTAGACGCAGTTCTGCTCTGCCTGCCGGTTCCACAACAGACCGGGGCGAGCCAATCACGGAATGACGCTGTGCTGGGTTTCTCTGTCATATATCCATACGGACAAACCGCATCGGAATCTCACGTGTGCAGCCCAGAGGAGTGACAGTGGTGCCACACAACCGGATAACAGACGGTTATTAATATTGGAGCTGCATCAACAGATAAACGTGGCACGGGGCTTTTTGTCCCGGGGCTCATTGGAGAGGAATACCCACAGAGCCTTGGATTAGGAGGGTATTACTTGGTGGATTCCATCGGGGCGCCATGTCAATCTTGCCCTCTTTCGGCTTTACGCAGGAGCAGGTCGCGTGCGTCTGCGAGGTGCTGCAGCAGGGTGGGAACCTGGAGAGGCTCGGACGTTTCCTCTGGTCCCTGCCAGCCTGCGACCACCTCCACAAGAACGAATCCGTGCTGAAAGCGAAGGCCGTGGTGGCCTTCCACCGGGGAAATTTCCGTGAGCTCTACAAGATATTGGAAAGCCACCAGTACTCCGCGCACAACCACCCGAAGCTGCAGCAGCTGTGGCTGAAGGCTCACTATGTGGAGGCGGAAAAATTGCGCGGCCGCCCGCTGGGCGCTGTGGGCAAATACCGAGTGCGCAGGAAATTCCCTTTGCCCCGTACGATTTGGGACGGCGAAGAGACCAGTTACTGCTTTAAGGAGAAGTCTCGGGGTGTGCTGCGTGAATGGTACACGCACAATCCCTATCCATCTCCAAGGGAGAAGCGGGAGTTGGCGGACGCAACGGGACTGACCACAACACAGGTCAGCAACTGGTTTAAAAACAGGAGGCAAAGAGACCGGGCAGCCGAGGCAAAAGAGAGGTGAGATTTTGATTTTTTAAAAGTAATAATAATAATAAATATATAAACAATAAAATAAATGCTACAGTTTTTTGAGAGTATGCAAACTGAAGTGCATGAACACTTTTTTTTTTATAAAAAGCGAAAAAATAGTTAATTATTGTAGTCACACGCAGTGAGAACAACAATATTTGACAAATGTATAGCCTATATTAAAAAGATAATGTAGTCACTCAAATGTAACCCTAATCATTTAACCCCCAAACTATCTAATTTTATAATTTGTAGAAATATTTTATATTAACACTGTTTTTTTTTTATATTTGGTTAGGATAAAAAAATCTAGTTCTGTTCTAACGAACGAAACAAGAGAAAGGGAAGATATTTTTTTTTCTTATTGTACTGAGAATTTATTTAAGCTCAGATATTCGTATAATTTAATAACATATTTTGAAAGTTTGATTCAGTATAAATATTGATTTGCGTTTTGTAATAGGCCTACTACATTAAGTCTAAAATCGTCTCGAATTCTAGAAAAATTCTAAATCTATGATGACAGTTGTCTTTTTAGACATGTTGACATAAGCGAAGTAGGCCTAACCTACATAAGTGCGTAGCTAAACAATTTTTTAAAAACATAATGCATCAGTTTGTCTTTAGCCGATGTAAGGTGAAACTATTTTGAAACCATAACACTTTGTTAAAGTTTACACTATCTAATAGGCTCATATGTAGCCAAGTTCTAGGCCTATGACATGTCAATTAGGCCCATATAAAATATGTTAAAATGTAATCCAACAGAGAAAACAGCGAGAACAACGGCGTTGGCGGTAAGCAGAGCCAGCGGTCTCCCCTCGACGGAGTGAAGTCGCTGATGTCCAGCTCGGAGGATGAATACTCTCCGCCGCAGAGTCCCGAGCACAACCCCGTGCTCCTCCTGCAGGGGAACATCAACACTCCCGTAGCTCCCGCATACCCAATGCCCGGCCTCGGTGCGCAGCATTCGGTGCACAGCATGCAAGGACATCCGCATCAGATCCATGATTCACTGTTGGGATCTCTAACATCCAGCCTTGTGGATTTAGGATCTTAGGATTTCCCGTTCACATTTTTAAGCGACAAGACTTATAAACATAACCAATATTTACGGCATTACCGCATATTCTTATGACGCAGAGGACGTTTGCTGATATAAACTATTCTGTTGCAAATGATTAGAAAAGGGGGAGTTTTAAAAGAGTTTCTCTGATTTTTCGGAATTTTGAGTTTACTGGAAAAGTGCATTAAATTTGTAAAAACAGCGAGGCCAATATTTAAGAGTATTCTCACTATTGTTGGATGCATAAACTTTTAATAATTTATGATGTTTTAATTAAAGTTAATTTATAGAAATTGTTCTGTATTGGACAGTATTCTAAGAACAGGGATTTTAATGAGAAAGACATTGGCTTTCAAGCATCTGCAACTAAACTATGGATGTGAAAACTGGTTTCGTTCTTATTTTTTGTTATTAAAAACAGCCTAATGTGTATCCACTACATTTACTACATTCTTGTAGTTTTAAAAACAGTAGCTCTCCAACATCAGGTTTTTTTTTTGTTTTTTTTTTATCACATAGGCTATTGTCAAAATCTTCGACACATCATCAACACTTTGAGCATTGTCTTTGAGCGTGTTAATAAAAAAAAAATTAGAAGACGACAATAAATAAGAACAAAGCCTCAAAATAATAAAAATATGTCAATCCACGTGACACGTCCAAGCCGGAAGAGGGCATGGGCGCGTGAAAAATGAGAACGCCTGAAACGTCAACAAGAAAAATTGGCCCTTAAGCAGAGGGGCAGAGAGACGCCAAGGCGCCAGGGTGCGCGCAGGGCCGAGTTTGACTTTTTGACCGTTATTCAGTCAAAAAAACTGGTCAAACACACACGCACACACATTGAGTCACTTTAAGCCTTAACGTTAAGTTTGATAAACATTTATTAGTTCATTACAATGACCGACTTATGACAAAAATGATTGAAAATGAGAGAAAGTATTGCTTTCTTGTAGTTAAGAAGTTAAAATTGTTTTTTGTTAGTTCTGGGCCACTGAGAATTGAAACTATCCTCACGTTCCGCTCTAAAAACCCTACACCCAAAACGCCTCGTCCACCCAAACCACTAGGCTACAAAACAGCGTCGACCCAATTTAAAACAATTGTGAACTTTTTCTTATTCTTCTTTTTGATTAAAAACTATAGCCTACAGACACTGCCAAACAATTTTTAACAAATGGAAAATAACTGAAGATTAAAAAAAAATCTAATTTGTCGCAGATTTGCTGACATTTTTAAGACATAGGCCTAGATGAAAAATGAGCATACATTTGCAGCTCTGGATAGGAAAGCTAAAGTTTCTGGAATATTCTGCTGTGTGATCAGCTCTTTCTGTCTCGCTTACCTCGATAGTCTCTCTCGTGTCAGTGTAAATGCTTGTGAACAGAGAGCGCAGAGAGTTTCCGGGCCCTAATTAGAAACATTCTCCGGGTTTAGAGGGGCTTGATTGCAAAAACGAAGGGGACACCCTTCCAACCTCGAGCCACAGGGTGTTGCACAGCAGAAATTTACCGTTGGAGTTCAATAAAGTCTGTCTGTCTGTCTGTCTGTCTGTCTATCTATCTTAAGAGATTTGAAAGGAATATTTATTAGGCTATTCCCTGTCACTTCTTACAAAACATAAACACAGGTGATTTTTACAAAATATCATATTGTGCCTGTCTGACCTAAATTCAGGAACCCATAGAATTTTTCTTCCAACAATGTCCAATCCTGCCTGAAAGGCTGAAAAATCAGCTGTGGTTTTAATCAACAGTCTAATATTTCGCACAAATAAACATTCCTTATACATCTGCTTTCCTCTTGTTGGAATTTTCTACAAACCAAGACACTGATAAATCCATATACTAAATTTCATTTTTGAATAGCCAATTCTGTTTTTTCTTAACCGATTGATATAGACCACATTTTGGTATCAGAGTAACAGTTTAAAAACACATTCTTAAAAACAGGTTCCAAAAGGGGGTTTTCACCATTTTTAGTTCCAAAAGAACCTTTCAGTGAACAGATTTTAATAATCTAAAGAACCTTTTTCTATAATGACATTTTTGTGCAATAGAAAGGTTCCATGAATGTTAAAGGTTCTGATGCCATTAAAAAAACTTTACTTTTAAGAGTGCTAATCAAACCCTCAACCACATTGTCATTATTAAACATCTTGTTGTTTCAGTCTTCACATTGAAGTTTCTTCACCACATTGAAGGGAAAGCAGAAGCTAAAAAGCATCTTTACACTACACACATCTCAAATGTTTGGTTGAGGTCAATACTTTTTTAATTAAAGGTCAGAATAAAACATGAAAAAAAGTGATATTCTCTGCTCTGGATATAACTAATGAATTTCTGTTCACTGATGTTCTGTTTAAATCATATCTCCAACTGCAAACCATGAAGCAAATAAATGAATATTGGACTAGATCGAGTCAAAAGTGTTGATGTCAAAAGTGTTGTATTCTCTGGCACAGACAAAATGCTGTGAAATGCCTCGGGTGGCAAACCTGAATGTGACAGTCAATCTCACACTCACACACACTGTCTGTCTGTCGGGTAGCTTCACCTGCACAGGTAAGTCACTCAGCCAGAACTCAAGGAAACTGACTCATAAAAGGTTTCGGGGGAGGGGGGCGACACTGAAGGAGCTTTTAAAGTGAGTCTCGGGAGAGCCAGAAGAGGGGGATTCTGTTACCAGTGATGCATTGACCTGACAACACTTCAACCAGCCAGACCCCCGACAAAGACTAACATGTGTTTGTGGGAAAGGGATATGGGTGATACGTCAGTTTTAAAATCCACTTTTCTGAAGGTCACTGAAACTCAAGCAGCCATTTCTCACTTGCACACACACACACACAGAGAGAGAGAGAGAAATATAATATAATGCTTTATTTCTAGTAGCACAGATGTGTCTCTCAAATTAAACAGAAAATAATAATTTAGCTGTTTAGGTTTGAAACAATAAATAGACAAAACAGATAGACAGACGGACGGATGGATGCTAGATAGATAGGTGAATCTTTGAAACAATGCTTGTCAGAAGAAAGAAATAATAATTTTGGCATCTCGTTCAGGCTTGGAAACATTAAGCCAAACTTTCACTCCCCAGAGAGGGAGAGGGAGAGAACAGGATAAAACTCGAGATGGCTCCATTAAAGAAAGAAAAAACTCAGGAAATGAAAACAGAAATATGATAGCTTCCTGTTTTTCATTGGGACTCGGAGCATTCTCCTTTTGGGGTATAATTATTACAATGAGATCAGTGTGATATATTCCAAAACCTTCGACACACATACTACACACCCTCATCTTGTAGTCCAATCCAGGTTTCTCTGGCGTGCTTCTGCTGGCTGACATTCCAGTGGCAGTTTTGTCTCTCTGGATCACAGTGATCTAGATCCACATTGATTATGGAATTCCGGTAAAGCCCTGATATCAGCGGGAGAACTGGACTGACTAAACAAAACAGTTTCCCAGCAGGCATTAGAAAAGGGCTTCTCTTTCTTTTACTTCTTCTTACTAGGCCTATGTGTTTTCAGTCAACTCACTATCTTTTTTTTTTTTACTCTGCTATGTCACACTTCTGTGATTAATTATTTAGCTAGTTATGTAGGCTTACTTACATATTCACTGTCTACTAGTGCATAAATTAAGCATTATCAGCTTTACATACAATATTTCAATGAACAGGTTTCTAAAACAGACATAGCCTATCTAATTTCATGATAAAACAGTAGGGAATTTATAAGCATCCGAAAACACATTTGCCTGTCGGACACATTTTAAATGTCTGCACACTTTGTTTTGCTAACACATTGACTCGGTTGTCTTGACTCATTATCTCATTAGTCTTAGCAGGAGCTTGTAATAACCATAATTACTGTGGCTGCAGGGTTATACCACAATGTCTCTTCTGCCCTCTGGTGGTAATGTTAAGCATAAACCTAGTTCGAATCAGGAAGGCTGGAGTTTGCACTTCTGTTATTCTAAATCACAGCAAATGGGTGAAAACAGCGAATTATACGTTAAAAGACGAATATAAGTTGATCTATAAATTTATAGATAGCTTTAAAATTCTAAAATTAAGAGAGACGGACGGAGAAATTCATGCGACGCGGAAATAATAGGAAAAGACAAATAAGAACAGCAAAGAAAAACAGTCTTAGACATAGGCCTACAAACAATTATAGGAGGTTGTACACACACATTATCTATAAATGATGTGTGTATATCAGTTCTGTAGTAGGCTAACGGCAAAGCTTAGAGATTTTGGAGAATGAAGAGCAGGTATTTGGTATTTGTCTCCCCCTAGCGACCGATTTAAGCTGTTGCATTATAAAACACTTGTCTATGTAAGTGTAAAGCCTACCTGTATAAAGTTCAGATGTAATTTTGTGGTTGTCCTGTAGGAGTTTGTCTCCTCGTGGATATTCCCGAGCACTAGATCGGGGTAAGTTACGAAGGTAAGGTAAGTTTACGAAGGTAAGTTACGAAGCTTTTGAGTTGCCAGAATTGTGCCTATTTCTCTAGATTGATCCAGATTGATTGTCGCTGTAGTAAACATACTCTTATTTTTAGTGGAAGCAATGAGAGGCGGTCACAGTCAAGTAGCTCTAGTGTATTGAGAAGCTGTCAAGGTCCGAGACTAAAGCTTCAGATCGAGCACAATTACTGGCTGACTATCGCTTTTCAATAACCCTCGTGCTAGTTTTCTTCTGACAGCTAGCTTTTATGTGACATTATTTTTTCTGACTGCAAGAGACGACAACATTCTGTCATAATCATTGATTACTTCACCGATTGCCCCTGGAATTCAATTCATATTTGTTTTTACTTTAAGGAGACTTAAAGTTTCCGGTTCTTGTTAGAAGTTGTTACGAGTCCGCGGTCGAAAAGCAGTTTTGTATCTTGGCAAGACAGACGAAAACTCGCTCTCATTATTGATTTGTCTGTAAAGATCAGACTAAAAAATACATCACATCAGACATCACAACACATCATGCTGCACAGCCATTAAGAACTAGCCTGGGAAAACCCAGACAACTTCCGGCAAATTTAGATTTGCTCTGAAAGTTATGCTGCGTTCCAGGCAGTTTTTTGAGCACGTAAATCACGACTTCAAACTACGACTCACGACTTTGTCGCGTTCCAAGCCAGTCACGCCAAACTACCTGAGCGCAAGGAATTGTGGTAGCTATATGTAAACAAACCATTGCTGTTTTGTATGGTTTCGCGGGCTATGTGACGTCAGAGCTCGTAGCTGGGAGTACATCGATCTAGTACGAGTTCACGGGTGGGAAGTCACGGGTTTGACTGCTGTTCCAGTGCACTTTCACGGGTAAGGTTGGAAAAACAAGGGTTACAGGTTGCCTGGAACGCGGCATTAGTCTGGCAAAGAAAGAGCTCATTCAAGCCCATTTCCAATCCGTCGAAATCGAGGCACCAATCAGAAACGTTGGGGCGGGCTTTACACGATGACAACAGCGCTGGGATTTTGAAGCAGATTTTGTAGCCTACATTACAAAGATGGATGCCGCCGTCGAACATCACTCATTCGAATCAGCTATCGCGTGTGTTTTAAGCGATTTGAACGTTTCCTTTTTTGTTAAAAACCGAGCAAAGAACAACACTCGGAGATGTTTCTCCGCCGCTCTGCATACGTCATCTCCTTCATCGCTCTGATTGGTTTTAGGTCTATCCGCTACGTCCGTTGGTGACGCCCCTCTGGAAATGATTTGTCTATGACGCTTTGCCAGACCATAACTCAGTTACAAATGAGAATGGTCTGGTTTTAACCAGGCTAATTAAGAACCTCAAATTAATATATTTATATATAATTATGAAATGTTCAGGAACTTTGTGGGAAAAAAAATCGTGAAAACCTTTTTGTGCTTTATGAATTTTTGGTTAATCTATTATGACGATTTGTTCATCAATTTTATTATTATTTAATAACAACATTAATTATTTAACCATGCAGGTTTCAAACAAAACCTCATTGAGATCAAAATACCTTTTACAAGAGTGACCTGGTAGATAATTCTTAATAGCTTAAGTGTTTCAATAATTCCAATAATTAGTCAAATTAGAATGTGATCTGTTAGGGCCAAACAATTAGATGTGTTAAATAAATTTCAATAATTAGATTTAATGTGGCCGGAAAAGTCAGAAATAACCCGAAGTTGATTCAAATTTGTAACAGTGCAATAGGTTTATCATGGCCTTAAAGGGATAGTCCCCCCCCCCCCCCCCCCCCAAAATGCAAATTCTGTCATTTACTCGCCCTTAAGTTGTTCCAAACCTGTATGAGTACACAAAATAATACCTATATTTTAAAGTTGACGGTAGCCATTGACTTACATAGTTCTTCTTTTTTTTTCTTCAAGTCAATGGCTACCGTCAACTGTCTGGTTACCAACATTCTTTAAAATATCTTGTTTTGTGTTCAGCAGAAGAAAAAAACGCATACAGGTGTGGAACAACATGAGGGTGAGTGAATGATGAGATTTTTCAGTTTTGGGGGATTATCCCGTTAAAGGGATAGGTTATCCAAGTCCATTGTTGTTGTTTTGGACCCCACTGACTTTCATATGGGCAAAAACTGTTGAACCATTCTTCATAGGATCTTCTTTTGTGTTTTGCAGAAGAAAGAACTTCATATCCTATGTTTGGATCGAGAGTAAATTATGGCAGAATTGTAATTTTTGGTAAACTTTTCCTTTACTTTTGCTTATGTAAGTGTAGATTTAAAATATGACAAAATTATTTTAATGTGATTTAAAGAGGTATAAATAAATGCAATAGCCTATCCAACGCAAGGGCAATTGAAAATTGTGGGTTCCTGTCGTGTAGCTGTCCACGGTGCTGAATGGCGCCTATTTCACTGAGTGCGATTCTGTTATTGACATAAGCGAAACATTGTGTGTGTGTGTGTGTGTGTGTGTGTGTGTGTGTGTGTGTGTGTGTGTGTGTGTGTGAGAGAGGAAGGATTTCACTGACATACAGAGTCAGATATGTAGAGATATCCATGTAAGTTTGGACCATGATTTTATGTAGCCTAGTCTGTGTGGTAGGCTATGTCTGTGTAGGACCTCAAATGGACGAATAATCTTTTAAATGATCTAGAACACTCTTGAACGCTTCCCCCACTTGCCCCCCATCCATTCCGTTGTAGATCCTACTTTCGTGAAAAAAATTGGAAACGTATTGAGGCACTTCTCGTGCCTCCCTATAATGAACACCATTGTAAGTCGCTTTGGATGAAAGCACCCGCTTAACAAATAAACATTTATAACCTATATATTTTCCAGTTATACAGTTCCATTTATGGTTGTTCTGTGGCCTTTGTTTCAGCATGATGATGCAGGCAGTGGATCCGCCCGACTAAAAAGGGCATTGAGCTGGAAGTCATGCCACGCCACATTTGACCACCAGAGGTCGCAGCCAAAATCAAATTCTACAAAATAAGCATGCATTTATGACCAAAGCACAAATATGAACCCTATAGGACCACATTTCCAATGCTGACGGTTAGAGATTATGTTTGCTTTATATTTTTACATTTAGCAGACGCTTTTAGCCAATGTTATTTAGGCTAATTAAGGGAGAAAACAATGTAAGTGTTGCCATATCAAAGTATACCAGAGTTCATAGCACTTTTTTTAAGCAAATAGGATAGCCAGTTAAGTGCTCCAAAAAGAGGCTTGTTTGCAGTCGTTTTTGGACAAATGAATTGGATATTTGCTATTTGATTGAAGCACAAAAGGCAACGTTCAAGTATAATTTTGCAGACTACTGAAACAAAAAAATGTAGTTCACACAAACAATTGCAAATTATAGAAAAATCGAAGTTCACTAAGAGGAATTTACAACACTTGAAAATTTTAAATTTTCCCACACATGTGTATATGTATGTAGTAGCTATACGTCCTTTTCTACATTAGCGTTATTTTAAAAAGTTTATTTTTGAGGCATGTTTTACCATTTTCATTCCACTTGCAGAATGACAACTATAGAAACGTAAATAACTTACATTTCTGGGGTTTTTTCAATGTTCAATCGAAAGTGAAAAAAAAAAAGGTTTATTGGGTAGCTTATATTATTATTGTTATTATCAGATTAGATAGGCTACTTAGATAGACTTCTAGACAGTGAACTCCTCAATTAAACGTCCCAGAACGTCACACACTCACACAAATGAAAAAAGTTTGGATTTCTGTACCTCTGGCAACCCCGGCGGAGAGTTTTCATGCTGAGGTTTGGGGAGTGAAAGGCGGGGTGGTTCTTTGTTAGCTCGGCCCTCTCCAACTCGTCATTAGTGCTGATTACCGTTGACCAATTTGACAACCTTATTGACTGCTAAAAAAGACTTTTTCATCGTCCCACCCTGCACTCCCCATACTCAAAAGAAACGGAAATTCTCCACCATTTTGTATCCAGTGTTTAAAATAAAGCCGTGCTCCTTTCCCCTCCCTTGCTTTGGCTCCTATTTTGTCCTTTTTCTCGGAAGGAACACTTGGTTTGGCCCCGCCGTTGTTCAGACTGAAAGAGGATTGAAAAATACAGCTTGTGCTTTTTATTGGGAGCGTTAATGAATGGCGCGGGTTAAACCCAGGTGCGCGCCGTGAACCCTTCAGGCAGTTGGGAAACAGAGGCGCTGTGTTTTTGCGGCTGCTCCTTCACTCAATTAGCCTACGACATAAACATCTTCAGCAGATTTGAGCACTAAAAACATTGTCGTCGTGCTTTTAAAATAATATAAAACATTTATAAACAGTTATTTTTCATCTAAATATGAATAATTTGGAAGGATATAGGGCTAAAAAAACTAATAGGCCTTCGTTTCCTCCTTGGCACTTGACAAAGACAAACCATTCTTTTTGAAAATAAAAAGTTTTGTATTAAAAAGTAATAATTTTTTAAGTTCATGCGTTAATTTTTTAAGTACAATCAACTTGGATATTTAAGTAATTTCAACTTAAATTACATTAAGCTGACTTAAAATGAGTTGAATCTTGTATAACTTATAAATAAAAGTTGAAAATTGTTTAACTTATTTTGATGAGTTAAAGCAATGTAAAAACCTATGTTATAACTTATTGATCATCATTTTTTACAGTATTTTGTTGTAATTAAATTATAGCAGTCGAAGAATTTAAATCTGAACAATGCATGCCACAAGGCGAATTAACCTATAGATTTAAAGAAAATGTACATCCGAACAATGCCACAAAGGCGAAAAAATATAGTTATTACAAAAATATAAAAGTATAAGTCATTATAGACGCTATATAAAACAATCCAAATCACATTAAATTTATACATTTTTTTTCATCAATTCGCAGCAGTGCCAAACTCCTTTGATAAATGATTTGTATGAAGCTTGCTTGGGCCATATATAGGTTATATTTAAACAGCAGATCACAGCTCGGGTTGTGTTGACATCCGGGAGAGCGTCGCGGCCTTTCTCTGACCCTGTGCTGTCAGAGCGCATTACACCACGCCAAGCGTTTTAGCCAATTACCGCTCGAGTGTGAGAGAGATTGAGCTCGCAGAGAGGCATTAAAACATGCAACATATTTGATCCCCATCTGTTCCAAATCTGTTCTGCAGCATGTGACATTCACATTTTAAACTGCATATTGTTACTTTCGGGTTGACACATGGACCACATTAAAAATAAACATGAAATAACACATTTTAGGCTACATGGTTCAATTTGATTAATTAGCCTGTTACTGAACACACTGGAATAAGTGTCGTAAAAAATACATTTGCGAAATTCCGATCGTATTTAATTCAACAGTGATTTTATTTTTTTAATCATGTTATCATTTTTTCAAATTCACAACGCTCAGCATTACGCACAGCAAAAATGATAAAAAAGCACACAAATAAAAGGCCTAGGGGCCGATGAAATTTTAAATAATCAAATAAACATCGTTTATATATTAAAAAGGACAAGTGGACATTAAAACATTATTCAGTCTTTTCATGATAAAGTACGCACACATTGCCTACAATAATAGGTTTGGCCCTCCGATATTGAACATTCTTTTTTCTTTTTCTTTTTTTTTGTCTTTCAAAAACTCCCTTTTTACCTGTCTTCTTGAGAAGTAGGCCTACTGCGCATTTTGTTCATCACATCAACGGTTGGAAAATGAAGTTGTGTGACGCTATTTTTCCATCCTTCATTTTAGCCTCTCTTTGGGCCGGTTGCAGGCACTGGATTTTTGTAGTTGTTAGATTGTCTCTTACAGTTCTTCTGTTTGCTCTTTTGAAGCCTGGCACGTTAGATGTCACATTCGCTGTCGCTGGAGGTGATGGAGATGGTAGATATGGCCGCCTTGCTTGAGAGACTGACTTCTGGGCTTGAGGCGGGACCCAGGCGGTCTACTGTGGTGTCATCGTCCCCCAGCGATCGGACCGAGCCACCGGACAGAACCTGCTGCTGTAGCCTACAGGGGTGAAACCATACAAAATGTCAATGAGGATACGTAGGTCTACACTCCTTGCTTACAGTGGAGTGAAAATGTCTTCAGATATCTGATGCATCAGTCTTGGATTAAGATTTAATTGTTTGAGTGTGGGAAACTACAAAAATCATTTGACGAAGATATGCTCTTAAAGCAATCGAAAATGTTAGAGGTTGTAAGTGCATTTGCATGAACTAATATCAAATGCCGACTTTTCTTAAAGCGTTAATACAGCTTCAATACCATACACTGTTAAAAAAAAAAAAACTTGGATGTTTAAGTCATTTAAACTTAAATTACATTGAACTGACTTAAAAAGTTGTTGTATCTTGTATAACTTAAAAAAAGTTGAAAAACATGTCAACTTATTGATCATATAATTTTTACAGTGTATGTTATTTTCAAACAAAGATACATGCAATTATTTTCTTATAGTGCAAAAAAAATAACTAGAAATATATTCAGCATATAAAAACCAACCTTGAATTACAGAATTTAAAACATACTGTCAATTTAACGATTTGATAAAGCGAGGAAGTGAGAATCAGAGCAGATCCGACACATTAGCATCTTCATAACTCTGAGAAAATATTTTTTTATTTGTTATATCTATTATGTAGTATTTCTATTATCATAAACCGCATTCCGTCATGAAATAGTATGCATCAGCATGTAATGTAAAATAATTAGCACATTTTGGTAACGTGAACAAAAGCAGCTTTGCCAACTACTGTCGAGTTAGACATTCATTTTAAGTTAAATTCCACAAGAAACTCCAACGAAATCGAATGTTTATTTCTTAGGGATAAAAATAATGACAGTAAAGTAATAATAAAAGCGAATATCCCAGTTCAGAGGAGATCTGTATACCTGTTCTTGGCCGCTGCCGCCCGGTCTCTCTGCCTCCGGTTTTTAAACCAGTTGCCCACTTGTGTGGGTGTGAGTCCAGTCGCCTGCGCCAGCTCTCTTTTTTTGCTCGGGTTCGGGTAAGGGTCCTGCAGGTACCACTCTCTCAACAGATGCCGCGTCCTCTCCTTAAAGCAGTGTGTTTTTTGTTCACCGTCCCATATCGTCCGAGGCAGTGGAAACTTCTTTCGGACGCGGTACTTGTCCACGGGTCCTAACGGACGCCCACGGAGTTTCTCCGCCTCCTGGTAATGCGCCTCGAGCCAGAGCGCCTGCAGCTTCGCGTGTGAGTCCTTGGTGAATTTGTGGTTCTCCAGTATGTGGTAGAGCTCGCGGAAGTTGCCCGCGTGAAAGGCCACGACCGCGCGCGCGCGCAGGACAGACTCGTTCTTCCCGAGGACTTCGCAGGCGGACGGCGCCACCGGGAGTGACCAGAGGAAGCGGCCGAGCCTCTCCACGTCGCCGCTCTCCTCGAGAGTCTCGCAGACCCCCGCGACCTGCTGGGGGCTGAAATTCAAGATGGGCAGCTGGAACATGGAGACTGTAATCTCTCTCTTCTTTGGCCCTCCTTTCTGATGTTGCTCCTCGTCTGTCTCCCCCGTCTTTTTGTTTAGCCTGTCTGTCAGAAAACGGCAAAAGTTAACAGCCGTGTCACCAAACGAGCTGAAGAGCGATGCCGTGCGGCAGGCTCAAGCAGCCTGGACGGCAAAATCTCTTCTTTGATTGAGTGTGAGCATAAAAAAACTGGAAGCAAGGTGTTTTCTGAGGAGCAAAATAAAAGAACATTTAGCCCCTGCTGCCGCTATTCTATTGGAGTTGTCAGATTGGCTGCCTGGTTGCCATGGACACACGTCAATCACTGTCAGGTTTGCCAATCACGCGTGAAGCTGCACTAGATTTCAGCACCACCCAGCGCGCGACAGCGCCTTTCAGTGAAAACGTCAAAGCGTCATTTTGACCTTTACGTTTGTGCTGCTCAGAGACGCCGAATGTAATGTTGTCGTTTGGTGGAAATCTGGAAGCAACCCCCTCTGAGTTGTCGATAAAACGATGGGAAAGAGTGTCTGTTAAAATACAGCAGACATTAGAAAGACTTTCTATGAAAAGCATATAGGCTATAAAGAATAAAAATGATTGCTTATTCAAAGTTACACTTTTTACAAAATATTTGCATGATTTTCACAGCGAAAACATGAATGAATTGCTTTTACGAAACGCATAACATTTCTGTTTTCAAGATTTAGAACCTTAAAGTGTTCAGAACACTGTATAGACTTATTAATAAGACAATTATTTCTCAATAAACTAAAAATGTCATGAAGCACGAAATTTATATCCCAAAACAAGGAATCTCAATTTAAAAATGCACAGAAGAAGAAAAATTAGTTGAGCGTGAGTTGTCAGTATAAGCTGTCATCTCTAAAATTATGGTAAGATCTCGTTAGGAAGACAAAAAAAAAAAAAAACTGTCAGGATGTAGAAAGAAATGTGGCACATCATGTTATGCACGAAATATCTATAATATGAACTGCACCATGGATAACAGCATATCTTGTGCGGCAGGACTATCTCACAACCCCAAACCGCACATAAAGTCGATAGGTAGATTCAATTATCAGTATGTCCTCTGATTTAATATCACGCACTTCGTTTTGTGCTCTCTTAAGATGAAATATGGTTAAAAGTGTCCGGTCTCATTAAGGCATGCCTCGTTTCAGAGGTAAAGTTCAGTCTGTCGGAAGGGCCTGCTATTATTTCACATATACACATAACTTCAACCGAAAGTGCTTTTTGCATGTTTTATATCCAGGTAGGGTTAGGCATGAAATTGTTCGTCTTTTGCCATCAGCTCTAGCTCGTCTCGCGCAGGATAATCCGAATGTCCAAAGGATTTTAATAGCTACGCCTCAGCTATTATAAAATATACATGGATGCGTTTTACAGGTTGAGACTGACATTCTGAGTGACCTCACATTGTATATGACAGGGAACTTAAAATAAAAATCTAGTGTATGAAAATCTAGAAATCTATAGGCTAGTGTATGTAGGCCTATATATATATATATATATATATATATATATATATATATATATATATATATATATATATATATATATATATATGTTTATAGTCATTTAGAAACTCGATTTTCTTCATCAGTAATATTCAAAGTGATGAAAAAGTCCAACGGTAATTAAAATTTTAGTTGGAAGACTTTTTTTTGTTAACTGTAAACCTATCGCATGTCACCCCTTCGTTACAAAGCGATTGAAAACAGTCACGTCAGAATGACAGACTGTCAAAAATAGAACACGTAAAGATGTCCAGCCTATTAAATCTAGGCGGAGGATCGTCTTGTGTTTGGCAACAGTAAATCGATTAGGCCTATCCATAGGCCCGAGCAGGTTAAAACCAAACAATAATGACGTGACAGTTGGCCATAAGAATGAGAGGTAGACACAATAAGACGATTAAAGCGTCTATTTAATCCATCTCATTACGGTTTTACCGCGCCGACCACGCCGACCAGTAAAATAACCCAAAACAAAGGATTTGCGAGTCCCCTAAGTAGGCTATATGAGCCATTCTTTGGGAAAAAAAAGAAACAATAGGCTACCAATGGGTCAGAAGCAGTGCTGAAATATTCAGAGTTCTGTAGGCTACGTTTTGATACAGTATAAAACATAGGCTAGGCCTACTGTAACCTCAACATATAAGGAATATTTTTTTTCTACTAAGTCACAGTAGGCCTATATAATAATAGGCTTTTGATATCATTCGACGACTCTCGTCAATAAATAATGACTTTAAAAACATTGACGTTGTGAGGGGGGAAAGTCGATTTTTTTTAGGCCTATATTAGTTAAATAGCCTAATCCATTACTCTTAAAATAGGCTAACTGTCATTTCATATTCAGTAAAATTGTTTAAACAACTACTGCCCCCACTTAAAAACAAAACGAGACACTTATGCTTGGTATTTATCGCGCAAATAAAATGAGGTGAATCATTCGTTCCGCTTAATCTTTACTTGTGCTCCGTAACTTCAGTGGCGAAATGACACTGCGTCACGTCAAAGCGCGAGCCCGGGATGGAGCGCGCACGAGCTGAATAATACGGATTGCACGCATATAATGCCTGACACCGCTATCCCTGAACGACTGAGAGAGAAAGAGAGGGAGAGTAAAGATAAGGAGTGACACTCATACAAAGAGTTCTGTTATCTACTTGTCCTCTGAAACAACAGATAAAGACACACATAAATCAGGCTTCATAACCCATAAAGTATTTCAATTCTTAACCTCCACATTAATAAAGAACATTTTTGAATGTCCCTATTAAAAAGTGACATTTCTGCATTTAGCAGATGCTTTAATCCAATGTGACTTTAAGGTAGGCTATTGCATTTAACATATTTGTATCATCATCATTATATGTATTGTTCCCTGAGGATCAAACCCATGAACTTAGAGTTGCTAACACCATGTTCTAGATACAGGAATGTTTAAAAACAGGAATATAGGCTACAACATAAAATATACAACAAATAACATAAACAATATACACATGAACAATACCTGTCTGTGTTATTTTTTCATCACACAATCCAAAAGTTAAGTTGTTGAATGCCAGTGCATTAGTTCTAATAGTTCTAGTACAGTAGGCTATGTCCATATGGTGTCAGATGAGAGGCAGAAAGTGTACATAGATGTAGTTTAACCATCACAGTGAAAATGTAAGGAAAAAGAAGAAGAAAAAACATGAGGCACTTGCCATTGCTGGAACCTTTTGAAGAACCTCTAGGTATCCTTTAGGGCAGTTCTCAGAGGAAAGTACAAAACTGAACGCAAAAGTTTCCTGCAAGAACTCTAAAGACTGTGAACGGTTCCTCCTGTAATCCCATCACAAGAGAAAACCTTTAAATATATATATATATAACGAAGTTACCTGAATATGCAACAGGCTAGTGCGGCAGTCTGTGAAACCACAAATGTTGCCATCTTTTCATATACAGTGGCTTAATTAATAAGTGCAACCATGATTTGTTATGCCATTACACACAGTGCATCATTGTCTGTGTCATGGATACAATTTATAAATTGAACCAATGGCAAAAATTAAAGCATTTTATAACTGTACCTGAAACAGGCAAAGGCCGTTTGAGCAAAACTCTGTTCCTCATTTAAGAAGTATCGGCTCTGGAGGGAACAACAATTGATTCAAACACAGACACGACCATTCAAGTGTTTGGGGTTAATACGATTTTCTATTCATCAATCCTGAAAATAATTTATCACGGTTTCCACAAAAATATTGAGCAGCATAACCATTTTCAACATTGAATCATAATCAAAAATATTTCTTGAGCATCAAATCAGCATATTAGAATGATTTCTGAAGGATCATGTGACACTGAAGACTGGAGTAATGATGCTGAAAATTCAGCTTTGCCATCAGAGGAATAAATGACATTTTACAAGATATTTATAAAATAGAAAACAGTTATTTTAAGTTGTAGTAATTCACAATAGTACTGTTTTTTTTACTGTAATGCAACCTTTAGTGAGCATTAGAGAATTCTTTCAAAAACATTGCATAAATCTTTCCAACCCCAAACTGTTATTCTGCATACCAGAGGGCTTTTGAAAGCATGTTCCCTCTGTCAACCCAGCGGTTTCCTTTAGACAGAGTGCACACACACATTTGAGAGATGCCATCCGCTTTGCTGTCCTCTCAGCTGGTTGAGGCCGAACGCTGGATGACTCCTATAGACCAGGGATTTACGTTCTAATTAAGATATCATGTCGGGCAGAGCTGAAGTGGATTGCTAATACTCCACTGGCCCAGATAATAGCAAACGAATGAGAGATTCAATTAAATAAAGTCTTTGCTTGCTTTAGTACATAGACAAACCAGATGAGTTACAGACCTCTGTGAGTGTGTGTGGGCGTGTCTTCATGACAGATCGGTGTCCAGCCATGGCACTGTCCCGTTTGGATGTAATCTGGGATTTGTGGTAACAGAGAAGACCTCTTATCCTATGACCCTTCTGGCTTATCCTGCTCCCTCTCTCTGTTATCCAGCAGCAGGACAGGGATAAGCGACATCTATTTCCCAACACAACAGGATCCATCAGACATTTGGGTAATTTCTTTATCATTCAGTTTGTCATATCACTTTTCACAGTTATGCTATCAAATACATTGCGTCGGGTGACTTTGCGAAAGTAAATCTGTACCTCCTTTTCTGCTCTCATTTATTTTCTTTTTCTCAAACAAACACACACCCAAAATGAAGACATGAAATCTACACCTCCACGTGTAGTCCGAGTGCAAACAAAGTGTCACAAACAGCACACACCAATTGCTAATGTTACTACTGGAATGCCCCTATTAGCATTTTGATTTGCAAGACATAAATTAAACAGCAACAAAACAACATCCCTTGGCTTTTAAACCCTACAATGTAATATCTAGTCCATCAAAGACACAAATGAGACAGCCATTTTTGGTCTACATTAACTGTTACCTAGCAACTAGACACACCACTTACCCCTGATCTGAAAACCACTGCTCAGTCACAACGCTTGTACAACTTATGGTGAGTTATGTGGTCCTCATATATTTCGCGTTTTCCCTTTTCAATCCCAATGGACTAAATTTAATGATTTGATGAAGTTAATTATTTTAGATACGCTAATAATCTCCCAACAATACATTTATGAAGAATTTGCTTATAATCACACCACACATTGCCATAAAATCTGAAAAAAGAGGGACAAAGAAACAGCTAACTGTCAGAGCATCATTTAAAACTGAGTGTCTGTGATGACCGAAGAGGGAAGATATCATTTTAATGTCATCTATATATACCTTTGTTGAAGAGCCCTACAAAAACAAACTGTTTTACTGTAATCCTGATCAACTTCAGATAGTCTGCGGAGTCTGTTCAGTCTGATATAAAGCTTATATCAATCACTACTCTGTGTATATAGGCCTATAAAGCATCAAGGAGATGCTACGCTCTCCGAAAAAATGTGTACAAAAGCAGTCACTGGGACGGTACTTTTGAGGTACTAAGTTTTGAAAGGGTATAGACCTTATTCAGGGCAGCGCCATGACAGGTATGAAAGCAAGGCTGTGAAGGATAGACTTGCAGTGTTTTCAATGACATCCGTATAAAGCTCCCAGATTTCCAAATGTCTTGTAAAGATATTTTTGCTGTGTTTCGTCAGCAGAACAATCCAAAAACAGATTAAATAACAGTACAACCCACTGAAGAGATGCATGTATCCCTCACAGCCTCGCTTTCATTCGCGTTAATAATCAAAGATGGCGCTGCTGTGAACAAGGTTTATAATATAGCGCCCCACTGACACCTTTTGTACCTTTTTCTTCTGAGAGTGTAAATATACGGGGAAAGATGTTTGAATGCGCGCTCTCTTTTCACTTTCACTTTCGAATTTGCAATCAGCGTAGGCTATGGGGAGCGGAGGGACTGAGCGCACATTTGACAAGATATTTGTCAATGACGCTCAGGATCTGTGGCGCACCAAATCCTCTGCCATCCTCCCATCAGTTATCTCTCACAAGTGAAATCGGTCTTTTGCTGCGCAGGAAATCCTGCAAAAAGGATTTTTACAAAACGGGATAAAATTCTGAAGAACAAAACAGAGGTTCAAAGATGCTTCATTCTGGTTTTGGGGTAACTGCAACTGACTGTTGTTTCTCTCAGTTTCCCCCCACTGAAAACCGACTGATTAATGCAAAGAACTTTAATTAATGCTAAGTCACCCTTTTTTCCTCAAAATTGATGAGGAAACCTCCTGAAGGGGCAGGAGATTAAAAGAGAACTAAACTCTTCAGCTCACATCTCTATGTCTTTAGCATTTAAAGACCATCTGATGCATATGACACAAAACTAGAAAGCACTTTCTTGATATTTCAAGCTCCAATGTGAAGTCTATATTCATTTTCTGGTATTTTTTTCAAATGTCTTCTGTTCACAGAGACTGCTACAACATTTTATGCCAGAATAATTCAGTAAAAATGCTCATATATTTACAGAGCCTGTAAATTCTACAGTTTAAAACTGTAATTTACAAAAAAAAATGACCAGGAAAACACAACAGCATATACTGCCATAACCATAATAACATTGGTGTTAAAGCCACATGGATCTAAATTCATCACAAGTAGCTTTTCCACAGGCTGAGGTAAAAAATATTAATAAATAGAAGGGACCTCTGGTGTCATTCACACAAATACAAAACACTAATAAAAAATTACACTAAATAAAAAATTACACTAAAATAATGCGATAAACATTAATTTAACAACATAAGATATAACATAAAACCCTAATGTACATAAGCTGATAAAAAAAAATGTAATTCAATTAAAATCCATCAAATATAAAGTGTCTGGGAATTTGGGGAATGTCAGTTTATGGCTTTTCACTGTAAATTATAAGTTGATTTGTTCTTTTTACTTAAAAATGGTACATTTAACAGTATTTTAATGTAAAATTACATTAAAATTTTCTCTGTATATAGAACAGGAACTTACTTTTAACCAATAAACAGGTTATTTTTACAGTTAAAATTACAATAATTTTTACAGTACATGTTTTCTCCCTACACTTGCCTATTATTGTGGTCTGTTTCTGTGAAATCCCATTTCCAAAGTAAAAATAAAATAGAAATGTGTGTATATATATATATATATATATATATATACAAAATAAAAAAAATGATATAATAAACGAAGTGTAAGTTTAGTTTAAAATGAGAAATAAAGCTACAATAGCATAATAATAATAATATGAGAAAAGAGAAAAGCGATTACCTTTTTTATTATTTTTCTTTTCCAAAGAGAGAAATGAGTTTCCATATATTTTGGATAGACCCTCCCCTAAATGGCACAAAAAATAAAACGGCTAAATAAAACATAATATTGTTAATCTTTTGACGTGGAAAACATTCACACATTGACCAAAACGATGGAAGATGGAAGACTATCCAGAAGCATGCAGACAAGTCATTTCTCTATAATCTCTAAAATAAAGGATTTTTATTAAACAGGGCAAAATAAAAGCCTTATATGTTGTATATGGATGTCTGTTGCTGTTGTGCTTTTCAGAGAAATAAATAATCTGCGCCTCTTCTGATAGTGGATGAAAGGACTTTCAGCTGTTGAATGAGCTCAGCTACATAGCTTACAGGCAGACAGCAGCAATGTGTGTGTGTGTGTGTGTGTGTGTGCGTGAGGATGACAAGGTCAGCTGTGTGTGTGTGTGTGTGTGTGTGTGTGTGTCAGTCCTAGTAGGATGTTTACGGCTAGGCGTGATCTCTCTACTTGGGGCGTATGTCAAATGCCAAACTGACACTTTTGATTTTCATGACAAAGATCGGGAAACTGCATGTTTGTGTGTTGGAGAGCGTTACAGATTTAAGGCAGATCATTCACTGGTCATTGATGACAGGTATGTGTCCAAGTTGTGTGTGTTATTGAGCTAAAGGAGAAGAGACATTGAGAAACAGGTCATATCTCTAAAGAAACTATTTCCACGTGTATGTGTGTGTGGCGTCTCATGCAGTGATTCTGACAGCTAGTGACAGCAGAGACTCATCTCACTTTGACTCCCAGCAGGCACACACACACACACACACACACACACACAGTAGTGAGTAAATGTGGTGTGTGGCTACACTAGGTCTTCTGATCGTCTGCTGTCTGTCCTCTGAGAGTTGTGCTGTGATACTCATGCAGAGAGTGACTCATAAACCTGAGATCAAGCCTTAAGCCCTGCAGCAAGAGAACAATGTAGTTCTATCTTTTCTCTGTCTCACTCTCAGTATCTCTTCTGTTAAAGAGAGGGGTGGTCTTTAGTGTAGTGAATTTGTCCAAGACAATTTACCCTCGTAAAGAAATACAAGTTAATCCCTTTATCCAATCAGCTAAAAAGACAAAGCCATCTGTTATAGGGTTATTTTTTCAATTTCAGCAATCACTTGAAGGGATAGTTTACCCAAACATGAAAATTCTGTCATCATTTACTCACCCTCATGTCGATCCAAACCTGTATGAGTTTCTTTCTTCTGTTGAACACAAAAGAAGATATTTTAAAGAAAGTTGATGGTAGCTATTGACTTCCATAGTAGGAAAAAGAAAATACTATGGAAGTTTTCATCCATTGTTTCCCTCTGATTTTAGAGATAAGTTATGGGTAAGTTTAGGTTTAAGTGTAGGGATATGGTTATGATACAAATTTCCGGACATGAATGTAATTCCAGGATCAACAAAACAACAACACAGGAACGCGTCTGCAAAATCAGGACGTGCTTCTAGCCTATATGTTTTCCTGTGAATCTATTCAAGTCAGTCAAACATTTCAGAAAGATAGACTTCAGCTTTAAAAAAACAGGCCCTGACTTGAGCATTTGTCTGTCAGTCACCTAGCAACAAGTCCTCACAAATGCACCATCCTGTCATCTCTCTCTATCTGCTCTCCGGCCTGCTGAGAAGGGTGTGTGTGTTTTGGGAGCTGTCGAGTTCATGGTACTCTACTCCCTATTGACCAGGAAGTCCTTTCTCTGAGCAGCACACAATGCCAATAGAGACAAAGCAGCCAGGAAAGAGGACAGTCCCTGAAAAACACTCGCACACACACAGAGTCTCTCAAAATCATATGCACAATCTCGCTTAAGAGGCATATCCCAAGGAAACACACACATACACACAGCAGACCTCCCCAAAAACATGGGGGCCTCTGCCTTTGTCTGGCAGCCTAATGAAAATGATGTTCTTTTTCTATTTGGAGCTTGTTAAGGCTCACAGACTCTTTCACTTTACTCCCCCACCTGCCCTCCGTACACCGAGGTGAAGGCAAATACTGCAGAACAGATGAGGACGAATGTGTGTATTCTTGTATATATGGTTTATGAGGACACAAATGTCTAAAATGACATGGGTATTACAACGTAAACAAAACATACTTAAGGTTTTTATTTTTTATTAAAAAAATGCCAAAAGTTTTCTGTGATGGGTATAGGTTTAGAGAAAGAGGATAGAGTTGTACAGTATAAAAATCATTTTGCCTATGGAGAGTCCCCATATAGGCTAAAATTAGGCCTATGTGTGATACTTTTTCAAAATAAAGCAACAAAAAAGATAAATATACACACATCAAGATCAGATGCTACAAATCAGCGCAAATTAGCCGAGTGTGTTTTCTGAAATCAACAGAGGCATATGATTGCATGCACATAAACAGACACTTCAAGAGTGTCATCTATGCTTTTAGTTTCACAGACCAAAGAAGATGGAACAAATAGCGTGGATTATTTTGAATAGGCTATATAAATTTCAATTCACATCCGTCGTATAAAAAAATACAACAGCTCTCTCAACGAGTCTCTTGAAGATGCGTGTCCCCTTTCGTTCTGGTTAAAGGACAGAGTATAAATAGCGTAGAGAGATCTCATACGATTCCTCCCTTTACAGGGTCGACGTCTTTGCATTGGAAAGTCAGTGTGGCCTGTAGCAGAAACATGATTTCAAAGAATATCAAAGAAAAAAAAGTCCATTTGGACTCTTAGAAACAAGGAAACCGCCTGAGAAGAATAGTAGAGTTTCTTTTTCTCCTAACCTTTCTGACTTATATTCATGCTCTTTGCTGCGGCTGCTAACCTTGATCGTGTGCACCAGAATACGGTTTCATTTTAGATTTGCTGTCATTTCCTACAGTGACCCACGCTGATACATACCGTGGAATGGCAAAGAAAGGAATGTTTCTGAGGTGAAGGCCACTCAGTGTAGAAGCAGATGATCTATAAATGACAGTATGCCGTTAAAAAAGGCTGTGAAGATATTTTACCAGAGCATGGTTGTTGGATGTTTTTTATCCATTACATCAAAATTCCACCTGTTTTGGATCCATAACAAATATTTACTACAGATATTTCTAATATTTCTGAGGCATCTAAACACTCCCATTGGAGAATCATTCTTTATGTTATAGCTCTGCGTTGGTGATAAGATCATTTAACAATTTAAGGGTCAAAAATGGGAAGATTGTGTGAAGTGAATGGAGACATTGCTGTTATTTTGGTATTTTGAGATTTAATACCCTATTACAGGAGTCTACATTCCCGTCATGTTTATGTTGTTTCAGAGCTCATGGCTTTACAACCAAGACGGCTTAATTAGAGAGATTAGATCTGAACCTTCGACCTGCTTCTTCAGTGCCAACAACACCCGACAGTGTCACAACCCTAAACTTTATGGTAAAATACATCAGTGTAATCCAAACTACAGGGTAAAATTCATCACATCTGCCCCAAGCTGTAGGGAAAAATACATCAGAGTAGCCTAACCTCAGGGTAAAATTCCTCAGTTTCCTCAAACATAAGGGTACAATTCTGATAAGTTGACGTGCGGGTTCTATTTTGGGATGTATAAAATGATTTAGATTTGCATAGCCTACTGTTATATCCATCTTGCGCATTTAAAGACATATTTGTAAGAAATGGTATTTACCTGAGAACTCCTGTTGCTTTATAAGTTGTATACATAATTTGGTCAAATATAGTCTAGTTTTTTATTAAATGATGCCATAAAGCGAGTAAATATAGAAGATTATTTTCATACTTGTCTTTTTGCTGAGATACATTTTCTACATTTTCTAAAACAAAGCTGCTCATCATAACCTTCATTTTTTCAAACAGATTATAAATAAAGTTGTTGACAACATAAAATCACAAATAAAGTTAACAAACTGATAGAAAAAACAATGAGCAGCGTAATATATTTTTATAGCTATAATATTAATATTAATATAATAATAATAATAATAATTTTAATAACATTTATCTATTAATAAAACATAATAATTTGAATCATCGTCAAAGAGACGTAGAGAATTGATGGTATATTGATGGTGTACATTGAGGTAGATCGCCATCAAAACCATTCATAATCATTTTGACACAAACTTCTATCTGTTTACCACTAGCACTTGATTCTACGGTTAAGCCTGCAGGCCTGACTGATCTGCTGAAATAAAAATGTTCACCAAAGAAACTTTTTCACAACTGAAATCACAACCTACAGAGGCCGCAACACAGAATATTACTCTACATGCGGTGATGTATGTAATGAATATATTTAACAGACAAATAAAATTACTACGCAACAAAATGTATGTCTAAAACATGATTTCTTACCTTAACATCAAATTGGGCTTTTACTCTTCATACTTTAAATACAGAAAGTGCTTTGAATGCGCATGGCTGCTTCACTGGTAATTGCAGGCGGTTGAACTGGGAGCCGTAAATCAACAACCTTCAAGTAGAAAAACGTCCTCATCATAATTGGGCCCCGCTCTATTGTGGGCCGCGGGGGTCTGTCAGACCACCCAAAGAAGCGCTTCCTCCCTCCGGACTTCTGTGGGACAATAGCGGGCCACTCGAACCGGCCACGCACGGGAACCCTAAATGGAGCCTGACAAGAAACAAGAAGTCTGAAGTCTTTGTCACTTATTAAAATGTTTCAGTAGGGTCGTGCTGTGGTTCTATAAACCATTTAAAATGCATGTTTATAGATTTATATGGTGCTTTTAATGACTGTACTGGATGGAAAATACAAATAGATAAACATTTAACATTTTTAAATTCTGAATTTTGTACTTCTGCTTTCCCAATTTGGTGTTTCTGGAAAAGTTGAAACTTTTTAAAGTTTTTTCCACATAAAAAGAGCAATTAAAATGGTCAGACTTACTTATACCAAAGTATTCAACTAATTTTGAACAAACTTGATTTTTGAATCAGACTTACAAACTTGTAAAAGGAATTGATTTTGTAATGCACCTGACTAAAATACAGTTATTCTTCTTAGTGAATAATAAACCTGCTTCTTCATGAATATACTAGAAAAATGTAAAACATTCTGAAGGATGTGAGGTGAGTTTTTTTCTTCTTCAATAATCCAGTCTCATCAACATTCCAAAGTGAAAAGCAGAAGCACTGTTGTGAATTATTCCCAGCAAGCAAATTAAATAACCTTTGACTATATGAGAACATTTTCTAAAAATTCCCATTTAAAGTTGCTGAATTGAAGGTGAAGGTTCAGCCCCTCTTCTTTGCTCTGTGAATCTAGATCCGTTAAAAGTCACAACCCATAGTAATTGCTGCTCTGTTCTATTGAATTCAAATTTTATAGTATTTGCCTGCTAATTAAATCAAAACAACAGAGCTTTGAGAGACAGCTTCAAAAAGACACCTCCAGTACTAAAAGGTATATCTATATTAACAATAAAATGGAATCTATAGGGCAAACCGTGTATCAGGTTTTTAATTAATATACAGTATGACCTTCACGTCCACAATAAACAAAAAAGACGAGTAAAAAGAAAAGCAGTAAGCTTTCCTGGTTCATTCCTGCATATGACCGACTGTGTAAGCTGTACGTGAACTCCATTCAGCCCTGAATGAAGATTACTTTAACTTGGAATAAGACTTTACTGACATATAGGGGATAGTGGGGTCAGCTATGACTCCTCAAAAAAGTGGTACAACTTGCCCCACAAGCTGTTAAATCCAGAAAGACTGAATGGTTTACATTGCAAACAAAACTATCCACATAAAAGAGAAAAGCATTCATTATAATGTATAATTTCTGAGTCATATTTTACCTCAATGGCCTACAGCCAAAATACTTCTGAAATAAATGTAGTTAAACTTGACTAATTCTAAGTCACTGAGAATGGAAATGATGCTCAAAATTGTTTATTGGCTCTTGTTTTCAAGATATGCTATTAGGCCATTATATGCAACCCTTGACTTGAGTGGCGGAGGATAAGTGAGTTACACAGCAGAAATTACTAAAATACATCTGACTGGATCTATGAATGGGTTTGGACAGTACTTGCTTTTTAGGCAAAACAATGATTGATGCAAGCTGGTATTGTGTGTCATTCTGTACATGATATGAATTGCATCATGTTGTCATGGTCATGGATGCAATCTTAACAAAGCTTATATCACTCTGCTGAACAAATTGCCCTAAATCAGCTCTAGAAATCATATAGCAGGGGTGCAAAACTCAGTGCCAGGAGGGCCAGAGCCCTACAGAGTTAGTTTCAACCCTGCTCCAACACACATACCTGTAGTTTTCAAGCTGGATCAGGTGTGTTTACTTAGGGTTGAAGCTAAACTCTACACTGCAGGTCTGTGGTCAGTTTTGAACTCCTGTCATACAGTGTCATGACTTCTAAAATAAAATGTAGACCACATATTTATATAAAAGGGTTAATATTCACAATATTTTGAGGTAGTGAATTCTCAAAATATTTTCAATGTTTTGAAATCGTGTTTAACATTATTGTATTAATAGTATTTGGGGTTTAATCATTATTGGACCATTCCCTGGTGAAAATAAATACTAAAATGAATTAGAAATACATTTATTTCATGCCAAGTATACAAATACATTTACATATTTATATATTTAATATAAATACCCTGCAATTGTACTTTTAGTATACTAAATTGGTATAGTTTAAGTCTGCTAAATTGGAACAACTAATTGTTTTACTTAATGCACTTTAGTTATCCAGAAATAGTGCTGAAGTTCAACTAAAGATATACTTATTTGATTGTGCTAAAGTTGAACTATTGGAAGTATTCTTTGTACACTGATATTATACAGAGATCATACTATCTAATAGTGATATTAAAACACATTTTAGGCTTAATATTAAGAAATATGCATTCTCCAATAAAGAAGCACTCCAAATAAAGTTTAATTATAATATTTATATGAGTAAGTCTCAAGCAATATGTCAGTAAACATGTTAATGGATTTGTAGTATACTTAGTATGAAATAAATGTATTTTAAATACATTTTGGTCTAGATGTAGTTTTTTCACTAGGGTTGGCGGAACTTGGCACATTTGCCAACATTTTGGCTAAATTACTCTTACAATTTACCAACATTTATGACATATTTTTTAGACCTGTTCAAATTTGCTTTAACATAAAACTAATTTTATATGCTATAAAACTTACTCTGGCATGGGAAAAAAGTTTCAGAAATTATAATTATTGTAATGCATAATATCTTACTCATCTTGGCTTGTGAATCTCTTAGTCACAGGAAGCGAAATAAGATCTTTCTAAATATGGTCCAATGACAAAAATACAGTATGTTAGATCACACTAACACTTTAAGCTCTCTTAAGTTCTCATTTTCAATGATTACATGTCTATTACACAAAGCAGAAAGCAGAAATCCGATGGATATTACAAATAATATCTTGAACTCAAAACATAACAGGATTTTTAATCACTGTAATTAAATTGTACTTGCCTAAGTCAAACTTTCACTTCTGTTAGTTGTTAAGAGCCTTTGGAAAAAGCTAAATTACTAATTCAATTGACTAATAAACTTCTTTAAAAGCCAGAAATCTAGCAGGGTTTATTCCATATGCATAATGAGAGAATGAATTATTTTTCTTATATAGATGATCCTTTTGCCAGCTTATGTTATGAAAAAATGTTCTGTAAGTCCATACAGCAACACTAAGCTGTAATTGTTGCCTTCTCTTCTTATTTTTTATTTCCTTGCAGAGTTATTTTTCTGAATTACGTCTTTGTGTCTCCGCTGGCTCAAGAATCGTGTCAGGCAGGATGTCTTCACAGTGCACCATTTACATATTTACCAACAAGCCCTTACTCTCTCTTGTATAACGCCAAATCAACAAGGGTGATGTGCCAAATAACATTTCCCTCTCTTTTTTTCCTGCCCTCTGCCCATTCCCCTTCTTCTAAATGGCACACAGAAGCAGAAGACATCCCACTGTGCAAATGAAAGACAAACTTAAAGCACTATTGTCGCTGGTCAAAGTGGCACCTGTTCAACAAAGAGAAAAAAAAGAGAGACAGAGAGAAGGAGAGAGAGGCAGTCTCACAAAAAAATCCAGCAATAGGTATGAATCAACAGGCATTATAATTCACATCAAAATCTATAAAAGTTCATTTAATAACACAGTCTTGACAGGTTTCCCCCTCTCTCATATTCGGTCTTTCCTCTTTGCGAGAGACACTTTCTTACAGGCATCAAGCATCAGACGTCACACTCATCTGCAACTGTGAGCTGATATATGGTGTTGTGTGTGTCTGACATAAAATGCCACGATGAGAGAACTTCACACCTAAGGGTGTCAGTAACAGCACAGTGACCTTTACTGAGAACTACATCCTGAGTGTGTGTGTGTGTGTGCTGTAAAAAAACAGAAAATATGCACGTGTGTTACCTTAAGTATCTTTTTCTACCTAATATAACTAATATAATCAGGATGATTCTGTCATAATAAATAAGTGTTTTATTCTTTATTTCGTCATTTTATTAAATATGCATCACCATACAATCTTATCAGCTCGGACAACCTAAAATGAAGAAAACATGCTCATCCTCATGATTCTTGAGACATGGGGCAAAACAGGCGACAAACTGACACTACAAACGGAAAGAAATGTTTACATTTTATTCAACATGATCAAGTATCACTTGCAATCTCATGCTTCTATTTTCTCACAAAATGTGATTGCTCTTTCACTCAATATGAATCAAGGCCTTCAGAAATAAAGTGTCAAATTTGTATAAAAAAACATTTTATTTAAAGGAAATTATTAAAAAATCCCAAACACTTTCTTTAAAATTTGTGAGACGTATAACGGTCTAATGTCTAATAATTTAATGTCAAGTCAAGAATATTGTCTCGTGTCTCAAAAATAAGTGCCTTTTAAATCTCAATATGACTTACATGAGAAACTAGAACAGTGTGAACTGGAATAGAAGGGGAAAAAAACCCTGAATCAACATGACGGCCATCCACATGCTCTAGCTGAGTTATGAAATCACACAGCTGGATCTGTCTGAGGCCAATTTGGTTCGTTGTAAAATCACTGAATCCCTCTGAGGTAATCAGTACCATCAGCACCAATGAAAAGCTCTCTGAGAGTTTCTCTATGGAGTGGTCCCTTCAGAAGCACCACGTCTAGGAACTACGGTGCAGTGTGCTCTCATTACAACAACAGAAAGCAGCATCACACCAACCGCCTGCTATCAAACTCTGCAGTGCTCTGCCTGTCAACCTTGTTCCGTGGTCTACACATCATTGTTCCCTGAATTATGAACTTTTATTGCATGTTAGATGCAATTAGAGGGCTGTTCCACACTTCAGAGAGGGAGGTCATTATAAAGAGGATTTTCTTTTGTTTTCATGGCATACGCCAAATGCCTTTTTACTGAATAATGCCTTTGGAATTTGTAAAGCTTGAAGATTTACTATATTCACTTTACATGAAGACCCAGTCACCTCTGGTGGAGAATGATATACACTATACACTCTTAAAAATAAAGGTTTATTGGCATCTATGATTCTATGAAGTTTTAACATCAATGGGACCTTTCCATTGGACAAAAGGTTCTATAGAATTTTAAAATGTTCTTGTTAAAATTTTAAAGAACTGTTCACTGAAAGGTTTTTTGGGGAACCAAAAATGGTTATTATGGCAAACCCCCTTTTGGAACCTTTATTTTTAAGAGTGTACCATTCAAAAGTGTGGGGTCAAAATATATGATATAATATATAATAATTATATATATTATATTAATTTAAAAAAAATTATATTATATATAATGTTTTATATATAATCTAAAAAATGTTTTTAAAAAGTGCATTAAATTGATCAAAACTGACAGTAAAGACATTTAAAATGACTAAAATGTATTTACAATACATTTAAAAAAAGATTTCTACTTTAAATAAATGCTGTTCTTTTGAACTTTCAATTCAACAAAAATATATCATGGTTTCCACAGAAATGTTAAGCAGCACAACTGCTTTCAACGTTGATAATAATAATAATTAAGCACCAAATCATCATATTAGAATGATTTCTGAAGGATCATGTGACACTGAAGACTGGAGTAATGATGCTGAAAATTCAGCTTTACCATCACAGGAATAAATTACATTTTAAAATATATTAAAATATAGTTATTTTAAATTATTACAATACTGTTTTTACTGTATTTTTGATCAAATAAATACTGCCTTGTTGAGCACAAGAGGTTACTTTCCAAAACATTTAAAAATCTTACCGACACCAAACTTCTGAGCGGTATTATCTTACTGAAAGATGAAGTCACATTTATAAATTTACATATGTTATATGAGACTAACGGAGTCAAAATTGAGCAAAATCATAAAAACAACCAACACTGAGATGCAAAACTTTAAGTGCTATCTTCATCTCTAAAAAGCATAAATCTTAGAGGCATACACAAACAAACTGAAATGAAGGAGGACAAAAGTAAGGAGAAAGGGGGAAACGAGAAGGCTTGCGCAGTATCTAGAAGAAACCTCTGAAGAAAAGGATGTCTGGATCCTGGAGGAGAAGAACAGAGAGAATTGACTACAGACAGGAAGAGAGGAGGACAACAGTACGTGCTAAGGGTTAATATTAAACACAGCAAAGCAAACACATTCAGAGAAGAAAGAAAAAAAGCACACTGGCCGGGAGAGAAATTCCTACAAAAATCAAAGCTACCGTTAACAAACATGCCCGAGAGCTTTTACTAAGGTCTGAATGAAAACAGCAACATTGCTTTACACATCAGTGCCCTCAAGTAACTGAGAATAACAGAGAAAGATAGACAGACACACAACCACATGCATTTGAAAAAGAGTGAGAACTAAGAGAATATGAGAGAAGAGATTCAAAAGAGGACTGAGAGGTAATAGCACAGTCAATATTATCTGTCTGCTATTGGCAGGCTGAGCTGTTTTGTTTGACTGGGATGAATCCGTGAAAGCAGAGGGATACAAGTCTCCCTTTCAAACGTATACGTGCACATATAACATTGAAACAATAAAGAGGGCAGATTTCATTATAGGCCAGCAGGACTGAAAGTGTTTGTAAGCCCAAGAGAGGGAAAAACATACAGTTGTGCCGAACAGCGAAGCTGTAAAGTGTAAACCCCTCTTGTGGTGAGTAGTCATCATTTCCATCACTTATTTTCTGCAATCCACTGCTGTAATTATGTTGTATAGTAATCCTGTAGACTTGCATTGAAAATTTCTGTCTATAATATCAGTCTAAACTTCACATAGACATATAGACAGCATTAAAAACTTGATTTTCACTACAGGGGGGCTTTAAAAAGATGTAGTTTATTCCAGCCCCATCTGATCACAGAATGATTATTCCAAACCTGTATGAACTGGAAAACATAAAAGAACATATTTTGAAGGATGTTGGCAACCAAACAGTTTTGGTTATCATTGACTTCCATTGGACAACAAAACACTGGCACTCAAAAAAGTACATTTGGGATGACAAGAGGGTGAGTACATGTGTAAATATCTCTTTAAATACACTTCTGTCTGTCAGATCCTGGGTTAATATGTGCTATTATATTTCAAAATCTACCTGAAAGGCGTTCATTGGTAGACTCGCTTTAGCAAAAGGGTTTTAGCGAACCCATTCGATTTTGAGAGGATCAGAAATTAAAACCCATTTACATTTTACTGTATCTCTTTTATTTTGCTGTAATTGTAACAATAGTTCATTCTAAACTGACTGACTTTGGTTTTGGCAGTGGCTTCACTTTTTAGACTCTTCGTTCCATCCAACACACACTGCCCCCACCTGGCTGCTAAAAGACAACAAAATAGTTGTAAACCATAACTTTTCAGATCTGTAAATGAACAGTAGATTGACACAAAATACCACCCAAATACAAAAGGAACACCATATGTGATGAGAATGAGGTTGGCTGAGAAAGTTCATCCGTTTATCTGAAAAACACACACATTTCTAGCAGGCATGATAATCTTTCCACTGTTACTCGCTTTTTTTAATTTAGCACTTCTGTAACGTCCAATGATGTTGCACAAAAGATGCTTTCCCATTTCGAGACTGATGTCAAAATGAAACATTAATTCTCGTATTAGTCAGTTAAATGAATAATCTGTTATAGAAACCAGTCATTCAGCTCTAAAATTAAAGTGTTTAATAAATTCTCAAGGACACTGCATGGCCAGTCTAAAACAAATCACCCACAAAAACCTTACTGACTGGGCAAAATATCATCTGACTGAAACGCTGCCAGCATTATGACTCATATTTAGGATCTCTGTCGCTTTGTAATAGTATATTTTTAATAAATTTAAGGTCCCTTCCCTCAGAAGCAAGAGAGCACGCCCACCTCAAAATCTCAAAACAAATAAAGAATGGCACATAACTGGCTACCATAACGCTTTTACACTTAAGATTAGGGCTCTCAAAAATCCACAAGAACTAGTAATAGATGTCAGAATTAACTTCATCCTATTACTGCAGATCTTGGGGCATATTGGTGGCCAGTGCAAAGATTTAGACAGAAGAAAATACCTTTTAGGTGAGTATTTACATTAGGTTTTGAGAGGGTCAGAAACTATAATCCATTTGTAGTCTATTCAGTTTGCTGCCAACAAATTAAAAGACTTCCTGAATAGAAATTTTTACCTAAAGCTGTGTTGGTCACAAATACAGGGGGAGTAATTGGTTTTGCTATAAATAGTAAATAAATAAAAACTTAAGTTAATTCAGAAATAAATGAATATCTGCAAGGTAAACATGTCATTTATTCCTGTTATGACAAACTGACTTTCCAGTATCATTACTCCAGTCTTCAGTGTCACATGATCCTTCAGAAATCATTCTAATATGCTGAAATTTCACTCAAAGAAACATTTCTTAATATTACCAATGATGAAAATGGTTATTTTTGCATATTTTTGTGAAACCATGCTATTAGTTCAGGATCATTTGATGAATAGAAAGTTCAAAAGAACAATATTTGAAATAGAAATCTTTTAAATGTCTTCACTGTCACTTTGATCACTTTTGAGTATAAGAGTATTAATTAATTTCCTAAAAGACACATTTCTAAAAAAATTAATACATAACAATCTCTGGTAGTGTACCAAACCCAAACCCTCTAAGATATTGATATTTTATAATATCCATCCATTTAGGACACATCTATGATTGTTAGCTGTAATTTCTAATCATGTATAATTTCATAATCTATGTATCATCAAACTAACAAGGAAATGGGGGGGGGGGGGGGGGAAGCAAGATAAATAAACAACTACACCAAATCTCTTTTTTTTTTTTTCAAATAAAATAGGTTTATTTCCAGTCTGAAAAGATTAAAACAACAAAAATGGACAGTGGAACAGTTAGAGGATGACCAGTGGGTCACAGTGGGTTACAGGGAGGAGAGATTATCCTTGATTACTCACTTCATTTTGTGTACATATTTATAAATGAATACAAATATACATATCAATTATTTAACAAAAATAGCTTAGCTTATGAGGACAGCAGATGACTGAAATCAGCTAAAATAATCCTGTTGGGGTAGGAGGTGGGATTTCACGAGAGTAAAATACCATACGCGTGTCTAAGAATGTGTGAGGCCGAACCACTGGATTACACACCGTGCTAGAAAATTTAGTTCCCTTTAGCACAAAATTGTGATGTGTTTGTGTAGAGAGCTCTGTAATATAAGAGCAAAGCCCAAGGGTTTGGGGTGTGGGTTTTTGCAGGAGGCATTAAGGCTGCATTAATCACTTGGTTTATACATTAGAAGGCAGGTCCGGATAAATCAACTAAAATGAGCTACCAAGCAAACACTACAGAGCTAGCAACCACAGAAATAGGATTTCAGAGCATAAACCTAAAATACGGGGCATAAAACTGTTTGTGACACATATTTAGTAAAAGAAAGCAAATATACGCGCGATTAACAAATGCAACGGCTCATGCATCACTTAAAATTCCTTGTGAAATGCCCTTGTCAACTTGAGTGACAAGACAAAACATAGTAAAAACACATTCATAAACATCTCTATCACCTAAAAATGGGCTTGTGTGTTTCATTGTAAGCCATTATATAACCTCTCCACAATTAATGGACCTGTACCTATGACTATCTTGAAGCTAAAAATTCAGTATTTCTGCTTTTTTTTTTTTTTTTGGACATCTTACAAACGATGAGGGGAATCTAAAGCTATTTATGGATCTCAAAACTGCATAAATACAACAAAACGCATTGTAAAAACATCTCAGAGTCACGTCATTAGTCAATTTTCACATGAGAGAAATTAAAGTCCTTATAAAGCCAAAACGAGGGTTAAGCAAACCAACAGCATCCTAGTAAGATTCGTCGTTCCTCATGTCTACATTCCTAAAGTGATTCCACGCAGCTTTTCGGATGCAAAAAAGCTTTAAAAGACACATGAACACATCTTGGCCTCTAAGACCATCCTAAAATGTCCTGTTAATTTTAGATTCATTTCGTAAATCCTCCTATTACACAATATTCCAGCTTCCACTGGGGAAAACACAGCTTACCATTCCACACACAAACACAACTATCTTTAAGCCCGTGTTATAACAAGCCGAAAGCATAGAGGATACAAGGAGATTTCTTTCCGTTTACATTAGCTATACACTGTTAGATTGTCATTTTGTTACAATATTAGTTTTAAAGTTTAATAAATCACCCTGTGAAGTTCACGAAAAAGACTCAAAGAAGTGATCATTTTACCTACCCTTTTTTCAGTATGCAAATATACGGGATTAGACAAAAAGCTAACTTATATTTATCAGACGCAAGGGAAATCCTGTTCATATAATCTATTCAATACATAAAAGATTTAGTTTGGGGAGGTAAGGACGCAGGGGTTTCGATTTTACCATGTCACGTTTTAGACAATCTTAGGACAAATTAACAAGCGGCAATCTCTCTGAAAACAACACAATTAAATTAATTCAGAACTGTTACATATAGCATTGGGGGGGAAAGGTGAAAAGGTGCAGGAGAATATAAACTAAGAGCATTCAAATAAATGAACGAATGATTCAATCACACACTTTAGCAGCAAACAGTACTCTGTTGCGCTCCCTATTGGTCAGAGGAACACATGTAGGCTCTGCCCAAAACCAGGCCAGCTCACTGCATCACACTGGATTTGTTCTTTAAGAAAAAAAAAACAACAACAAAAAACCACATCCAAAAAAATAAATCAATACATGAAGCGAATGGTACAAGAAGAAAAATCTGAGAGTTGAGTATTACTTGCATTCACTCATCACTCTCTCAGCAGTGCAGATGGGTGAGTGAGAGCTATAGCTAAAGCCTTTTATATTTGTGTCAAAAGCCTAAATATCCCCATTAAAACCCACATAATTTTAAGCACAATAAACATGCAATCTCACACATCCATTCATTCAATATGCATTGATAGCCAAACACTTAAAAGGTTAGTTCACCCAAAAATGAAATTGTCATCACTTACTCAATCTCAAGTTGTTCCAAACCTGTGTGAGTTTCTTTTTTTTTTTTGCTGAACACAAAAGAAGATGGAGTGAAGAATGTGGGTAACGAAACAATTGACGGTGGCCATTGGCTTCCAGGAAAAAAATACTATGGAAGTCAATGGCTACCGTCAACTGTCTGGTTACCCACATTCTTTAAAATATCTTCTTTTGTGTTCAACAGAAGTAAGAAACTAATACAGGTTTGGATCAACATGAGGGTGAGTAAATGATGACAGAATTTTCATTTTTGGGTAAACTATCCCTTTAAGACGGCCTGTCTCAGTTCTGGATGCTTCTTAACAATTGCTTTTTTCCAGCAAGAACAGGAGATCCTCTAAGATGCTCCCAGGCCAACTTAAACTAAAATCAAGAGCTGCAGTAGTGCAGAACACTGTAGAGACAAGTTCTAGTGTTGATGATAAAAGAGAGAATCAGTTTTAGCCCACAAACACACACACCTTTCACTATGGAAATAGTTTGGTGGCTCAAACATGCACTCTTAAACACACACATACATACAACACAAACCACTGATTTCTCATCTGACGCATTCATTCTTACACACACAAACATGCACACAATTTCAGCTTAGTTTAAGTAAGTTAAAGCGGTTTCCTCAGAAAAATAAGGGGTAAAAATAAAAAACCCACCCCATCAGAAAAAGAAAAACAGTAGTACTGAGAGAACATAACAATTACTGTCATCTGTGCTGTGAGATTTACAAAAAAGCTTACTGTACTGTGCTGTGAGCCCATATCATTTACCCGTTTCACTTAAAAAGTAACAATACAAAAAGTTATATTTAGTTTTTAAAAAAAAGGGGTAAAAATGAAAGAAATGAAAATGAGGAGGCAGATGAGAGGCAGATGTGTTGGGCTTCAGCGGTTAGAGAGGAAACAAAAAGCAGGCAGGGCACAAAGGTGTGCCTTTTTTTTCTTTTTTTTTATAAACTTAAAACTCAAGCTGCATTTGATACAGGCTTTTTCTTTGTACAAGACAATTGCACTTCACAGAAATAAAAGCTGAAATATACAAACACACAAGGAAATGTGAATCAAATTAATTACACCGAAAAAAATATATATATTTAAATGAAAAAAAAAAAAGTGTTGTGTTGGATTTTTTTAAGAGGGTGATGTTAAGGATAAAAGGTTTTGGGAAGAGAGTGATTCGGGACAAAAGAGTAAGCAGAAATTTTCCAGAAGGTACCATTGCCTTGCACTGAGAGGGAACATTATGTGAACAAGGGGAGGGAGCCCTCATTCCCTTCCTTTTCCTCCTCCTCCTCCGAACAGTCCAGAGCAGCTGAGCTGGGCTGTGGTAGGGTTCTTGTGCAGGTCCTGTAGTAGTTGAGGGTTCTTGTGCAGGGTTCTGGTGCCGGGTCCTGTAGGAAAGGTTGTTGTGCAGGGTTCTGGAGGGTTGTAAACTCTGTGCAGTGTTTAAAGTGGCGGGGCTACCACATGTCATCCGTGGATGCAGAGTCCTTGAATGGAGAGAGGAGGAGAGCAGCTGTGAGATGCCACCAAGCTCCAACCGCCAACCACTCAGGAAAACGCGTGTGTGTGTGTGTGTGTGTGTGTGTGTGTCACAGTATGAAACAAGATGAAGATAAATCAGGAATGATTCAAGGAAATGCTGATGGAAATGATGGAATGGCCAAACTAATATGCTGATTGAAACTGACAGAAATTACAGCACTTGATGTTGTTTTTGTGCCAATAGGATATTTTAAGATTTTGTGCAAAAAAGCTCCTCTTTAGGAGCATCAATCACTTGGTCAGAAAAGCAATCTCCAGAAATAAAATCGCAGTCAGTGTGAACCGGACTTGAGATGCACTCGAGAAAAGCATGTAAAATGCAGGATTCATTTTTTTAATATATATATATATATATATATATATATATATATATATATATATATATAATTAAAGGGATAGTTCACCCCAAAATGAAAATTATGTCTGTCATTACTCACCCTCATGTCGTTCCAACCCCATAAGACTTTCGTTCATCTTCGGAACACAAATTAAGATATTTTTGATTAAATCTGAGAGCTGGATCACTCCTCCATAGGCTTCTAAGGGATCGAAACTTACCGGCCCAGAAAAGTTAAAGACATCGTTAAAATAGTCCAAGTGACTACAGTGGCTCTATCTTAAAGTTTATCAAGTGACGAGAATACTTTTTGAGCGCAAAAAACAAACAAAAATAACGACTTTATTCAACTATTCATTTCCTTCTCTGTGGGCGTCGAGTGAGTTCACGTAGTGTAACTGACCAGCGCTTCTGCGTCACACGTAGGCTCACTATTGGCTGTCACTGGTCATGTAATGTGTGTGACGTACAACCCAGAAGCGCTGCACTCGAGACCCACAGAGAAGGAAATGAATAGTTGAATAAAGTTGTTATATTTGTTTGTTTTTTTGCACACAAAAAGTATTCTCGTTGTTTGATAAACTTAAGATAGAGCCACTGTAGTCACTCGGACTATTTTAACGATGTCTTTAACCTTTCTGGGCCGGTAAGTTTCGATCCCTTAGAAGCCTATCGAGGAGTGATCCAGCTCTCAGATTTCATCAAAAATCTCTTAATTTGTGTTCTGAAGATGAACGAAAGTCTTACGAGGTTGGAACAACATGAGGGTGAGTAATTACTGACAGAATTTTTCATTTTGGGGTGAACTTAAGCAGAGCAATAAATTACATAGTCATTATTAATTGAGATATTGATGGCGCTATACATTACTGTTCAAAAGTTTGGAGTCTTTAAAATTTGTTTTTGAAATCTCATACCCACCAAAGCTGTATTTATGTGATCAAAAATACAGTAAAATCAATATTATGAAATATTACAATTTAAAATAACTGCTTCTATTTAACATATTTTACAAAGTAATTTATTCATGTGATGGCAAAACTGAATTTTCAGCATCATTACTCCTTCAGAAATCATATAAATATTATCAATGCTGCTTTTTATTTTATTTATTTTTTTCAGGATTCTTTGATCAATAGAAAGTTCAAAAGAACAGCAATTAATTCAAATAGATTTTTTTAAACAAATGCCTTTATGGTCTTAACTTCTGAATCAGACTATTAATTTCTTTCTGTAAAAAAAAAATTAATAAAAATCTTACTGACTCCAAACTTTTCAAATGGTAGTAAATGCATGGATGTGACTTATTTAAAAGGATGATTCCTTGGATTGAGGAAAAATACATGTGATAGTTTCCCAAATTCAGATTTGTAAAGTCTTGTATTAGGATTATATTACCACAGCAGTTTAGTCCAATACTTAATCGGTATTTGGAAAATACCATTAGTCACAACAGCCTCTCTGGACCTATTTTACACCAGTTTACAATTTGACAAAGTTTTAGAATTGTTTTGTTTTTTAAAAATGGTAGAACTGAAAAAAAGGATTTAAAAAAAAATGTCTTCCTCAAAAACCTACAGGGTATGTACCTGCAATCTATCAGGCTGCACCTAAAAGCAAAGCCCCGCCCAAAAACAAAGAAAGAAAAATATCACCAATGGCTCACACAGCTTTAGTCCATCAATACACACACCAACCCACCACAGTTCACACTTAGCAGGCTGTATAAACCTTATAAACATGAATATGACATGAAATAAATATAAAATGAATATGAAGGAGAAGAAAATTACAAAACTGAAAATAATTGTTCCATTGTTATTTTGGGAAGGCCTGAAAGAGCAGCCTGAGGTGTGGCAGGTCAAGGCTAGTCATGAAAAGCATCAGAATCAAGTGCTGAGTGCTGAAGTAAAGAGCACCTGGGGTACCTGATTTTCAGTCAGTTCTTACACTATCAGTCGTTTATATGAAGAAGAAAAAAAATTGGATATGTTTGGATTTTTAAAATCACAATAAATTTGGCAAAAGTGATGCGAAAAGTATCAGTACTGTAGCAAGTTCATATATATATATATATATATATAAACGGATTAATAAACAAAAATACCAGTCAATACCAGTCTTTCTACAGTTTTGGTAGTATCAAGTATTCAAAATTCAAATGAATTTTCATTCATTTGAAAATTTGCCATAAAATGCCACGTTTATAAAGAGCAATTAACACGTCAAACGCAGCTATGTCCACAAACATTCAAATGCACTTCTTGGTCAAAATGCTTGTCTAGTCTAGTTAATTGGTTTCATTGCTTGTATTTGTTTGTTTGTCAGTCCTTAACTTTTGAAAAATTTACTTTAAAAACTTGAAGTCTATGCTTGAAGAATACTTATTGTTACCATATTGAATATGGTAACATTTGTATTAATATTTAACTTTTAAAATAAAGAACTGTGTTAGATAGCATATTCGTTTTTGCTGTGGTATCAAACCAGAGTATTCCAGAATTGTTTACTGCTGGTATTGACTATTGAAATCTGGTCCCATGATAACCCTATAAGCAGAGCAAGGTAGTCACTGATTGCATGTAATCTGAATTACGTAATCACATTCCAAAAATTAAGTACTTGTAATTAGATTATATTACATTTTAAAATACTGTTATTCAGACTACAGTTACTTTTTTATTGATTACATTTTATTCTAACAATGACAGTCAAATATTCATAATTCATTGATTCTCCCTACTACTTATTTTTTATCTTTTAAATTTTCCTTTTTAAAAACGCCTGTTTGTATACGTCCAGAACGTCTTCCAGGTTTGTGGATTTGGACACACAGACCAGCCACTAGGAGTGAGCCAATCACAGAAAACGGAGACCCAAACAGCAATTGATCACTGGAGAGAAATCATTTCACTTTCAACCAGTGTTTTCTCAACATTGCATCTAATCTAATCAACTCCAGATTAACACGTTAATTATTATTTGAATTATCACTTAGTTTTAGTGAGTTTTTTAACCATGCATTAATGTCTTTGGAAGGCTTTTGTCTTTCAGGCAAATTGAAAATGTACAAATTCACATAATTTCATATTTACATGCAATGGAGGGATTCCCCAACTTTTTTGTCAGCTGAAATTTCTTTGACCAACTATATTTACTTGAAGTACCCACTGAGATTGTAATTTGTAAGTTAGGTCAATAATAAAATTGTCAATATAAATAGTAATAATGAATATTAAAATGAAGTTCACAGTTCTCTGATGTTGGTTGATGGTCACATGACATGCAGACAAAGAAAAATTTCTCTTTTTTTAGTAGTGTTTTATTTTTATTGTTTTTATTTTTAAAATTATTTATTTTAATTAAAAAATATATGATTTAATTACTTAATAGCTTTTCATTAAACTCACAAATTCCTGCAGTTCCATCACGAACCCCAGTCTGGGAAACCCTGACGACGTAATGTAATATTTAACGCACTTCATGTTGTTGATAACAAATAATGGAATTTATTTTTATTTCAAGATTATTCTACTCAAATCAATGTGATAAACAAGTTAGGTCAAAAGTAATCTAAAAGTAATCCAAAAGTAGTCAGATTATATTTTCTTAAATATGTAATGCAATGGATTACTACAATTTTTGTCATGTAATTTGTAATCAGTAACCAATTACGATTTGTAAGTAATCTACATCTACATACGATTGTAAGTAATCTACCAGCTCTGCCTATATGGCACTAACACATCTTTTGTAAGGTCTTTTTTTTTTTTTAGATCAAGAACTGTACTGAATCAAGAAAGCTATTATCATCCAATCAATCCATGACAAATTTATTCAAAAACGTTTGTTAAGAGTTTTAGAATTTCTTATAAATCTAAAATTAATTTGACCAACAAATTTGAAGGGCTCCATCCTGCACTCAACCAAACCATTCCCAAGCACAGCTCAGCCTATCCGGCACCATAAGTATAGAGCAGATAATATGGAACAGGACGGAAACATGCACAAATGAAAGAACAAAAGACTAGAACACTTGAGAAGGTGACAAACAACATAATCGTGCAATGTGACTGAATTCTAGAGCACAACAAAAAGCATGCAAGCAAAAATCCCAGCATTTATACACACACACAGGGTCAAGCTGGTGTACTCACTGTATCCTCGTTCCTGTATGGGTTAAGTTTGTTGTATACTGCTTCAATGAAACTCCGCCTATGACGAACACAGGAAAATGTATGAGCTTCTGAAGGAAGAAAGAGAGGGAAAGAACCATGTCCTCTCTCACAAATAGGGTGACCAGAAGTCCCGAAAAATTCGGGACAGTCCCGAAATCTAAACTGTTGTCCCGAATCCCGAAACCGGCCTTAATTGTCCCGAAAATTATACTAAAGCAAAATCTTAATATAAAACATTAAAAAATGTCCGTAGAGGTTGAGTCGTCCTGCAGCCAGCCCCCTCAAGTTGCAGCAGCTGCGAGGACAGTGCAGGCACACAGTCATAAAGGAGTGATTGATTGGTCGCGGCACTGTGTTTAAAAAAATACTTCGGCCCGGCCTAATGTCTGATGTCAGGTTACACAAAGCATATCATCTATACACAATTATTTAGTTTTCCTATTTAATGACCGACAATTTAGTTGTAATAATAATTTTGGCCTAACGCTTTCATCTGGTCACCCTACTCGCAAAACCTACTGAGCTGCCCAAATTGAAAACAAAATGGAAATTAATATGCAATTCTTTAAGTGCAGCAACTTGTCAGACCCAAGTCTGTTTGACATCAAAGTTTGGTTGGCTTTTAGAGGGGTTTTATAAACTTTACTAAGGGGCCATTTACACATAATTTTCGATTAAAAATGTAAAACTTTATGCGTTTTGGCTGTTAATTTACACGAGAATGGCATTTTGGAGGCCTGAAAACGGGTTTCAAAGTGCACGTTTTTGAAAACAACAGTTATCGTCTACGTGTAAACGTGAATTTGTGAGAACAGTGACGTCATGCGCATTAACGTGTTCAGTCTTTAGGCGCGTAGTGTTTCTATACAAAGTGACGTCATCAACTGCTGGCCTGGCATGAACAATACAGCATTTTTTGTAGTTTTCACTGATCCGTGTGAACGGGGATCGTTTTGACAATGGTGTCATCTGTACCCGAAAAATGCTAAGTTTTCCGTTTTTAGTACATATTTGTCATGTAAACATGCCCTAAAAGCGCCATGAACCAACGGCAATTCTGATTTTGGGTGAAATATAACCGATACACGCTACACAGTTCAAAAGTTTTTATTATTAATTAGTGTATAAAAATGTTGAATGGGCATATCATAAGGTTTTGTAACTAGAAATAAAGAAAGAGGGAGAGACGGTGTGGTACTAACTTGCTGGCCAGGTCTCCTCCTGGTGGTAGGTTGGGGATGCTCTCATTTGATAATGTGCGCATCACATGTACCAGGTCAGGCACACCATCGTCCCCCTGCCTCTTCAGGATCTCTGTTATATCAACAACAATTCAGAGCCATCAAGTATGGTCCACTTGAATGAAAATTCAAAACTTAAATACTTAAATACAAATACTTAAATTTGTAAAGGTTAGGTCATACCTTCTACTCGGCTCTCTAGGTATTTATCAAGCTCCGCCTCCCTTTTGACAGCTTCAGGGGAAACCTTTGGTGCACTGACGAAACACACCAACACAACACTCATGTTGTCACGACTTCCCTGTCCAATCACAGAAGAAGGGAGGGGTTAATCCAAATTAAAACCAAATAGAGTTAAAAGAAAATCTATGTGTGTGTGTCTATATATTATGTGAATATAATATATTATGTAAACAAATGCGATTTGACAGCACTAATATATATTTATTTATGTCTCTCATGCTCACCAAGGTTAAATGTATTTGTTAAAAGTACAGTAAAAACAGTAATGAAGGAATACTATTACAATTTAAAACAACCATTTACTCTTAATATAATTGAAAATGTAGTATATTCCTGTGATGTCAAAGCTGAATTTTCAGCATCATTACTCCAGACTTCATTGTCACATGATCCTTCAGAAATTATTGTAATATGCTGATTTGTTGCTCAAGGAAAATGTATTGCGATTATCAATGTTGAAAAACAATTGTGCTGCTTAATATTTTGGTGGAAACAGTAAAATTTGCTTTCAGGATTCTTTGACTAGAAAGTTCAAGATTTAAAGCATCCCTTACTGAATAAAAGTATATAAAAAAATAATAATAATTAACCGTAAGCTTCTGAACAGTAGCAGAAACTAATTGCATAAAATACTGTGCAAACCGTCAACAAGTGTGATTTCTGAATCATCTCCAGATTTTGATAATTTCTTCATTTTTAATAGACAAAAGAATTCATCTGACTCACTGGTAAAGGTCTGGTTTCACTCACCTTGTACAAACAGGTATCTACAATTTCATTGCAGACCCTCTCCAGATCGTCAGTCACCTCAAGTCGAGAACGAACAAAATCACACAGCTCGTCATTGGCCATCACATCCCAGATCCCATCGCAAGCAAGAACAATAAACTCGTCCTCCGCCTCCGACCGCTCGATAGCATACACCTCGGGCTCTGGCGACACCAGCTGCTCCGTGGGACCCTTACCATGAACACACTTATAGTCAAAGTCCCCCAGAGCCCTGGACACTGCCAGGGACCCATTGACGCGCTGGATCATCACAGATCCTCCAGCGTTCTGGATCCTCTCCTTCTCCAGGGGGTTGCTGGGTTTGTGGTCCTGCGTGAAGAAGTGCACAGCCCCTCCGCGGCTCAGCACCCCCCGCGAATCTCCGCAGTTGATAAAGTAGATGTGGCGGGGTGAGAGCATCACACCAACGGCCGTCGAGCCACTGCGGTCGGCACCACCGTGCTTCTTCTCCGAGATCTGCCGCATGTGATCGTCGATCTGCAGGAAACCCGTACGGATTCCGGATTTCACGCTGTCCACGTTGGGCTCCACGGCTGGACCCCCTCCTCCACCCTGGAAGTCAGGGTTGCTGGTGATGTGCTCCAGGAGGTGCTCGCAGCAGTAACGTGCCACCTGCGATCCCGCGTGCCCGTCATAAACAGCAAAGAACGACCAGGGGTCCAGGCCATTGGGCAGACCGATGACAGCAGTATGCGCATCCTCCATCTCGACACGCCAGCCTTGCATGCTGCTCAAGCCGTAGCGCAGGCCGTTGCCGTCCCCTTTTGCGTTGTGTTTCTCCATCTTTGGCTTATCGAGAAATGCACCCATCTCTGTTGCTTAGGAATCTGGAACACAGAAGTTTAAGAATGATGAGTGATATAAAAAACAGGGTGTCATTTCTATGCCACTCACGACGCCAAACCGAATCTTCATTTGTGTCCCAAATGAGCCAGATATAGGGCAGCACGATAGGATTGTCACGTTGCCAAATTTCTGCTGTCAATACCAGTAAAATTTCACAATTCTCAAATAATATCAGTTTTCAATACCATTGCAAAAACTATAATGAAACGCACTTTATTTACAAAGTTAAATATTAACACAGGCCAAATTGTGCAGGCCTACAAACAAGCACAGCAAACAACGTTTTTTGAAATCGCAAATATAAATTAATAAGAAAAATCTTAATTAGATGATCTAACATGAATTTGTAAAACCTTTAATAGGAAGTTTAAAGGGATAGTTCACCCCCCAAAAAAATCTCCATACTATGGAAGTCAATGGGGCCCATCAACTGTTTGGTTAACCATATTCTTCAAAATATCTTCATTTGTGTTCAGCAGAAGAAAGAAATTCGTCCAGGAATGAGAGAATTTTTAATTAATGGGTGAACTATCCCTTTAACGCTAACGAATCAAGTGTAAACACGCACACATAGTTACACGCCCAGCACAATGCCTCTATTTATAATTCATGATGACTGATACTACAAAAGTCATGTCATGCCAGTAGCCAGTTTAGAAATAAACTATGACATGCCACCAGGCTCAAGTAACAAGTGTAAACACATACACACACCGTCGCAAAGGCAGGCAGACACACGGGTTCCCAATCCCAACCATGTATGGCCGTCAGCTAACACATTGCTATGCACACTACACACTCGCATACTAAAAATAGACGAGTACAAATGTATTCTGACCGTTGTTCGCCACTCAAATCAATCACAACGCACTCTGAACACAACACCAGTGCACTTGAACAACAAACAAACACCAGCCTTGAACAATGTTTGACAGGTACACACTCTGTAAATCCGATCTAACTGCAGAATGTATTTACTGCTATATTACGTTCACATTTTACAATCAGATATGGGCAATCAATCAGGTCTTTGCACTGTTGAACACATAGACAGGTTGACCACTGAACTGAACACCACTGAACTGAAAGTCTGCGCGTGCAGACCTGCCGCATGTTCACGCGCCTCTCTATTCCGCATTACGTCATGGTGTCGCGAGCGAGTAGCACGATAGCTTCATGCTAACACGGACGTTTGGGTTCATTCAGTTTGATTGTAATGATTCGACGACGTTAAATAGGTTAGTGCGTGTAATCGGGGAAAATAATGAATTAAGGATCTGGCAGGTTATCACTGCTAATGTTTGGGATAGGACAGGCTAAATGCTACCTAGAGGGCCCTGTGAAGCCTCGGGGTTGGGTTGTCAGACCTGAGGCCCTCAATGCACCATGCGACGGCTACATGCAGCAGGTCAGCCCACAGAGCTCACACAACACCCGCCTACTCCCTTAGCACACATGCTAACAGGCTAGCTCTGTCATTCACACAGGTATAGTACAAGAGCGCAGACACTTACCCACTAAAAATAAGTCCTGGCGAGTTCTGTAGTGGAGGAGGTAAAACACAGATAAAAGAAAAGGACGAAAAGACAGATAGAGATATAAACTGAGCCCGTCGGTGGTGAGAGAGAGAGAGAGGCTGGCGGATTGTTTTGCTCTGCATTCAGTCTGTGAGCGAGAGGATCACCCTTATCTTTTTAAACCAGGGATGCATCATTCCCATTTATTCTGCGTCCTGAATGTAATTAGAAGCTGCAAAGGGTCGGGTTTGACCGCTGTTTTGGTCCGCTGTGTTCGGGACCGAATCTCTGCACACCAGCAGCAGCACAGGACCCGGATGTGGATTCAGTAGGGCTGCGCACTTAAAAGAATGACATCATCATCACCATCATCATCCCTCCATCTGTACAACATCCCTCAATCTGTACACCATTCTGTCAACACCATTGCATCCTTCCCACATCAGTCGTTCATTCATCAGTTCCTCTGTAGCCTACATAATTTTTTTACCACTATGCACCCCTGTCATCAGTCCTGCATCTTTCATCTGTCAAGCCCTGGTCATTTTTAACCCTGAGACTGAACAAAAAGCTCACAGAGCCACATAATATCAGAAACCCCTTTATACACCATTACATGATGTTAATATATTAAGTGGAGAATAAAACGAGAAGAGATAGGCTAAACAAAGCATGTCTAACTATAGAGTTCAAGCTGTTTTCAAAAGGCACACAGAATAAAAATGAATAAAATAAAATAATGTCTAAAAACATTTTTATTAATACAATTAATCAGATATTTCATTTAACAAATAAAACATAGGCCTAATTTATTATTTTTTATAACAACAGACACTAAAAGCGCATATTTATATATTATAGTCTTTTTATGGACAGTGATAGATCTATCTGTCTTTCTATCTATCTGTTTGTCTGACTGTCTATATAGGCTATATCTATCTGTCTATATCTATCTTTGTATATATAGCTGTCTGTCTGTCTCTTTCTATCTATATATCTGTCTATCTATATATCTGTCTTCTTTCTATCTATAGGCTATCTATATCACTGTCTATATATCTGTCTGTCTGTATATATATGTCTATCTATATATCAATCTGTTTATCTATCTATATATACACTCACCGGCCACTTTATTAGGTACCCCATGCTAGTAACGGGTTGGACCCCCTTTTGCCTTCAGAACTGCCTCAATTCTTCGTGGCATAGATTCAACAAGGTGCTGGAAGCATTCCTCAGGGAGTTTGGTCCATATTGACATGATGGCATCACACAGTTGCCGCAGATTTGTCGGCTGCACATCCATGATGCGAATCTCCCGTTCCACCACATCCCAAAGATGCTCTATTGGGTTGAGATCTGGTGACTGTGGAGGCCATTTTAGTACAGTGAACTCATTGTCATGTTCAAGAAACCAATTTGAAATGATTAGAGCTTTGTGACATGGTGGAAGTAGCCATCAGAGGATGGGTACATGGTGGCCATAAAGGGATGGACATGGTCAGAAACAATGCTCAGGTAGGCCGTGGCATTTAAACGATGCCCAATTGGCACTAAGGGGCCTAAAGTGTGCCAGGAAAACATCCCCCACACCATTACACCACCACCACCAGCCTGCACAGTGGTAACAAGGCATGATGGTTCCATGTTCTCATTCTGTTTACGCCAAATTCTGACTCTAACATCTGAATGTCTCAACAGAAATCGAGACTCATCAGACCAGGCAACATTTTTCCAGTCTTCAACTGTTCAATTTTGGTGAGCTCTTGCAAATTGTAGCCTCTTTTTCCTATTTGTAGTGGAGATGAGTGGTACCCGGTGGAGTCTTCTGCTGTTGTAGCCCATCCGCCTCAAGGTTGTGCGTGTTGTGGCTTCACAAATGCTTTGCTGCATACCTCGGTTGTAACGAGTGGTTATTTCAGTCACTGTTGCCCTTCTATCAGCTCGAACCAGTCTGGCCATTCTCCTCTGACCTCTGGCATCAACAAGGCATTTCCGCCCACAGAACTGCCGCTCACTGGATGTTTTTTCTTTTTCGGACCATTCTCTGTAAACCCTAGAGATGGTTGTGCGTGAAAATCCCAGTAGATTAGCAGTTTCTGAAATACTCAGACCAGCCCTTCTGGCACCAACAATCATGCCACGTTCAAAGTCACTCAAATCAACTTTCTTCCCCATACTGATGCTCGGTTTGAACTGCAGGAGATTGTCTTGACCATGTCTACATGCCTAAATGCACTGAGTTGCCGCCATGTGATTGGCTGCTTAGAAATTAAGTGTTAACGAGCAGTTGGACAGGTGTACCTAATAAAGTGGCCGGTGAGTGTATATATATATATACTGTATCTATCTATCTATCTATCTATCTATCTATCTATCTATCTGTCTGTCTTTCTATCTGTCTGTATTTCTATCTATCTGTCTGTCTGTATATATATATATGTGTGTGTGTGTGTGTCTATCTATATATCAATCTGTTTATCTATATACTCTATCTATCTATCTATCTATCTATCTATCTATCTATCTATCTGTCTGTATATATATATATATGTCTATCTATATATCAATCTGTTTATCTATCTATCTATCTATCTATCTATCTATATACTCTATCTATCTATCTATCTATCTATCTATCTATCTATCTATCTATCTATCTATCTGTCTGTCTGTCTGTCTATCTGTCTGTATTTCAATCCATCTGTCTGTATTTCTATATGTCTGTCTATCTATATCTGTCATAGCTTTCTGTCTGTCTATCTATGTCGTCCATTTCGAGATAATAATTTGCTTGACATTGACAGACAGATAGACAGACAGACAGACAAATGTTAAAATAAACGTGGAGCTGTTTAAGGTTCCATTAAGAAGGTTAACCCGGAAGGCTTTGAATCGTACAGTAGGTTCTGCCGGGTCGGTGAACTTGGTGCTCGTGAGCACTGAGCAGAATTCCGCAGTGTTGATTCGAACTTCGAACGAATCTGTAGCATGTCGTAAGTTAACCATAGGTCGTAACACACACGGAAGCGCTTAGCATGCGCAAGATTCACCAGTGCTTTCAGTCAGACACACACTACTCTGTGAAATAGCTGGATTTTGTCAAGTTTCTCGGTTCTTGTGCAGAAATTATGGATATATGCTGGCTTTGTGTGATTCTCGCCGGGATCGCAGTTTATTTACTAACGCAGTTTATACGCTTTATCTTCGCCGACGCTGATCTGACTTTATTATGGGCGGATAGATTCGGCAGCACGCCAGGTAATATGATGAACCTCGCGTAGAAATTTGTTAGCAGTTTTTTTTTTTTTACATTGAAATACGTTTTCAGGGTAAACTGTAGACCTATCAATTCATGCTCTATAAAGCAACAAAGTCAGATGTGAGTGTTGACACATTGCTGCAAGATTGTGAAATTTTCACTCTGTGGAATAGACTATCATGCTCTTAACAGCCCAGTGTGGGTGTGTGGATGTCACTGTCGAAATATGTGACAAGTACAGTAACAGTAATAGCAAAGTATTTAGGCTACTTTTAAAAAGTGATAACGAAAGTCTGATGCCAACTTTTACCCAATACACACACACACACTCGGTTTCGCTATGTGGAGACTCCATAGGCGTAAAGCTTTTTATACTGTACAAACTGTATTTTTTATCCCTAACCCTACCCCTAAACCTAACCATCACAGAAAACTTTTTACAAAAAATTAGTATCTTTATTAATCCATTTCCCTCGTGGGGACCGCTGGCTGGTCCCCCACAAGGGTGATCTCAGGTTTTACACACACACACACACAAGATGTTGTTTTCATGTTTTATGTGGACTTTACATGGACACAATGATTTGTATACTGTACAAACTGTATATTATATCCCCTTACACCCTAAACCTACCCATCACAGAAACCTTTCTGCATTTTTACATTTTCAAAAACATCACTAATGATTTATAAGCGGTTTTCCTCATGGGGACCAAAAAATGACAACCACACACGCACACAAACATATATACACATGTACGTATGCATATAGCCTATATGCACACATATTATGTAAACTCAAACCTTTATGTTTTATGCGATTAATCATGATTAATTGATTTGACAGCACTAATATACAGGCCTATTGCATTAGCAATTCTCATTCTAAGCACTTATAGTTTCACACAAGCTTGTTTTTAATATCAAATTATATAGAACTATCAGCCAAGTTAATATGAACCTATGTATTAATTGAGTTTGAGATTGTGCAATGCATTTTATTAGTTTTCTTTTTACAATCGACAGTTGCTAGGACAAATTTCTCAATACTTTAGGTCACTTTTTCAAAACTCTTCACACAGTTCTCCTTACCAACTTTCATCTTGACACAACAGTTACTTTCACATTCAAAATATAATAAAACCACCAAACACATTACAATACAAAGTACTTATTTCCCCTTTTGTATGGTAATGAAATTGAAAGACTAACACCTGTGTGGGTGTTCAGCTAAATTTAATTGTTTTGATAGTATTTTTTTTAGACAATATGGTAAGGACAATATTATGTTGTGCTCACTGTGTGAAGAGTTTTGAAAAAGTGACTTGCGATTTAACAAAACAAAAAAAATTTACTAAGTAGGCCTATACCTACTCTGTTCTTGGATTCCTTCCATTACTATACCGGCTTTATTCACTGTTCTTAATTACTTAATTATTATATAAATAATACATTGTTTAAATGTCTATAGATACGTTGTTTTTTTGTTTTCATTTCATAGAGTCAAAGTTGCGAGGCAAAGTGGTGTGGATTACCGGAGCCTCCAGTGGCATCGGGGAGGAGTTGTCCCTTCAGCTCGCTGCGCTCGGTGCTCGGCTGGTGCTGTCTGCCCGCAGGGAGAATGAGCTGGAGAGGGTGAAGCGCATTTGCTTAGGTATGAACAGTCTCAAGAAACTTTTGAGAGACAGGAGTAAACACAAAAAAACCCTCAGAGGTCAATTAAGTGCACTATAATTCATGTCTGTCCTTAAGAGCTGTAGAGTGTGGCCCTGACTGCGTATACAAGTATAATTGCTGGCAATATCTGACTACAGTTCTGTACTAAAAGCATTCACACCGTGACCTACTGACCCGAAATGTCTTTTCTTGTTAGAGCGCTCCTCTCTAAAGGATGGCGATATTCTTGTTCTTCCACTCGATTTGTTGGACCGTGCATCACATCAAGAAAAAACTGCTGCAGTTCGGAAGCACTTTGGTGATGTAAATTACATCTGTTTTTCTTATTCAATCTTTAGTGGTTTTTTTTTTCTTCTTTTTTTTCTGAATTTATATTTCAGTACTGACATCGAAATAAAGTGTTAATTTTGACATTTTCAGAATATTGAGTTTGATTGAATTTTCCTAGCTAAAGAATATTAACTCTTAACTAACTATAATATTAAATATTAACTAACCATGATATTAGATCATATTTAGGAATATTAACTACCTAAAAATTAATTATGCACTGGCTACATTCATACTTGGAACAATAAAATAGAACAGGGGCCCACAAGGTAGTGAAAGGGGGTCCGCGGAGAAGTCTAGAGAAAAACTGTCATAAAAAATAATAATAATCATTTAAATCTTAAAATTAAAGATGAAAATAAATTAGTAAAGTAATAAATTAGATCTAAATACATTATTATTAGTTATTAGTCTATTAAATAGATTGAATTAGATTAAAGTAAATGAAATAAAAATTTGATTAAATTTAAACAAAAAATAAATAATACATATTAACGATACATTACTACAGTGAGTATAATATAGTAATTTAACTGAAACTAATTTTAGATTGATAATATACATTTTTCGGTGTATAAATTGGGTATTTATAAAAGACAGATGCCTTATAAATTTTAGGATGGAGTCTCTCACACAGGGATGATCATATTTGGGGGTCCGTGGCATCTAAAAGATTGAAAAACCCCGCAAAAGAATATGACTTGAAATGAGACGTGCAACTTGGAAAATTTTTAATTGTGAAAATATTGTTGCATTAATATAAAAGCGCCCGGGGAGATGTACACACTTAATGATCAACATTTACTTTTTAAGCTAAAAAAATGCATCAGTTAGCTAAAGTTCATTACATTGCAAACCTAAACATTTGCAGAGACAAATTTGTTGAGTACAGTAAATAATTGCATGGCATCATTTATCCTCATGCATTTTAGTTCTTTATACTGTACCTTATCTGAGCATCAAACAATACAATGCCTTAATGTTCAGTGATATTAAGTAAGAATATTCCCCCCTAAATGTTTGCATGTGTGTATCTGCATTTTCAGATAGACGTGTTGATAAATAACGGAGGCCGGACCCAGCGTTCGCTGTGCATAGAGGCTGATGTGGATGTGTACCAGGCACTTATGGAGCTCAACTACCTTGGCACTGTATCTATCACTAAGCAGGTGCTGCCCCACATGATCCACCGTGGTAGTGGTATCATAGCAACCGTCAGCAGCGTTGCAGGCTTTGTCGGGGTGCCCCTGGCAACGGGGTATGCTGCCAGCAAGCATGCGGTGCAGGTGAGAGCAAATAGTAGACAGAATTCCCAGAGAATCTGCCTACCCTAATGCAACATTGTCTGGTAAAGGAAAACGGTCATAAAAGATTGAAAAAGCTCCTGATTTGTTGTGTTTCTGCAGGGTTTCTTTAACTCTCTGAGAACAGAACTCGCTGATTCTCCAAACATCACGATCAGTACCATCTGCCCCGGACCTGTAGTATCAAGCATCGTTCAGAACGCAATCACAGAGGAGCTGGGCAAGGTACCTGCACAAGTGTTGTTGTTTTTTGTGAAGTGAAATAAAGCTGAAATTTTTTGGGGCCTTGGTTGATAACTAACTGAGATAAAACTAAAACTGAAATAAAAATGAAATACAAATATTTAAGATAAAAAATACAACAAATGAAAAGATAAAAATAAAAGCAAATTAAAATATGAATAAGGGAAACGGAATGAGTTGCCTAAGGGATAATCCACGATGTGGAGGCAAAGAACTGGCCAACATGAAGCGGAGGGTGGTTGGGTGCCTCCGCGAAGTGCATTAAAATCGTTTAATGCACAGCTAGCCATGGATTATCCCGCTTATATCATATTTATACCAGCTTTAAGCTGTTGTTGATGTTTGCAGCTCAATATTTGACCGGAAGGTAAAAAATTACGGTTATTTTCGTCAGTTACGGCTTGTAAGCATTCTGTCCGCTTTGGATCATACACAGAGATAAAGTTCTCACAAAAGTACACCCCTCACATTTCAGCAAACATTTTAGTATATCTTCTCAAGGGACAATATATATAGAAATGAAACTTGGGTAGATTTTAGAGTAGTCAATGCGCTGCTTGTATAGCAGTATATATTTACTGTCCTCTGAAAATAACTCAACATACTGCCATTATTGTCAAAATAGCTGGCAACAAAAGTGAGTACACCCTAGGTGAACATGTCACAACTGTGTCCAAAGTGTCAATATTTTGTGTGAGCACCATTGTTATCTAGCACTGCCTTAATCCTCCTAGGCATGGAGTTCACCAGAGCTGCACAGGTTGTTGCTGGGATCCTCTTCCATTCCTCCATAATGACATCATGGAGCTGCTGGCTGTTAGACACATGGCGCTTGTTGCAAACCGACTTGTTGCAGTGTGCGGCGTATGGTCTGAGCACTAACAAGCTGACCTTCCGCTTCTGTAACTTCTAAAGCAATGCTGGCAGCACTCATGCATCTGTTTTTTTGAAGCCAGCTTCTGTACCTGACGCACAGCACGAGGACTCAACTTCTTTGATTGACCCTCGCGAGACCTGTTCCAAGTGTTTTAAAGGAACCCGTCTTGGAAAACCTCTGTATGACCCTGGCCTGTACTGTAACTCAGTTTCAGGGTGTTACCAATCTTCTTATAGCCTAGGTCAACTTTGTGGAGAGCAACAATTCTAATTCTCAAATCCTTAGAGAGTTCTTTGCCATGAGGTGCCATGTTGAACATCCAGTGGTCAGTATGAGAGATTTGTACTCAAAGCACAAATTTTAACTGCTCTAATAGAAGATACACAAATTTGTATGGTCCTGTCAAGCAGACAAAAACATGAAAATGATGAATAGGACATGTGGCTTTGCATGGTTAAACGACGTACAGCTATTATCACCTAGGGTGTACTCACTTTTGTTGCCAGCTATTTTGACAATAATGGCTGTATGTTGAGTTATTTTCAGAGGACAGTAAATATATACTGCTATACAAGCAGCACATTGACTACTCTAAAATCTATCCAAGTTTCATTTCTATAGTATTGTCCCTTGAGAAGATATACTAAAATGTTTGCTGAAATGTGAGGGGTGTACTCACTTTCGTGAGATGCTGTAGATGTGAGTTATGCATACCTGCTGCACCTGTTGAGCGTTTCGAAGCTGTGAGTTTAATTTCTTCAAAATAGCGATGTAACCCCTTCGTCGCTGAGAAATATAATGTAGCGATTCAGTACTGAAGCTATTTTATTACTAAAAGTGGCAGGGCAGCGTTGGTAAGTTTCTGTGCTCCTGAATATTTGTGTGCGCGCTTCATTGAAAACAGTGCATTAATATACAACCGCGATTAAACTGACTCGGAACTACCTATGCATTAAACGATTTTATTGCACACCTTTCAGCCAATCAGTCGCGTATTCATACGGACCATGGTATATTGGTATAGAAATATACTGAAATGGCACTGATCAGCACTACACAAAATTACGGTAAATGATCATTTAATCAAAATACCTAGTGTGTTTTGCATTTGCCTAACTAAAAAGTACTTGTTTTTGTCTGTAGCCTGTGGCCACAGCTGGTGATCAAACACATAAGATGTCTACAGAGCGCTGTGTTCACCTCACTCTGGTAGGTCTGGCCAACCATGTGAAAGAGATGTGGATTGCTGAGCAGCCCTTTCTACTCTTCTGCTATTTGTGGCAGTACACTCCCACTCTGGCCTGGTACACAACTAAACTTCTAGGCAGAAAACGTGTGCAGAACTTCAAAGCCGGGCTGGTGAGTACTGGGAGCTTGCTGGAAACAGATCCCTGAACTCGTTTAATTATGCTACAATTGCAATAATATCTTTTGGGAATCATCTTCTCTTTCCTAGGATGCAGATGCCGCATACTTCAGCGAGCCAAAGGTCAAGACAACTTGAAAATCTAATTTCAAGAATCGGTGATTTGTGCATTCCTTTGCAGAAAGACCCAGGAAGTTTTAAAGTCCATAACTTTCTGAAGAGTGTCACACTATTTCAATATGTCATTAAATATGAAAACACCTTACATTTTGCTTGCTGTATAAATAAAGACTAATGGCACTTTATTGAAATAAAAAGCTGATTTATGTATTCTGTATTAAAATGTTATAAATAGGAATTAAAATTGTAACATTTCAAGTTTGTGTGAACAAAACTGATAGTAAATGATTTATATAAAACATCTGTATTTTTTTCTATACATACAATTACACAACCATACAAAGACCGAGCCCAAGTAGGGTGAACAGAGGTGCAAGAGCCAATTTACCTTGATATTTATAACACAAGGTGGTCACATAAAAACAAACAAAAAAAACATTCATAACCACTGAAAATAGTGACCAAGGCACATCCTTGAGATTTGACAAACAGGCTTTTTAAAACGGCAACGGTTTTCCTGTTTCTCTTCCTTTTTTTGAGGCTCTTGAAGGATGCTTAAAAAGAAAGTGGAAAAATTAAAAATACAATGGGGAAAAAAAGTGAAATGGAAGCTCAGCGTGAGGTGAGATTCAGTCAAGGACATCCAGAGGTCCATTGTTGAGGAAATAAAGTACACTTCCCAGAGAAAATAATAAATCTGGGTTCTGTCTGAATGAGTTTACAGTTTTATTATGTGTGGAGAGGATTTTGCTGATCGTCAAACAGATCCCATTTACTTCATTCTGCTGACGTTCATCAATTCATGCATTTCTTTCAGAAGCCAAATGCCACTACAATGGTAGCAATTTCAAATGCAATAAAATAACTTGCTGTGTGCAGAAACATCTGACTTTATGAAACTCATGTGCTGGTAGCATCAGTATGTGTGCTGACACAAATGAAAGGTGGGGCAGGTGGCGATCATAAACACCGTAAGTGGATGGGTGGAGATGAGTAGATAGGGTATCCCAGAGGTGGGTCAGCTGCTTGAACGGTCAGGTTCCTCAGCATCACAGGATGGGCCTGAATGCTGTAGCGCTCCTCGTCGTCATTCGTGGCATACAGTAGCTCCCATGACAGGTTGGCCCACTGGCCCCTCACACCCTCCTCATTCAAAACTCCCACCTGGACCAGATTCTCCTGCAGAGACAACACACGGCTCGTATACGCCCCCTGTGAAAAACAGAAAATGTATACCACATCTGTAAATGATCACATGGAAACTTAAGAAATTAAATTTGTAAACTCAAGGAAAATGATCATGTATGAAGAGCAGGGTGAGACTAATATTAAACTTCTAGTCAATACCGATTCGCTGATAACTATTTTCATGTTATGACCAATACATATCTGATGTTAAATTCTACAACATTTTGTCTACAAAATTTACAGTAAAATCACTTGTTTTAAATGCTAAATAAAGCAGCACAACATTACAAATGTATGGTATGAATTTTCTTTTATTAATTTTGAGATTTACTTCAAGATTACATTCAACAGAATTATTAAATTGTATTTAAAATTATATGAATCTAATTCTATTATAATTTAATTAATCAAATTAAGCTATATGTGATTTAGATGACAGCAAAAATAACCTGAATGAAAAAAATAGAGAAAGGTAATGTACAATTAAATATCCAATATTTACTGATACCGGCGGTAAATAAACAAAATATGTAATATTGTACAAATATATTGTTCAGAAAGTATCAATATAACACTGTGTCCTCCTAACCAGACACAATAAGCAGTTTGTCTGTACTCAGCAGAATTCCAACACAACAGGCCAGGCCTAGCAAGCACAATTTCACAGTAGTCAGAAGCAACAGAGCGTCAAAACGCTCTGACAAACCCATTACAGTCATGACTAATTTACTCAGAAGAGATTTTTCTTTATTGCATCACACCAGGTTATGACACAGTCTAACAGTTAATGTTTGGTAGCCATGGTTACATTACAATAAATATGGTGCTGCTTACCATGGTGAGGTCATGTCCGAGAGAGAATAGGAAGGGCTTCTCCTGTACAACACTGTCTTGCCAACTGTGGTCTGTTACCAGGCCGATGAACCAGTTGTTATGGTAATCCTGTAAAGTTGTGTAGAGCTCATCCAGACTCTCTACCGGACCAAGAGATGCCTGGTCTACCAACAGTTTTACACTGTACCTGCACACAGAATGCGGTCACGTTTTAGGAAATGCAGCTGATAAAAGGCCCCTTTCTGATGTAAAATGTGAACTGAATCTTGCTTGTCTGTTACCTGAAAGCCCTGAGCGTGAGCTGATGCAGCTCTTTATTGGCTCGGAGCCACTCAAGTCCCTCAGTCCAGGGGCCGTCCCCGCAGTACAGCCTAAACAGCAGATTAGGGCTGAACATCTGAGCATCTGCCCCTAGCGCCACACAGCATGATAGCACCACCTGGGTATAAAGCTCCCGCAGGGCACGGTCCTCCTGCAAACCCAGTGTCACCTGCTCAAACTCTCCCTCCCCAAAGCTCTCCACCACCAGCTGGGACAAACAGAAGCAGAACCAGGCCTCTGGGAAGCAGGGTCGCAGTACCTGGAGTTTGGAGGAAGCCAACTGGGCGGTCCGCCACTCTGAGGGCAGAGAGAAGAGCTCTGAGTGAGGGCTAGTGAAGTGGAGAGGCTGGGAGTTACTCTGGACGGTGGTCGAAGTGCGTGCAGGGATTTTATCTTTCCCTTTATCTACGATGGGCAGGCCGAGTCCCAAACCCAGACCCAGAGGTCTAAGGGTAGGGAGAGAAGAAAGGGCCATGCTCTCATACAGGCTGTGGATTTCAACAGAACCTGGAAGAGACACTCCCAACCCTAACTCGGTCTGCCCTTCGTCTGTCCGTACCATCATTCTCATTGGTCGCCGCATGGTGACTGGACCGAAGAGATCGTCCTCGTCTGACCAGTCAGCAAAGGATGAGAGGCTGGAGCTGTCTTGCCCCCTCAAGTGACAGGACGAGGAGGAGTCAGGGCGTACTTGAGAGTCCATGGCAACTGTGACCACAGCCGGATCTGGCTCAGAGGGCACGGCATGCTGGGAGCTTTGCGATTTGCGTCCAGAGGTCTGTAGAGACTGACCTTTTGTTTGCGGAGCACCACGTGCCAATTCCTGTACACAGTAACGCAATAAAATCCAGACAAGTGTTTTAAGGAAGTCAGAGTTGAGCTGACGCAGGTGGTCAGGCGAGTCAATGATTCCTGTTAGAACGTTCTGGGCGTCAGAGTAAACCCTGACAGGCAACATAGAGCAAGGGGTCAGAGCATTACCCCAGTGAGGGTTCAATAGTCGGAAACACTGGCCGGGCCGCTCCACGTGATCGAACGCTCCTTCAAAAACCTCATCCACACGCCGAGCCTCCACTGTGTGGCATGATGTTTCCTGTAGTTCCAGTCCCTGTGGTGAAACATTGGTAGCCAATGAGAATTCATAAACTGGTGTTATGTAGACCTCCAAATAAAGCATTTGATTTGTTTTAGAGCAAAGGCAAGAAAGCAGGTATACCTTAATGTTGACAGTGCAATAGCCGTAGCCTCTCTCTAGAACAGAGATCCACAGAAGTCGACCCTGAAAGCGACCGAGGTAATGAGATCCCGGAGTACAGGAACCTGCAACCAGATGCATGAATATTATCTGCAGTGCAAATTTAAATAAAAATAGCTTTAACAATATTTAATCAGGTTCCTTAACATGTACTCTACTACAGCAATAATAAAAACAAACAATAGGCTATCAACTTCTAAATCCATTTTTTGAAATGATTATTCAGTGCTCATCTGCTACAATAATTTTTTAATTGATCTAATTAGGGGGCTTTTTCTCAGAAAATCTTTACATTTACACTACCGTTTTAAAAGATTGGGGTCAGTAATATTTTTAAATCTTTCTAAAAGAAGTCTCCTATGCTCACCGGGGTTGTATTTATTTGATCAACAATACAGTGAAAACCGTAATATTGTGAAATATTATTACAATTTGCAACAGCTGTTTTCTACTTAAATATATTTTTAAAAAATTATTCCTGTGATGGTAAAGCTGAATTTTCAGCATCATTACTCCAGTCTTGAGTGGCACATGATCCTTTAGAAATCATTCTAATATGCTGACTAAGTGCACAAAAAACATTTTTTATTATTATCAAAGTTGAAAACAGTATTTTTGTGGAAACAATCTTTTTGTTTTTTTGTATTTAGGATTTTTTGCATTGTAGCAATGTAATATGTATTAACTGTCACTTTTGACTGCACTTTGATCTTTACAACATGATAGAGATCAGGATACTCGTGTTTTTCAGCTGGTGTCACTCACCAAATGCGCCATTAGCGAGTGCAGGTCTGAGAGCCGATGCCAGTCTTTTGCAGAGCTGTTGGTAATAAACAGAATCTGGGCAAGGGCAGGCGGTGCCTGGGGTGCCTGGCCACGAGCGGAGCGGCCTGGGGAATCCCACCAGGAACACAGGTAGTGTGAAGAGAGGAAGCAGAGGGGCAGACAGAAGGGCAGAGAGAGCCACAACAGCCAACAGAAGAGGGCACAGAGCAGCGTTGAGTGCCAGCAAAGTGCCCGCTGACTGACGACGCTGTTTACTCTCCGTCCAGGATGTAATCAACACCGTAAGAGCGAAACTCAGCTTACATACAAACTGTGACACACGATTCACAACCAAGGAGACCTGCAAGAAAAAAGTTATTACACAAACATCCCTGCAATTTAATTACAGTAAAGGCATCAAGTTACATTTGGCTCACCAGAATCAGCTGGACTGTAGAGCCCAAATCATGCCAGCGTGCGACTCTGTGCCCCCCTGCGAGTCTGATGATCACCACCAGCACCATTTGCAGTAGAGCAGCCTCAGAGCTCTGCCACACCTACCGTACAAAGCCCAATGAGTCAGGGGTCAAATGTAAAGAGGCAAATAGTTCTGTTCATGTCTTCATAATGCTTTAAGATGGTTTACTGATAAACTCTCTTACCATTCTGAATGCCCGCGTAAAGCCAATGGCGAGAGAGGCCGTGTGCAGCTTCTCTAGAGATTCATCCACAGACAAGAAAGCAATCATAGCCAATGGACTCACTGTAAAGTCAAACATGAACATTAACATCAAAATACACACATAAAGGCATTATTATGTGTTAGCAAGCAATTAATAGAAATATATATATTTTTAATGAATTGTACACTATTCTGTCTAAATAAATGAAAAACAGAGCAATAAAAACTAAACTGAATCGATGCACCAATACACAAGTTTACGCGCCAAATCATGGGCGCCGCCATAACTCTACTTAAATGCACTTCATTTCCGCCGGAAGAGGTTTGCACACAGCGTCTGCCGGTGTACACAGCGACGGTTCCACGACTGGAGATGGCGTTACTATCCCCCACCCGAATTCAGTGCAGAACACTAACATGACGACGTGGCCCAGCATAACGTACAGCGAGATTTGCTCCTACTTCGTGCAATCCATGGCAATAGATGGAAAAGCAATTGGACAATCTGAAAGCCGTCGAGGCATATCAATATCTGCACAGCAACAAAGTCGGTTGTGTCATGTCATACACAGCTAGATAAAACAGACATAACGTGCAAATAACTATCAGTTTATGTCCGTGGTAATAGCAAATGTATCTGTGTGTTACTTTAATGTTTCTTTTAACATAATAACAACAATTGTGGCTAAATAAGTGTTTGCAGTTTATAGCTTAATCAGGGAAGACATTTACATGATTATAGGAAATAAAAGAAGCATGTTGTTGCGGATGGAATACGTGTTTGTATTTGGAAAACGGACTGTAACCTATAACATGACTTACTGCTGAGCTATAAATAAAAACATGATCTCTTTTGCAATTATCCTTATGACTCTGCATTGTTTTACCTGCTGTGTACCAACCAACCATTTTACCGGTTAAAATACCTTTAAATGTCGAAACTAACCCCTTAAAATGCAGTAGCCTATTCTACTTACAACAAAACGATTGAAGCCTCTACTTATTGCAATAAATAATGCAATCACTTTTCGCCACCGTGCCGGATCTCCGGCGTGCGGCCGTGAGAAAAATATTTTCCCGATTCATTTTTGTCCAGCTTTAACGTGTTAAAATATTTAATGCAAACGCAACATCTGTTCTTTCTGTCATCCTTTTGCTAGGGTTATGACCATTCTCTTATTCACGCAAATGCTTTAACCACTCATGCGCGACAAGACAAAAGAGAACGCGCTGTCAGTGAATGTCCTCCTGACGATCCGAACTATATCATAGGCTTCTTAGCTAGAGTGCAAAGTGTGTGTGTGTGTGTGTGTGTGTGTGTGTGAGCCATGATGATAATAATTAGGCGATCGAACTGTGTGTGAGAGAGAGGCGCGGGCGCGATACTGTGTGAGTGTGTTTGTGTGTAAACAATGGAGCGCATGGACCTCTTCGTAGCTGGTTTGCGGTCGTAGAACTCTCTATCTAACCACTCGTTCAGGTGCTTTCTCGAGTGTTTACAACCAACTATCACACACATCGTTCCCAAACCACCTTTCTTCATGTTGTAATTGTTATGTCACTGCGATATCAGCGCTTTGTCGAAGCTAGCTAGCAAAACAAACCCAGACCGCCAGAACGGAAGTGGGTTGCATCGACGGGAGGAGTTTAGGATGTAGAGCGGAAACGGCTCATAAACTTGTGTATATAAAAGTTCTGATCAATACTGATAAACATACTACATATATATAAAATTAATTCTATACTATTTTGTAGTATACTATTACTAAAATCAATTAAAATTAATTTAACCATCACAACATTACAATGTACAATAAAAAATCCACTTTGAGACTTGCTAAACAGTGTTATTAAATTATTTTTAAAGATTTACATGTTAGATCATAGCAAATGGAATTTAAATTTTAAAATAAGAAAAATGTGCATGCACAATAAATATTTACCATTACATACTCAATACTGATAAATAGCTGATATTGTATCAATATATCATGCATTCCTGTGTTTTAGAGCTGCACAATTCTGGACAAAATAGGATCACAATTCTCTCAGCTCTAATGTTTTATCAATGCGAAGACAACATCTCACTCCAACAGACCATACTGGCAAACAGCAGTGGCTTAACTATCGGTAAGCAGGGTACGCGGTTGCTTACAGGCCCGGACCAATCAGGGGCCCGCGTGACTGGAAGATATTGATTGACAGCCGGGGCCCCCTATCGCATTTTACTACTTTTAGTCTGATCGCATTTTACTTTATCTCGAAATTATTTGAATAAATAATGACATAAACATATTTTACTGATCATTAAATACATGTTTGAAACGAACAATGATGGATTTTGGTGTAATTTGTTTCGAATTGAGAATCCCCGGGTGAACATGCGTATTGCGTCACTCAATTTGCCATACTGTCAATTGCCCGTGCGCACCATCTGGATCTTAAGGAATTAATCGACAACTTTTCACAGAGGAAAGCACGGAAAATGCCGCTGTAATGCAAGTGAGCATCTTTGTTATGTCTTTGGACCTAAGCCTATGTGTGTGTAGTCATAGCAGTGAGTAATGTGTTATGGTGTGCCGTCACCAGTGTTTTTTATTTTGTTGTGGTGCGCGTAGGCTACTCCTGATTTTGTCAGTCATCTCATCTCTTATATGCGTCATCACGTGCAGTAGGGGGGCCCGCTTTGATAATCCTGCATAAGGGCCCGGTGTTGGCTTGTTACGCCACTGGCAAACAGAAAGCACATATATGACAGATACAAAGGATTGTTTAGTTGGTAAAGTGCAAATATATCCTCACCCAGGTTCAATAAGATCCTCCAGATGATTCCTGCGACACGCAGACCACGAGTCTTCCGCCTGAAAGCCTGGGCAGTCATGACCCGTTTGGGGTAGAGTGGGTTGAGCATGGCACCTCCCAGCACGCAAGCTCCCTGGAGCTCCCTCAGCAGACGGGTGATGAGAAACAGAGCAATAAGGAGCCAGCCGATCACCTCTTGTGGGCCTGGAGGTCCCACAGAAGACTCCCAATGCTCTACAGAGTTCACACCCAACGTTAGATTCCCTGGGTCAATGAGATACAGCTGATGAAGGAGTCCAGCCTCAGTCAAGGCTCCTATTATGAACAGCAGGGAAAGAGGAAGCCCCCACCAGCCCAGACCCAAGGTTGGAGAAGTTCCCTTCAGGAGCACCAGCAGCTGGGTTAGGTCCTGGCTGAGGAGGTAACCCATGGCGACGGTGAATAGAACCACACCCAATGAGGAGGGAATGAAGAAGGTACAGATGGCAACACACACGGATGACAGAAACATCACCAAGAGCCTGAAGGAAAAAAAGAAAAGCAAAAGATTTTGTACCACAGAAGTCTGAACAAAGTGTGTAGTTCTTCACACCAATGTAGACCAGCCTTCATGCGCTCAATGTAAGATTTATGTATTTGAATTACATAAAATTTTCATCCATTTGGATTACACAGTTTTATCATACACAAACTAATCAACACAATGTGATGCATATTAAGTCAGTCATACATAAATTAAATGGGTAAGAAAAAATCATGGCATAGTTTATTAACTATTTGCATTTGATTTGATTTGATTTTATTTATATAATTACAGTTTCAAAATACATGTATTATATTGTTATAAATTGCTTAGAATCAGCATAAATCTGTTCATTATGAAAACAATGAAATGTATTCAGCAATATTCAGTTAGTTAAAATGTATGAGACTGAAACAAACTGGATTGATCGATGATACATATATGAACTTGGTTATTGTGTATTTAAAACATAATAGGTTTACAAGTACCATTACATAAATCTTATATTTCGTTTTAGGTCTTATATTTCATTTTACGTATATTACGTATTTACGTATGACTGACAAATATGCATCATGTTAAATTTTGTAGATTATTTAGGTAATCCATGAAATTGGATGGAAATTACATATGGATGGAAAATGTATATGCAATTCAAATACATTAATCTTAAATTTAGTTTGAAAGATTCTTTGAGAGTGAAGTTAGTCTAAAGTTTAGTAATGTAAAACAAGGAACCAGTGAGAGAAGGGTTCAGTGCTCACCTGATGTTGGTAGACATGGCTGACCCACCCAGGCCGTGCACCAAGGTCTGTTCCATGGCCCACAGCAGAAGAGCGTCCAGCGGAGAGAGCATTCCCAAAGCCCAAAGCACCGGCAGAGCCACAAACAACACGTGAAGCACCTGAGCTGCTACTTGCAATTCCATCACACCAGAACCTGAAAACCTGAGAGGAGAGAGAGAGTGAGATTCAGATCCTTGACATTCACACTCAAAAAGTAGGTTTATTAGGTTCACAGTCCTCATAAGTTTAGGTTGCATCATAACAGTCTAAAAAAAAACAAAAAATTCAGACATTTTTTTTGTCTGTAATCTATTAATTTATTAAAAAACAAAATAAAAATGTAATTCATACATACAATGAATGACATACACATCTTCTATGATGAGCCGGTTTTTAATTTCAGAATATTTATTTTAAAGGGTTGATAAACTAACAATTCAAAGAATTTCTTGAACTAAGAATCTCTTGATCTTTTGACATGTAAGAGGTCATTGTTTTATAAAAACATCTTGAAAGTTTCAGAAATGAAAACTTCCTCATTAGTCCAAAAACAGCTTTTTATTCAAATAAAAACAACTCGTTTCACATTTTGACGCAATAGTGTGACGAAAGACCGCCTCTGCAGAATCAGATCAACACCTACTTTTACATCATCGTGTGTGTCTTTGTACCCGCCAACTGGCACATTAGTGAGATGAGAAGGAGAGATAAGTGATACAGGATCACTGGAGGACTAAAAATTAACATTACCTTCCAAAGGATCCTAATGTTCGGAAAGTGGTTATTTATTTTCAATTATGTAAATGTCTCATTGTGGATTCTTTGGTAAATCAGTTGCGATTTCAGCGCAGGCCCTTTGCAAACAGACTTTTACTGTAACATATGGACACAACATTAAAGCCACAACATACAAGCAACCATGTCAGTTATAATGCCTAATCTGTGATCAGTGATATCTGATATGTAATCTGATATGTAATGATTTATGTACAGTCAGACGTTCATCTTAAAATCGTTTGTTGCTGTTTATGCGTCAGCAAATCAAGCCAGTGACTAAACAGTCAACTTCACATTGTTTCTCTTAGTAGCATGAAAATAATCTGTTTTTTAAATTGTGATTAAATAATATACAGAGAGCAATCAAAGAAGCCTTCCTTTATAATAACTGTCAATCACACCGCAGGAGTTTATCAGAGAATGAGTTCTGGACTCTCTCCAAAACTCCCGTTATAATCAATGATGCTGTCTCTACAATGCACAATGAATCTCTTATTTACATTGTTTGCGCTGTTAGTTGAAAACATTCATCAAAGTGCAGAAATTAAGTTGCATCTATAGACAACAGACATGTCTGTCAATGGCAACAATCCTCATCGCTGCAACCTTTCATGCCACGTGTGTAGATCTAAATATAATGCTATAATAAACACTTTTCATGATTAGTAAATCTCGACAACTGTAATAGTAAAAAAAAAGAAAGTAAAAGATTTCGAGAGAGTTCCAAATGTAACACTTATTTCATATGCAAAGATGTTAGCCAATCATAGCAGTGGGCGTTTACATTTAACTCTCACAGCAGACACACCACTTCAAACAGAGCTTCCAATGGCCTTTTATTTATGATCATTTTTAATGTAAAAACCATACTAACATTATAAGTGCGTCTCAGGAAACATTTTTAAATGCAGTTCATGACCCCTTTAAAATTTTGTGGGGGGCAGAAAGATCATGAAGGAAAAAGCCTCATTAAAAGAAACCAAATTATTTCTTAGGAAAACATTTTTTATATACACTCAAAAGATTGGGGACAGTAAGGCTTTTTTTTTAAAGGCATTCCTATTTTTTTTTTTAGCAAGGATGCATTAAAGTGATCAAAAGTGACATAAATCTTTTGTAACATTAGCCTATGTCTTCACTATTTTAAAATAAATACTGTTCTTTCTATTCATCAAAGAATCCTGATTTAAAAAATTATCATGGTTTACACAAAAGTATTAAGAAGCACAATTGTTTTCAAAATTGATAATAATAAGAAATTTTACTTGAGCACCAAATCAGTATTAGAATGATTTCTGAAGGATCATGTGACACTGAAGACTGGAGTAATGATGCTGAAAATTCACCTTTGCCATTACAGGAATATATTACGTTTTACATTATTCCAGTTACATTTTTCCAGCCTTGGTGAGCATAATAGACTTCTTTTTTAAAAACAATAAAAAATAAATCTTATTAACCCCAAACTTTTAAACAGTAGTGTAAAAAAAATTTAAAGGTTGCTTTCTTTCCTTTATCGTGGACAGACTTATTTATCATTGACCTATACGCTGTCAGAGAGTAGTGGTGAATTGTTGGATTTGTACCTTAGAGCCAGGTCCACGGTGATGAAAGCAAGTATGTAGAGCGGTCTGTTGAGCGGCGTGATCTCATACGTGTCCTGCGGCTGAAACGTTGCTGTTTCTGTAGCCGTGTTGACGATGAGCGAATACTCCCCAATACAAACAGTCACCCAGCTCAGGGCAAACAAAGGCACGACAGCTCCCAGTCCTGCACCCGGGTGCCCATACAGGCTGCTCAGTCTGTCCGGCAGCAGGTACCATGTGGACAACCCACAGAGTGCGCCAGCAAGAAAGGTGTGCAAAACTATATTACCCACAAACCTCTTTCCAGGCACTAGAAATCGTACCGTCTCAGGGGCCACGCAGTGAGTAAACTCCACCTCTTCCTCGTCTGCAAGGATGTTACTGGCAGCAGGCAGCCTTTGTACCAATCCGGTCCTATGTGCCATAAGCCGTGCCAGTCCCTGAAGGGTGGCACCCACACCTAGCATGAACACACCCGAAACAACGCCCGCACAGGCTTCGTCCAGCACCCTCAGCTGGTACAGGAGGGTCCCGATGCCTCCCAACAGCCATGGTGTCAGGAATAACACCAGCTGGTGCACATAGATATATGGTGGGGCGCAGTAACCGAGTTTCAGCCTGGGCCCCCCTAAGATAGTCTGAGGGAAACGCTTCCAGAAGAACTCCTGCTTGTAGTCGTTGAGCAGGGGCACATCAGGCCCCATGATGAACGCAGCGCGGGAGGGACAGACTCGGTCATCTCCCCCCAGGTGCTCTGGAACATACACACATGCCCCGCTGACAGTGAGTCACTGTGGAAACACACAATATTAAAATATACACTCATTTTTCATAGGATATAGATGGAAAAGAGCCGTTTATTATGAAAACAAAAGCAATAATCAATCTTAAACTCTTCTGTTTGATATATAAGGCAAGACACTGCAGGCTAAACCATTGTTTTTTCATGCACTTATTAATATTATAATTTTGGGCTATTTTGCTTCCATACTATGTCTTGAAATTAGTGGAAAGAAAATAAACAAAATACACATTTACATCTTTCTTTTATTACACTTTATCTACTTAATTTACAACACATAAAACAAGTTTTTTCTCCTGGACTGAGCCAGAAATCTCCACTTCAGCAGCACTACATACAGCAAACATTTCAGTTTTATTACCATCAATATTCTGAAGCTTTTACAGGTGGGTTTGTTCATACATCGTTCATCTGATTTATATAACATTTAATTCCTGAAAAATATATGTTTTTTTTCTGCTGACAGTATTTATGAAGTGATAAAAAGAGATATACAAAATCCCATCTGCATCATCTTTAACTAATAGCCTATGTCAACAAAATGAAACATGAATTTTGAACCTGGCTTTTTCCCATATTTAGATTTCTGGTCTGGAAATGTATGCAGAATCATGCATATTTAATTGGATAATGCATCAGTTGCATATTTAAACATTTAACAGAATATTAAAAAGCATATTTTAGAATTTAAATATTTCAACCTGAAATATAAACAATTGTGTAACGTTAGTTAATCAACTGGGGAATTATGTTGATATTGTTATTATTATGGTTGTTGTTGTTTTTTACCGTATTCAACTGTGGTGTCTTGCCTTAACAATAAGCTCAAAGCATCTGTGAATTTTTTTTTTTACACTTGATTCCCAGTTTACCTGTTTGTTGATGTTGCACGAGCAAAATAGCCAGGAGGTGATCCGGAGTCAATCAGCATCAAACCAGCGACGTTTATCCTCTGAATTATGTGCTTTTATCCTTTGATTTGTGGTTATAATCCTCAGACTTAGGTTATTAATGCAGTCATGTTGATTTGTATCCTCTGATCTGTTCACATGCTAACACTGCAGCTATGACAACAAGAGGCATACATCGCCGTGACAACTGGTTTATTGACCATTACAATAACTAAACACACAGCTCTTATATCATATTACATTATAATATCGTCTTGGTTTCCTCCAAACACAGCAGATAAATAACAGAGCCGAGGAGAAGCGGCTATAAACTGGTTAGCGCGGCTAGCGTTAACGCTAGCAGCTTTTGTGTTTGGGCTTAGAAGGCGGGGATTTTTTTTCCACATATGGCAAAAATTTAAATAAAAACAGCCTTTTCTGTTTTTATTATCGCATACCTCTAAATCAAAACGGTTGGAGAGGTGCTGGAGGGGTGGGTAGAGGGTTTGTGTAGGGATAAAGCAACGGACCCGTTATCCATCATCGCTTTTGCTGATGCTGCAGTTGGGCAATGCGGCCCAAAGGGCGGCGCTAGTACACGACATATACGGTTACGTGTGTACAGATAGCTCTACATCTATTGTTCCTCACAGAATTAATGATGAAAAGATAAAATGGCAAAATTGGCCTATCAACAAAGTAATTCTGGTTATGCAGCAGACTACCTTTTGAAAATATATTTGTGTTGTAATTTAAAGAGGTTAAACTATGGCAGAAATAGCCTCTTGTCAAACATTTAGATTTAATTATTTACACAATTGCAAGAAATGTACAAATTTAAATAGCAATTAAAGGTTTAATAAAATTTTTTTAAGAAACATGTGTATGTCTTGTTGCATAGAAAAAAAATGGCAACATCTGTTCAAATCATTAAAGCAGTGAAAGTAATGAAATCCCATGTTCTCTTAATTGTAAGATCATGCTCAAACAAAAAGTAATATGATTTCCACATTTTATCTGATTATTTTATGTAGTATATTTAGAGATGACATTATTGCATAAAAGGAATTATAATCAGACAAAATCTGAAATATTTACGTAATCAGACGCTGGATTTTCAAAGCAACCATTTGGCAAAAATAAATAAATCATTGGGAAGACACTCCAGCAATAGTTTGTATCTGCTAGTTTATGAATTAAAAATAATCTATGATGTGAAGGGCAGGGAAGCAAGCATTTAAAAATGCATGTGTCAAAAATAAAATCAAGAAGAATAGGGAAAAATGTGTTAAAATTACCTTATTTAATTTCATTATAATTACAAACTATTGGCAAGTCTGACACACATCCCTGCATGAGAACAACAGCGAGAGAGACGCAACTGATAAAAAGGAAGGACCTGTGCTTGAAGTTGGACAACACACTGCGTTAAATGCCATTAAATTCAGCAGCCTTCCTTTCTAATTCTCTCCACATTTTAATACATCTTCTTTCATTCTGTCGGTTTTGGTTCTCTCTCTAACTGACTCTCTCCTCTGCCAACCCCCCACCATTATACTCCAGAGGAAAACAGGAAGAGAATTACTTTGAGCTGTGATAACGGGTTTTTACTGAACACATTATGTGTGTGATTGCCTTTGAATTTTTCCAGACATTGGATTTTCAGCTGTTCTGCTAAACTGCCCTCATAATACAGCCTACTGAAAATAAACACATCAGTCTAAAACCTCTGCTCTCTTTTCAGTGTCACAGTCTGACACAAATCTCTTTGCCAACTGTAATGAGAACTATTCCACCCCAGAGTGGGCTTTTATGTCTTAGAGAAAAGCTGTTGGCAAAACTCTGAAGCGTGTGTGAGATGTGTTTGTCCTGAAAAGAAAAACCAACACAAATGTACAAAGCTGGCAATAGTGCATGTTTTAAATGGTTATGAGTAAATGTTTTTCTTCAGTGCTCAGGTACAGTCGTGATGGTATTATTCAATACAATTATTTAGATGTATTATTATTATTATGCCTTTGTATAATAATGTAGATTGTATTATAAAATAATAGCAAAAACCAATAATTTTTTCTTCTTATGCTCTATAAAATAATAATAATTTATTAATATTTATAAAAAATAATATTGATAACAAATATTACAATTTTAATTTTATTGTGTTTTAATATTTTAAATGTGCTACTGAGTTCCACTGAGTCTGTGAATCAGTTAAACTCACAAAAACCAGCCCTCTGGGACCCCTTAATGGCCAGATTTAGCAACTACAGTTAAATTGGCAACAACCTGTTTTCAAGAATGTTTTGTATGAATTCTTATATTATTCAAATAAATTATTTTATAACTATCAAATAGTTTTGGTAACACTTTATAGCGATATAGTCCACTTCAGACATTCAACTAAGTAACTTTCCAGCTACATATCAACTAACTCTCATTAGAGTATTAGTAGACTGTTAAGGTGTTACGGTTTGAGTTAGTAGAATAAGTTGACGTACTTGAAAAGTTACTTATAGTCAGTAGAATGTCTGTGTAAAGTGTTAGCAGATATTAAGCAGACAGTCTACTAATACTCTAATGACTAGTTGTTGACATGTAGTTGTAGTTACTTATAGTTAGTTTAATGTCTAACGTGGAGTATCGAAATAAAGTATTACCATAATTAAAAAAAAAAAATCTAATAAATGAAACACAAACCTCATAGAGAATTTCGTAGTCAAGGACTTAAAATAAAAGACACCAATTAGTGACTCGAATAGAAAACATATATTTAATGCCTTTGATATTGACATAATTCCAAATAAATAAACATATTGGGAATTTAAGACCCATTTAAAATCCAAAGATCGAGGAAAATATGTGTGAACCTCAATGAACAACAACACACAAGGCCAAAGGTGAAACATGACACACATATTGTGTCTCTAAGGCTCTGTTGTTACAGAGGAGGAGGGGGAGGAGGCCTGGGTCCACTGTGACACAGATACCTGTGAAGAATATGAAGATTATTATACCCTTTTATCCTTCAACATCACATAATGACCCTTGTGTATGTGTGTGTGTGTGTGTGTGTGTGTGTGTGTACAGACCTGGTCTCGGGATCAGCTTTAGGGAAAGTAGAGAGAACCCTGAATCCGGTCTGCTGCAGTGCTGTCATGTAGTGGCTGGAAGATCCTCTGATCTGCCTGAAGTTAATGTCACTCTGAACTCCACGCATGAGAGAGACAACTGCTCTCTGCTTCTTATCTGAAAACACACAACAATGTATACATGGTGTGTGTTTGTGTTTAGCCTACACATTTGGTGTGCGTCTGTATGTATACTTACATCTGCTGGTATCGTGTGTGTCGTCCTGTTGATCAGGTATTAGTGTGTGTATTCCTGTACCTCTTAAAGGAGCCGGTCTGGTTACCAACGGTACCAAACCAGGTAACGTAATTTCTGCACCTGAACTAGAACCCTACAAACATGCGCAAAGTAATTGTCTTTATCTGCAGTATAAGTTGTATTTGATCCATTCAGTCGATCTATAGTAAATGTGAGGTACCTGTGCTTCATTATTTAAAAGCTCTGCTCTGGTTCGTTCCTCCAGTGTGACGGTAATGCCATCCAGAACCTGCAGTGTGGACAGATACAGTACCACTGGAGGCCTGTGCAGTGATCGCCGTGCCACCTGCAAAACAAAACACACATCTGCTATGTGGTAGTGCAGAGTATGCCTAATTAAAGTCACCATGAAATCAAATTGACAGTAATTTTATTATGCAGTATTTATGATAAATGATTTATCCATGCACATCATTATTATTTATTTAATTTGTGGACCCTCCCTCCTAATCTTTATTCTAAATAACTTCTCCTCCCTCTTGAAGCAACATCTCGACTCTTCTCTTCTCTGATGACGTGTTTTTCGGTGAGAGGGCGGGACAACAAACCACAACCATCACACAATCCAATCAATTCTTGATGGACAAAATCAAGTCCCAATTCTACATTATTTCTTGTTCGATATACAGTATGTCACAATAGGGAAGAAATGACTATCCCAACTTCTGTTTCATGCCAACTTTAAAGGGAAGTTCTGCCACGTACGGAGGACAGAACATATTTATTCAGAACCAGAGAAGGCATGATATGTTTTATATTGTGAGAGAGAGAGAGAGAGAGAGAGAGAGAGAGAGAGAGAGAGAGAGAGAGAGAGAGAGAGAGAGAGAGAGAGAGAGAGAGAGAGAGAGAGAGAGAGAGAGAGAGAGAGTGTGTGTGTAAGGATTTGTCTGTAATCATGGTGTCTGCAGTTCAGCCAAGAGCTCAGTTTGAAATCTCTTGATCTAGAGCATTGTGTGTGTGTGTGTGTGTGTGTGTGTGTGTGACAGACTCACTGGGTTGCCCACTACAGACAGTTCTTTGAGAGAAGGGAGTGCCTCCAGTTTCTCTAGTTCTAAAATATCCTGTAACACAAACACAAGACACATTAGGTTCTTAGGATGCTTTTGATATACATATACATTTACAATAACAAAAATAAAATTGACTCTGATTTCTGAAGGATCATGTGACACTAAAGACTGGAGTAATGATGCTGAAAATTCACCTTTGCCAACACAGGAATAAATGTAATATTTACTGGCTATTGAGCCATTAGCAATTGCCATCAGAAAAGACTCTGATATTAAAGGTATCTCCTTAGGGAGAAAGACCAATAAAATCTCACTTAATGCGGATGATGTCTTAATCTATCTAGACTCACTGCAAAACTCTGTTACCAAATTAACAGATTGGATCTCTGAATTTGGTGCCTTCTCTGGATATAAGATCAATTTAGCAAAATCGGAGGCTATGCCGTTAAACGACTCTCACTCTTTGGGCTTGGAAGTCTTGGAAGTCTCCTTCTGGGTTTACATATAGGGTATTAAGATTTCTCCTAATTTGGATTGCCTTTACAAATTCAATTTTACCCCGACTATCAAATCACAGATTAATTATTTGGATAGATGGTGCAATTTACCGTTATCATTGATAGCGCACCTTGTTGAGATGAACATACCATGCCTGTTATACCTCTTCCAGATGCTTCCCATTTTGCTTCCTGGTAGAGCTCTGAGACAACTACACGGTTCAGTTATAACTTTTATTTGGCGGAACAAAAAGGCCTTAGCTTTCTCTCACTCCCTAGCAGATTTGGAGGTTTGGCAGATCACTCATTTAAATTATATCAATTATCTGCTCAACTAAAATATAGGCCTATACTGGAATGGCATCTAGACGAACCAAACTCGACCTGGGTCAGTGCAGAAGCGGCAAGTATTTGTTCAAACCTTCTTCGCAATTTACTATACATGTCATCCACAAAGTTGTGTTTTAATCAAAGGCAACATCATTCTTAATAATATAATTAAAGTGTGGAGGTTGGCTCGCAAAACAAAGGGTTATGCTACACATCTTTCGCCATATATGTTTTAAGGTCCAGCAATTCTGGGCAGGGGTTTGTCTAGAAGTGGATACAATTTTCTTCCTGTTCTTTATACTTAGGGCCTAAGATCTGTTTGTTGGGACTTACTCAGGAACTCCCTCATGGTTTTAAGGGCGATCGTCTCTTACAAATATTGTTACATTCGGCCCGCAAATGTTTTTTGTTACACTGACCTCATCTGTGGCTCAGTGGATAACTGTTGTTAAGGGCTTTATTCCTTTTCCACTGCACTAAGACTAAGAGATAAACCCTTTAAATTCTACAGGATCTGGGGCCCCTTTCTAAATTAGGGGTAGAGGCGGGGTCACAATTATGTTCCGTTAGTTTCTGTTTTCATGGACTTTTAGTTTGTTATTTTCAGTCACATGTGTTCCTTTGTTATGTTTCCTGCCAATCTTTTGTGTTCATTGTAATTAATTTAATCAGCACAGGTGTTTATCATTATTTCATTAATTCGGCTTGTACTTAAGTTCCTCCTTTTCCTCTGTTTGAGGTCTGGTCACATTTGTGTTTAGTGCCATCGTTTGGACCATTTTCCTGTGGATTATTATTATTAAAGCGTGTAGAACTTTATTCATCAGTTTTGTCCTCGGTCTGTGCAAACACCTGTGATAGGCAGAGCGCTATCCTTGGGAATTCAAAATTTAGCTTGGAAGGGGTAGAGTTAAAGTTGGGTTGGTTGTAAAAAAAAAAAGTTTACTTTTTATTTTATGTATGTATATTTGTTTGTTATGTATATCCCTTAAAGACTTCTTTGATTTCTTTGTTGATTGTTATGTATTCTGTAATTTATCCTTTTCCTTCAGAGTTTGATATGTATATGAACAGACTTCCAAAGGATTCAGGCAGAGGTTTAATGTGTTTCACTTGTGTGTTTGACTTGTGATGTGCTTCCTCCCTTTGTTCTTTGCTATTTATTCGTTTTGAATAATTACTGTATTGCCAAAAATGGCAATTTAAAAAAAAAAAAAACATTTTTTATATGTAATAAATTGTTTATATACATATATATATATTTCAGCTGGACTTTTGAAAATGTGAAAATGAATTAAATATATTAGTCCATTTTGAAAAATATGTTTGAAAACATTTCGTAAGAAGTGATTAAGACGCATACACTCATGTATTCAATGTGTGTGTTTTTTTTAAAATGACTTTTTACTTGATGGTTACACCACTTGATATTTTTATTAGTTGTTCATTCTAAATTAAACAACATGTTTTTTTTTAAAGATTTTAACAGATTTATCCTTAATTTATCCTGCATCCTTAATTTTCCCTTTGTCTTTCACCCATGAATGTTTGTCTATTAAAATGATTAAAATGGTGTATATATCTGTGCTTTTTTATCTAAAATATTTTAAAAGTTTTAGTTTTTGTCATGTTAATCATATAAATAGGAGACTGAACAATGGATTTAGGAAATGGGCAGGACACAAGCAACATCAAATTAAAGATTTTTGTTAACATGCCATGTTAGAGATAAAGAAATGGGGAGGTGAACAAAAGATCAGTGAGTCTCAAGAACACACACAAACAAACCTACACACACCTCTGACCTTCAATCAATGTAAATACTGCTTAATTGTCCCCTTGGGCTGCTGTGCTGGTGCAGTAATAATGGCTGTCTGTAATTACTCTATATTCAGGGGCAGGCGAAAGGCAGAGCTCTCGCAGGGCCTAACAGCACTAATACAAACACACTAAGTGACTGAATTACTGTAATTTAGTAATTATGGTAAAACTGCAGCCACACGCATACAGATAGATGGGAATGGAGAGGTGAATAATAAGCACTCAAACCTACACGCACATTCTCAGTGGGGTTGAGAGTAACAGTGTTCCTAAGTTTCTTGGTAGATAGGCTACTACTGTACATAAGCTCCTAATGAAATTATGTGTAACACAGATCTACGATACTTAAATATATCCTGCTAATACAATACATTATACCTATCATAAGATTAACTATATCTGACAGAGATTCCTGTCTAACTAATGAATGTCAACTAAACCACTTGTATTTATTTTATCTAGAAATATGCCATGACTTAATGTTTTCGTCGTTAGCAAGGTTTTTACAAATGGTTAAATTATAAACAAGAGGGATAGTTTCCAGCTTTTTCCAGCATATAACGAAAATATGGTCTGTTTCACACAAGTCACAGTTTTTGTCATTTGTGGAGCATTACAGTCACAGCTGTAGCTTTGTGTAGATGTTTGTGTAGACGTTTATTGTGTGTCTGTATTATATACGTGTTTATTGTGCATTTTGAGAAGATGTTTTTTGTGTACATGTATATTATGTACATGTTTATTGTGCATTTTGTGTAGATGTTTATTGTGTACCTGTATTTTGTTCATGTCTAAGAACAGCCTCCGGAGCCCTTTGAGAGGGTGCATGTGGTTCAGTTCACGGATGCGATTCTCTGCCAGGTGCAAATCCAGCAGAACTCCCTGTTCACTGAATGAGTTCTCACTCAAAGATTTAATTCGATTTCGATCCAGAACCAACTCACGTAGTCTTCGCAAACCATCCAATCCATCCACCTGACTGATATCATTCCCTAAGAGAAAGAGAGAAGATACATACATAGATATAAAGAATACACATATCCTACCGTTCCGAAGTTTGGGCTTGGTAATATTAAGTCTCCCATATGCTTACCAAGGTTGCATTTATTTGATAAAAAGCACAGTAAAATGGTATATTGTGAAATATTATCACAATTTAACTTTTCTATTTTGACTTTACAGTCTTTACTCTGTCAGTTTACTTTAGACAGACAGACAGACAGATAGAAAAAGCTATACAGGAGAGGTTGTGAATACCTTGTAGGAACAGTGCTCTGAGGTTAGTCAGTCGGCTGATCTGAAGATTGATCAGGTTGGATATGCCATTATGACCTAAATGCAAAACCTCTAAACTGGACATTAGAGGCTCCAGATTATCACCAGTTAATCCCTCCCTACAAACACAGAGAAGGAAGAAAGGAGTGAGACATTTCAAAAGGAAGTGAGAAAACGCAGTGTAGAAGTGTGTTGTCGAGAAAAGTACAGCACCTACACACTGCATCAATACGGTAGTCAGAGCTACCCATTCACGTCTCCACTCAGATTTTTGTTTCAAATGGATATTGAATGCAGCTTCCAAAAGACAAAGATTGATACAATCAGGGGCGGTTCTAGACCGTTTTTAGTTTTGCTTTGTTACTGTTACCGTTACTGTTTGTCATCTCAGCATGCCCTAAAACTATAATCACCTATCTGAAAGATTGGGCCAGTACTGCTTCAAGAAAGTTTATAATTTTCACGTGTTTTTAAGACTTATCAGTTTGAACATTCAAGTGATTTAAGCCATTCAAGCGCATGAAAGTAACTTCATTGGGTACTTGTGCGCTGTGATAGATTGTTTTTCTCACAGAAAGACAGCACGTGAGTAGCCTACACACAAAATTATGTCAAAATGCCCGTCTTGACAAGTAGCCACGTAAACACAGTCAGTTATGTCTTAAGTTAATGAAAACAGTAAAGCAAATATTGGATGTGTCCCAATATAATGGATTTATGCATTAGGTCTTAAAGTGAAAGCAGCCTCATATACCTTCTATTTCATGTAAATAATGTTAATCAATTAGTTTTTACTTTGATCCGACCAGGCCAGGAGAAAAAGAATCCTTAGTGTTTTGCCCTGAGTCCATATTTTTGTTTTTTAGCTAGTTATTATGTAAATAATAATGATATGATGACAATTTTCTGTTAGTCAAACAGTAGCCTAAATGTGTACAGATTTGAACTGTACTGCAGAAAGACTGTATCATTATATTACTTATAAAAATGTTGTATTGACTTGGTACAAATCTAAGTAGTGGTAGGGAACTTTTGACTTATGTTACGCCTGCCTGTTTTCCCCCTGCTGGCTCTGCTACAGTGCAGACGTTAGTTGGGCAACAGGTGCATTCAATCCTATTAATTTATAATACGGTGTCAGTATAAAGACCTGGGTGACTTCAAGTGAGAGCTCTCTCACTTCTCTCCCATTTTTCTTATTTGTACATATTTTGCTTCTAAATCTTTTCTTTCCCATGTTTATTTTTAGTGCCAGAGATTGTTTTTTAATAACCATAAGCGCGTTTTTTTTTTTCGTAGACGTCGGTTTTCTTTTGATTGTTTAATAATTGTTTGCTTGGTTTGTAAATAAATTGGTTTATTGTTAAAGCATTTGATGTTTGCCTCTTTTATGTTGCGGTATATGAGCCAGCCATAATACTTACTATAATATAATGATGGCAATTTACAAAGAGGCACTTCTTAGGCAATGGTCTCTTGCTACACATAGGCCGACTCACATTGGGCTAGGCCTATGTGTAGCAAGAGACTACCCGTCTACTGGTCTCGCTTTGGCTGGTACTGAACCAGAGACAGGCATGCTCAATTTCCAAGTATCACAATCATAGATCACAACTGTTCAGTGTTTTCAACAATATAATGTTTATTTTATGTTTCTGATATTTAAATACACATAGTACTTGCAAAATAAATGATAGTTTGTAAAGTACACACTGATATCTGCAAGCGGCAATAATAATCTTTTCAAATATATTTTGACAACGTGTTTAATTGATATCAGATAAACAATGTGAATGTAATTATAAAGTTTACTTTCATGTCTTTTGGGAGACTGGATGAATATAGCTACACGTTGTAAATCCGACAACCCTCTGGTGACCCTTCAAATATACTAAGTGCATGACGAATATATAGTCTGTTAATAAATGTGACTGTCACTCCCAAATATTTGCAGCATAAGAAGATGTGAGTTGTTCTCTGAGCACCTAAAGACATTCACTGCTGTCTGAGAATCTTTTATTAAATGTAATTGTGGCGCTCTCTAGTGGTTAGACAAGAAACTACAGTATATAACACTAATGGATTATACGATGGAGTGATGTTGTGTATGTATACCTGCTGGGCCTGCTGTTCTGCTGCCCATATCCACTGGAACTGACTTTATGATGGAGAATCTGCTTGTTGCTCATGTAACTCTGAACTTTTTGACGAGGCAAAATTGACTCAATGTGGTTATAGTTCAGAGACAACACCTGCAGAGACCACATACACAAACATAGATGCATAGATGCACAGTGGCTGTTAGTATATAATGTTATTATACTATACTAGACGAAGATAGACATAAGTGTATCTCTGTCCTAAACACATACATACCTTAATGTTGGCCAGGAAGATCAGACCGCTGAATGAGGTGAGGTTATTGCCGTCTAGATTAATACTGCGTAAATTAACGAACAAATCAGCGGGAACGAGATCCACCATCCTAAAACACACAGAAAAACAGAAAACATAAAGAGTGAACCAAAAAAAATCCAGTTTTGTTATGTTGGCGTAATTCTGACTGAAGCATTATAGTGAGAGTTGAAGTGAACCTGACTGAGCTGGACAGCAGGTTGAGCTCTGACAGTTCCCTGTAGTTAGTATGGCCCAGCTTCTCGGCCACCATATCTGCATTGAGTCGCCCTTCAAACACGTCTTTAGCAGTTTCTGATTCACACGTTTCCTACACAGACAGACACGTTTGCATTTAAAAAACGTACACTACCGTTCGAAAGTTTGGGGTCAATATTCAGAATTCAACTTTGCCATCACAGGAATAAATTACACTATAAAAGTATTAATTGTAGTAATATTTCCCAATGTTACTGTTTCATTGTATTTCTGTCCCTTTTAACTTTCATTGTATGGGAAAGAGCAGCTCAGGCATTCTGCAAAATGTTTCATTTAGAAAATCACATGAGTGAATGAACTGTTCCTTTAAAACATTTTAAAGTGTACATACTTATGAAAACAAACATTATGCATACAGAAGCATCATATATATTTACCACGGCTACTCCATCCAGGGCTTTGAGTGATGGCAGATGGAAAACCATGTATATCCGGTAGTTCTCCAGTTTGCTCACTAGGGGATTCCCGTACAGATCCAGAATAATTAAACTAGACAGTGCCTGAAAGAAACAGACATTGCATCACCACCACACTTTCACTCTATTCCCTTCAACATTCCCCCACCTACAGCACATTACTGATAGATTCTCATCACCAGGTGTATTGAATGAATGCTTTGAAAAACTCATTAATTGCACAAAATGATATTCAAATCTCCTGACCTTTAAGTGGTATATGTCTCGGGTTGTGCTGATGTCATTGTTGCCGACATACAGCTCGAATAAGGATCGTGACCTTTGGAGTCCATGCAGAGAAGAGATGATGTTGTTCTCAACAGACAGGAAGTGAAGGTTGGGTAGCCGGTCTAACACATCCCCGTCTAAACACTGTAGGTGGTTGCTGTTAATGCTCAGACGTGTCAGACGATGCATTGCAGACAAACCTGCAAACAAACAAGAGCAGCTATGAACAGAAAAAAAGGGTATGGTGAACTAATTAAGGTTATATTACACAGCTTTGTCCCTGGTTTTATATAAATAAATTTTACAGTAAAAGAAACAGAGAGAGAGAGAGAGAGTCTACTGATACCTTCAAGTCTACTGATACTGTTGTTGTTAAGGGAAAGCTCCTCCAGTAGTATGCAGTGTTCCAATCCCTCAAATCGGGTTAATTCATTATTGTCAAAAGAAGCCCAGCGTAGATTCACCAGCCGGTCTAAATTAATGATCCGGGTCAACCGCTGACCATCAAGATTCAGCACTGTGATCTGATGCCAAAGGGCAAAGTATATCAGTTAAAGTGATGGTTCACCCAAAAATTCTGTCATCATTTACTCACCCTCATGTCATCTTGAACCCATATGACTTTCTTTCTTCTGCTGAACAAAAAGGAAGATGTCTAGAGTGCTTATTTCCACATAATGGAAATAAATGGGAAGTGGGGCTATTTAGCACCAAAAATGAAAAAAAAAGGAAGAAGAAAAAACACAAAAGTAGTGCATTGAACAAAGTCATACTGGTTTGGAATGATATGTGGGTGGGTAAACGTGACAGTTTCAGTTTTGGTTTTAACCAAATTAACCATTTTAAAAGTGTGTATGTGAGAGAGAGGATGAGAGAATCTGAGTTTATATGTCATACTTTGGAGGTCCAGCCTGACTCAAGCTCTTGCGAGAGTTTCCATGGAGACGGGTTGATCTGTGTGAGCAGGTGTGCTGTAGAGAGCAAACTCAGACTGCGGGGACGTTCACTGTCAGTTCGAGAGTGGGTCATCAGAGATGCCTGCTCACACACACCCACACACACACACACGTTCCAGAACAAATGTGGACACAGATTTTAACATAAAGTATAATGTCTAGTATATACATACTTGGTTGATTCTAGATCGGGCAACCACTTGTACAGCAGTAGCCGCTTCTTCCTCCATCACTAAAACATCATCCAAATGAGTGAGAGTCTTTAGTCGGCCGAGAACCACCATACGCACACACTCATTCTGCAACACACAAGTGAAATGTATTTATATTCACATTTAAATGTAAACATAAATTAAATATTCATACCATGTCAGCAGGACCAACTTGGTTGGTGATTTTTTCTTATGTTTTTGAAATATGTCTATTATGCTTACCAAGGCTGCAGGACAAGCTATAATAATTTGAAATATGGTTAAAATAACTACTCTATTTTAACATATTTTTAAATGTAGTTTATTCCTGTGATTCCTGTGAGCCATTACTTCAGTCTTCTGTGTCACATGATCCTTCAGAAATCTGATATGCTGATTTGGTGCCCAAGAAACATTTTTTATTATAATTTTTGTGGAAACTGTGATGATTTTTTTCAGGATTCTTTGATGAATAGAAAGTTCAAACTAACAGTAGTTAACAGCCTCTGAAATATAAATATTTTGTAACATTATGAATGTCTTTACTGTCACTTTTGATCAGTTTAATACATCCGTGCTGAATACAAGTATTATTTTGATTTAAAAAAAACTTTAAGTATAGCCTTGGTCAATCTTCATTTGTTTTTGATGCTTCACGTTTTCTACTGCCTAATCTGAAGATCACTCATGTAAAGTGACTTATACCCTGTGCCAAGGATTGTGCCGTGTGTCCAGTCGAAGCAGGGCCGGGGCGTGGTTACGCAAAACGTTCATGTCATCTCTGACTCGGGTCAACAGATTCCAGCGAAGATCCAGTTCTATGAGCCGACCAAGTCCACGCAGTCCCTCCAGAGAGGAAATATGGTTAAAACTAACATCCAGAGACTCCAGATTTGGCTAAAGGATTGAGAGAAAGACATAGGGACAATAAAAGTCAAAACTCTCGTTCCTTCATATTCTATGAGAGAGAAAAAAATAGCACAGGACTTAATATTATTGATTTAATTGGTTATAACATGAAAAGAGGTTTTTTTATGACAGGTGATTAAAAAATATGGTATGGTCACATTTACCATTGTTTGGCAAATTTTTGCAGGAGAAATTCAGTCATTTCAATAGAAATCCAAGCTATAAGGAATTTCGCATGAGGGCGGAAGATTTGCCATCAATTTCAGTTGATCATTCTGCTTGGTTTAGTGATAATGTCATGTTTAGAAAAAGCTTATGAATTAATAGGATGATCTCATCACCATGTGTGAAATATCGTTCAGATGAGTGAACTCGTTGAAGCTAAGGGTCAGATGCTTCAGAGCCGTGAGTCGGGAAATCTCAGGCAGTTTATTCAGACTGTTGCCATGAAGATTCAGCACCTGTATGACAGGAAATAAGTCAATAAAATTACTATACTGTCAGGATCCACCACTGGTCATTGAATGAAGTCTTATGATAGACTTCACTAACTGACCTACTCATGCTACAAACACATGGGTTTATGTGTGTTAGGTATTGTAAATCTCACTGTGATCTGACTGAGGATGTTTGCTCTGGCCACTGTCAGTATGGATTTCTCTTCTAGGCTGAGCATTTTAGGATTTGGCTTCAGGATGGGTTCCATATTTAATGCCTCCTCATCCAGGTCCAGCTCAGCACGGGACACAGATGGAGCATCAGCGGAGGATGTATCAGAACTGGATTGGGAGTCTAGAGAGGGCTGGGTTGTGTCCTAGAGAAAGATGCCATAATACAAAGATGGTTTGATTACTGAATAATGCATTCTGAAGGACATAATGGTGGATGTCGTGTCACTATAACATATATATACCTGTGATATGTATTCAAAGTCCACAAGGTACTCTGGCATAACCATTTCATGGTCAAAAATGTACCACAGTCTCTGCTGCTGTCTACAGTCGCAGCTGTCTGGCAGGCTGGAGGGACACAGCATGTCTGATGAACAAAAACACACACATCGCTGCTTTGATCACCGCTGCCCGGAAGACACTTTTCTCTGATGGCTACACACACTCCAACTCACCTGTTTGTGCAGTTTGCTTTTGCTGTTTAGAGCTGATACTGAGATAGACAGAGTTTGCTTTGGGGTAATGATCGCAATCAATTGGGAGACCCTCCTTCACTGCAGCACTGCGCCCCAGGAACACTTTAGAAATGATCAACTGACCTACAAACATATATACATGCACAAAAGCAAACACATTTAAATATCAATGATATTATTGAGTTATTCATCATGCATGTACACTACCGACCGTTGAAAAGTTTGAGGTCAGTACGATTTTTTTTTAGAGAAATTAATAATTTGTTCTGCAAGAACATGTTAGACTGATCAGTTTAGTGTTACAAAAGATATCAGTTTCATCAAATGCTGTTCTTTTTTAGCTTAAGTATCATGGTTTCCACACAAAATATTAAGCTGAACTACTGTTTTCAACATTGATAATAATAAGAAATGTTTGTTGAGCACCAAACCAGCATATTAGAATGATTTCTGAAGACTGGAGTAATGATGCTGGAAATTCAGCTTTGCCAACACAGAAATCCATTACATTTTAAAATATATTAAAATAGAAAACAGTTATTTTAAATTGCAATAATATTTGAGGCAGAAGAGACTTCTTTAGAAAACATTAAAAAACTCTTACCAACCCCAAACTTTTCATAGTGTATATAATTTACTATTGAATTATAAATGAATTGTATTGTATAATTTTTGTGCCACTAGAATTTTTTTTTTCATTGGCCTGACTGGATTGTGTTTGGGACAAGAGCAACCTGCTTGCCCAAATAAGGGATACAGTCATTATTTTTGTATTATTGTCTGGTGCCACTATAGTGCAGAAATGAGTGGTTGTGAGTGAAAATGTTGTGAGTGAATCCAGACCATGTCTGTAGGGAAGAGGGTCTGCAGGGCTTCTTTCCGATGTTGAGCAGCTCTTCCTCTGCATGAATGTCATTCTCAGTCGATCAGACACACTCACACTGTTAGAGAGGGGGACGGCTCTCTCTCTGCCTAATGCCTGAAGGCAAGACACACACATCCATGTTCAAGGTTTAAAAACATTACAAACATCAGAAACTCATAACCACTCCTCACTGAGCTTTATGGGTTTTGTACCTTATATGCATCAGCAGTTTTAAAACCATTTTCTGGGATTTGTAGTATCTCATCACTTTCACAGGAATGTTCTGGATCGGGCACGTAGAACAGATACTCCATGCTGCATTTATAGTTCCTGTCACACACACATACACAAATGATAACTCAGATAATGATAAATAATGATATGTACAGATAATAATGATATGTACAAATTAAATATACAGATAATCTCTTCCACAGACATTGTGAATCATATCTCATGAAATTAAAATTCGATATGAATATGGATTATTAGTTAAAAAAAATCATGAATATAAAAGTAAGACAACATTTTAGGACAATAGAAAAATCATAAATCATACACATGTGTGTGTGTGTGTGTATATATATATTTTTTTTTTTAATTTTAATTTTTAATATTCATTCTGAAAATTAGGGACAAATTATTACCGTACATGAAAATGGGCTGTGCTTAATTGTGATAACAACAATGTGATTTTGATCAAAACAAAGTGACAATGCAAAAAAATCTCAATGGCTCTAAAAAATATTTGGGCCAAATATCTATATGTGACCTGCACATGTTCTTGATGGATTTGTGACAGCTGTACACATTTATTATTGATGCATACTGAACTAAAAAATGGCATAAGACAAGTTCTAATCTGACTTAGCTGTGTGATATGAAACCTCTGGGAGTCAGAATTTTACATGTAAGTCAGACTGCCTCTTCCAATCTAAGTGGGTGTTTTTGGCCCAAATAAGATACAAAGTGGAGAAGACTTTAAATTGTAAAAAGTCAGGATCTGTAAGACTAGCATCTGACTGACTCACTGTGAGAAGGGTGAAGACTCCTGTCTGCAAAGCAGAGACTGCACTTTGTCCTGGAAGCGTTGCCGCAGGGCACGGTTATGAATACGGATAATTTGATTGATCTTAATGCCAGTGATGTGCTGAGGTTTATAATCCCACACACAGAAACGAGATAGCAAAAGATCATAACAGGACGTGAACCTGAGAGAGGGAGCAGAAAACAGTCCAGATCAGTAATCCTGCATGTTGTGTATTTATACAACAGATCTTGTATACATATATGTGGTACCAAGGTTCGCTGCTGTTTCCTTCCTCAAAGCGAATGTTCCCCACGGTTTCCAGCTCCAACAGCAGGAAGTGCATCATCATCTCCTTTCTATCTGAGGCCACAGCTACATCACGCTGGTGACATGACACTATCCTGAGAAAACAAAACAAAACACAGACATGCAAAACCTAAAAATAATCATGTACACAGTAATCATACTTATAGAAAGATGGACACTCACTCCTCCAAACGCCCTTCCCAGAATTTCAGTCTGTCTTTAAGAGCATCCAGCTTGTGCTGCAGTCTCTGCTCATGACTATGGTCATGATGAAGGTCAGAGGTCAAGTCTTCAGGTTCTTCTGACTTCTTTCCAGCACACTGAACAAGGCACAGCTCACACTCTAGCTGCTCAAAGAGGGTAAGTGTCATTTAGCGCAAACACTCATCTATAGTTTGGGGACAAATTTGTGCCCAGAAGGTGAATATGGATTTGAGGATGTCTTAATTTAGGGATAAAAAAAAAAAAAAAAATTGGTGTTCAGCCCTTGTCTGCATACTGTATATACTCACATTTCTGAGCATGCGTGCTAGCACTCGTATTCTCTCCTCTGGTAGTTGTGTCTGGTCTCTCCTCTGCTGCCTGAGCTTGGCTTTGAAATCATCAAACTGTCTTTGTGCATAACGTACCCGCATGGTGTAATACATAATTTTCTTCATGACTGTAGACTGATGCACAATCACACGTTCCCATAATTCTCATCTCTTTGGTCAACCCAAAACAAAAAAGATACATTTTCAGATGCATAAAATACACATTCTCTTACCTCAGCAAAGTCTTTGAGATGTTTACTGGATACGTCATATGTGTCCAGGCACTGCAGGTGTGGCATGTGATATATGACATGTATGTAGTAATTATAGAGCAGACACAGCGGGTTTGGAATAGACTGAGGGTCCTTCAGACTCAGGTGTCTCAGTCGTTGCAGCCGAGTCAGATGGGTCAGTTCCTATAAGGAAAACAATAATTGTACAAATTTCACATACTATATGTGTTTCTTTCAGGGATCAGGACTATTCATAAAAATTCTGTTTGTAAATAACAACTGACATTCTACATATATTTTTTACTTATGTTTAGTTGTCAAGCATCACTATTATTACTCATACTTAAGGTATATTTGTCTACATTATGGGCGTAAATTACATCTTTAAGTGTGATCCAACTTGTGATTTTTACCTGGTGGATGATAAATAAGCTGAAAAAAACCCTAGAACCTTATGGTGAACGTGTACAACATGTATCAACATCTTTGTTGATCCTGGAAGGAGAGACCTGAGCTGTATTTAGGGACCAGAACACCTTGACTGCATTTTTGACTTGGGCAAGTAAGAAACCAACCGAACACCTTAGCAATCCGTATAGCAATGTCCTAAATATCCTTCAGAATATCTTTGTAACTGGCAACCACCCAAAACACTGTAGCATCATGCTGGCATATTTTTTTTAATGAGTGTATAAATGCTGTTTGTTATTGTTATTTTGGTATTAATATTTCTGAAATATTAGGAAACAACTTTCACCTACACAAATTAAAAATGTTGCTTCATGTTGGACATTAAATGGAAGTGCATTAGTTTCCCATTTAGAGAAAAAAGCCTCAAATGAGGCTGAAAACAGTTCACCTGAACAATGAACCCACAGATGAACAGCACAAAAAGCACCATGCAAACACTTTTCGGCTTGTGTCATGATTCTGTGTGTGTTAGACAGAAAGAGCTGTGAAGGACCGTCAGACATACAGAGAAGCTTTCAATCATGACTCACACAAAAAAAAAACAAAGGCTCCCATTTAGAGATGCACACCCGTTCAGACTCCACACCATTTGAAAATGAAATTATTTATGTGTTATTGAAAAAGTGCCTCTTTTTCCTCTCGTAAAGGAGAGACAGATGAAAACTGCTTGGGCAGAGATGTCACATTACAATAATGATATGAACCGAAAAGCAAAAGCTTGAATCTTGTCATTCCTGAAATGATCAGGTCTTTCAAGGGTAGATGAGAAAGTAAGGAGTATGCACAGAAATAACAGTAATCAGATCTATAGTGAGCAGGAGAGGGAGGATGCAATAATGGCCTGTTGATACAGGCCTGCAGTAATAACGGTGTGACGGCCAGAAGGAAATTATTACTCTGTAATCTCCGACACAAACAAACACAAAACACAAAATGGGCTCTACACAAAGAGCATTCAAAAACCTGATAAGAGAAAACTCATGAAAATTGAATTTTTACAGAAAATGTGAGTGGTACTTGCCCATGGAAAACTCGCTACCATTCTGTGTGCTGTGGGTGTAGGGTTTATTGCCTATTTTATTGTAAACCATGGAAAAGTCATAAGTTGGATTTCTTGGAAAGATAATAGATACACTACAAGGCACAGGATTATAGTTATCATTAATGTTTGCAGCAAAACCAAAGTTTATGATTAATCGTGAAGCGCTAAACTACATTTTCTGACATTTTAACAGAGTTATGTGTGTTTAACATCAAAGAAGACAATGTGACTATCCGTTCATTTTAATTGTAAGAGAAAACTAGTTAATTGTAAGCTTTTTTCATCATCTTCTCGGTTTAAATTCATCTTCTGGGTTTAAAAAACATCATTTTCATCTTCTGGTTTAAATTCGTCTTCCTGTCAATGCCACAGGATGTGACGTTTTCTTGTGCCATAGTACATCAATGTCTCATTATTATTGATGAGACTGCATGTTCATTATCCTATGAGAGGATGCATCACTTGCATCCATAAAGCGATTCATAAAGTCACTTTCATACCAAGCGGCTTTCTGTTGGTAAGCATGGTGAATCTTCGTGGGGAATCTGAACATGAGTGAAATCTGGAAACTCCCAATCTTATATTGAAATGAATGAATTTTGCCTGCAAAATTTTGCCGAGCAACAGAACATGCGACCGCACCTTTTATTAAAAAAGGATATTAAAAAAATGTAAGTATGAGCAATTAGGGTTGCATGAGTAGCAAAGATTAGAAAATACAATTGATTATGATACAGTTCATTAAAATGGCAGGTTGAATAATGTTATATTTCTCATACCTTGAAGGAACTGATTTTGTTCCCTGAGAGGTTAAGATTTTGGAGATTGATGTTAGGATCCAGGCTATGACCTCAGAGATAAAAATGTTAAATATTAGAGTATTCAGCAACAGATTTTGAATGTCTAAGTGTATTCTATTATAGTACTAAAATTAAATGCTACAATTGCCAAAATGTGGTGTTTTACAATGAACCTACCAAGAGTCTCAATAACATTATCAGCCAGATTCAACTCCTCAAGGTTTACAAGTGAATTCAGCCCCTTTAAATCAAGGTGTAAAACAGTGGTGTAAAACACAAATATTATACTTTGAAATTCTATTTACAGTATCTCCACACATAAACATAGGCTACCTGTATGTCAGAGATCTGATTTTTATTAAGCCACAGAACATGAAGGTCAACCAACATCTCTAGATTTGTGATCTGCTGGATGTTGTTGTCATACAGATATAACTTTAGCAGATGCACACAGTTATGTAGGCCTGAGATTTCCTACAACACACAAACAATAACAGATAAGTCAAAATAAACTCAATTTATTTGCTCATTTTCATCTTAATTAGTAAATCAATCAAATAAAGCATATTGAAATTAACCATGTTGACGAAATTGCATAAAAAGTAAAAAAAAAAAACATTTTGTGATCACACTGAAATCCACATGAAACACCATAAAACATTTCCAGAAATATTATTACAATATTCCAAATATTTCCAGTAACTTACAGCGAGTTTGCACTCCACTACCCATAATTCTCTGAGGAGTGGACAAAACTCCAGGTCCTGGATTGAGCTGATGCTTTGGCCGACAATAGTGAGTCTGGACAGTCTGGGGAAGAGAGAGAGTCCCACCATGCGCGGGAACCCAGAGAAAAATATCTCCAGAACCGTTTCACCACTCCCCTCCTGACAGACCCTCTCATGGCAGAGTCCATTAGACACACACTGAGGAAATAAACAGAGAACAAACCCGGATAAACCTCAGCGCTGACCAGCACATGTGGCTTAGATTAGAAAACAAAACCTTTAGAGCAAATTGCACATGAAGTTCCTACAGTTGAAGCTAATATTGATTAATCAAACTTTAGACAACCTACTAAATGCAAGTAAATTAAGCATCACACTTTAAAAAAAATACAACTCACCAGCTCTTTTATAATTTCTTCATCTCCAGTTAGACTCTGCTTTTCATTCTGTGTCATGATCTCCTTAAAAACAGTATTTTTCATTCAACAAATGGAAAAATGGAAAACATAGTCACTAATTCTTTACTGAACATTACTAAAATTAATAAAAAATTAATAAAACGAATCTGCATTTCTATTTGAAGAGTGCGAAGTTGATACAGTTTCAAACGCCTAACGTTACAATGCTGCAAAAACCTTTTAAATATAAAAATAAAAATTCTCGCACAATATCTCACACAAAAATAGACATTCTCATTTATTTATTATTTTTTTTACTAATGGTATAAATGCATATTCATACTAGAAAATCCTTACCTGTTGGCGTATGTCTGGCTGTATACTAGTCCAGACAGAGACCGGCAGATGAAGACCAAGTCAAATTCCTTCACACTCCATTAGAACTACAAATCCAACAGATCGGTTAACCCTCTTTCCAACATAAAGTTTAACAGCTGCATGATGCCGGTCAATCGTAAACATACCTTTCAACAGTGAGGACATATCAACTCTCCAGTATCGAGCCGCACTTGTAGTGATTTTTCTTTTTATGTTGGTCACAGCAATGTTTACATGAGGCCGTTGCTAAGGAAGCGTGGCTCACCGGTGCTAAGGAAGCCCATAGGAAGCCCTGCTGGAATATGTTGTTGTCCTCCAGCAGACGGTGCTAAAACACCGGATCATCCACCCGTTCATTCACACGGTACAACCCCGTATAACCTGCTCACTGTGGAATACTTTATGTTTTAGCCAACTCTGACAGTAAAACTACATCAAATGAAAGCGTTGCAGGGCCATTTTTGGAACGAGGTTTAAATGTGATGCTTCTTGTGGTATGGTGATGAATTAATCCGTGTTTCAAATTGTATTTGGAATTCACAAAATGAAATCCTTTGTAATTACACTTTATCCCTAAAGTAAAGAAGTAAAATAAATAGCACCCTAATACCTATCAGTTTTTACCAAAAAAAAAACACCCTCCCCAAAGCCATATAGGCCTATGCTATGCGTAAGATTTGAGTAGCAAAAGACTAACTAATCATTACAATTCCAAAGAAAATAAATAAAAGGGGACCATTTTTTTCCATATAAAATACATTTGTTCTTTATGTCTTCCTAGAATTAATTCAAAATCAACCAATTTTGTCCATTCAATGCAAATTAAATAAACAAACAAATAAATAAATAAATTAGCTAATGGCTAATCAACATAATTAAGAACACAATTTTTGAGGAAAACTCATTTCAGCCGCAATAACCAGGAAAAATGTCATGTTTATTAATCATTTTATGAATAGCTGAATGAATTCTTTGTCATTGCGTTGACGTCCATTTAAAAAGCTTAAATGTTGCGTGCGTCTTATGTGTAGCATGAACCACGCCCTTGGTGGTGTGGAGGCGCGCGCACACGGACTGTCCTCTAACCGGAATGTCGCTCTCGTTCTCCGTCCTAAATCCGTGCCAACCGCGAGCCGCACAGATACAGTGACGTCAGCTCCGAGACACTGAACCAAACACATCAAGCCCACTGGCTCCGCTGCTGCGAGACGGGAAGCATCGGTCAGGATCGGCCATATTAAGCGTCACATCTTTCAATCCCTTCTGCGATCTCACAGAATCGTTCTCGCTTCGGAACAAACTCTCTGCGTGAGATAACTTGCAAGCATGTCCGCCAATTCGAGCGAGGGGCCGGGTTTGGATGGGAAATGGTTCGAGGAGGAGGAGGAGAAGAACGGGATGTTTGGGAGCGCAGGGCCCCGCTTCGACGAGATGCGGGACGATTTGCTCGCGCCCAAGCAACAATTCCATCCCTTTGAAGGAAGCGGCGTTGCCATGGAAACTGCATCTACAGGTAAATTTGGGCTTTGTATAATTTCGCTTTGTGTGGTTTAGCGGTGACACCCGCATTTTGTAGTGCCGGGTATAAAAGAAAAGAAGAAGCAGAAGAAGACGACGACGATGATGATGATGAATTGGAGATGAAGAGAGAGAGAGAGAGACAGACCAGGCCATGGGTGTGACAGCGCCTGGATGTCTCTGCGTACACAGACTCGCAGTGTGTGCTCTAGGCAACTGTGGTAGTTCAAACAACATGATCAAACAAACGACACACACAATAAAACAAACAAAAACATTCTTATGCTGCTCTCTAATGGTTTTTAGAATTGCGCAATGATGATGAAAGAACTCTTAGAATGAGGATGATGCGTGTTCATAAAGCCACAATAATGTAATCATCATTTCTTTGTCTTTGTTCTCTTCCTGTCTTACTGCCCTTTTTCTCCTCGGCCTTTCTAAATCGCAGGGTATGGCTCAATAATTGGGCTTTGTGCACCCCTCTAATAGACCTCGAGCACAGCAAGACTATGAAAACTTATTTCAATATGACAGTTCATACTATATTGACAAGACAACACAGTCTGACCCAACCCGAATGTAACTAAATTTACAAGCTGGTGATTTCTTATGAATTATTACAAGAAACGTAAGCTTGAAGATTGTAAGAATTAACCTATAGATAAAATAGTTAGCTTTGAATTTCCATGAGAGTGTGTTGTTGTCACCTGCTGATTCCACCTTGTGCATCAAACTTTTGAAAAACACATTTGCATTTAATTTAATATTAGTATTTTATTCTGTATTCTGGTCAGTTACAGTATGTCTGGTTTGTTCAGTCTGGCCTTAAAGTGCACTTAGTATGTTTTTTTTCCATTAAAAAATCTTACAGAGAAAGAAATGAGTAGTAGACTACTTGAACATGATATGCACTCAAATGATGACTCCAGTAACATCAGTAGCCTAATCTATTTTGCATGGAACCACCTCAGGGGCCACCATGTTGAGATCACATGACCAGCCAAAAATACCTCAAGTTAGCATCAGCTATAGTAAGCGAGCCAGTTAGCATCAGCTAACAATATTTTTAAAATAGGCTCTTATAATGATTTTCAGCATGGTTCATTAATAAATATTCATATTTATCTGTTATTTTGGCTTGTCTTTTTAATTTTTAGCTAAAACTGCTTGTACTTTGATTTAGCTGTAAATCTATAGGCCTAAAGCAAATTGCTTTGGCAGAGTGGGGTCATTTTACCCCACCCTTGGGGGCAAAACACCCTGTTGGTACAAATTAAATTATTGTTAAAAATCTAATAACATGAAAACTCTGGACATTTTTCCTACTTGGTTTATAATTGTCATTGTCACTGAAAACAATGATAACTAATCTAGACACTTTGGTTTCACAGAAAAAAATTACACAGTCCTTAAAGGGATAGTTCAACCAAAATGAAAATTCTGTCATCCTTTACTCACTCTTAAAGGTGCAAAACGCAAGTCTCTGAGTTTTTGCAGAACTACGCCCCCTCTGGCGACAAGCGAAACTGCAACCAATTCTGATCGTACATGTATCTAGCTTACGCATTACACATTTTACGCAACGTCATTTGTTGTCACACATAGATTGGCCGTATCAAACATTAGAGACTGGGCTATATCTTACCGTTTTATCAAGAAAAAAGCCAACTGAGGATCCCGTTTGAGACCAAGAGCAGACCGGAGATCTCTCCATTTGTTGAATGCCTTCCCGAGGTTGACTCTCGTCTTACTCCGACGCCTGTCTGACTCCAATTTGGACCTTTTGGTGGCACTAGACAACATTTTTCTTTTCTTTACTTTATGTGGAGTTTGCGTTGGGGTTTGGAATGGACTACAAGCCGCTCTCTTTGAATCCATCTTCTACCTTTGACGCACGAGTTGTCTTCGCTGATGCGGAGAATAGCGGCTCCGGCGAATACACAAACCTGCGAGACATAGCCTGGTGAGCGTGAACGCGCATGACGTCACGCCCAGTCTCAAATTCGAGCCCGAATCCCTCTTATATATTTTACTGTACAGGATTATAGAGGCAATCTCAGTGTGCAGAGAAGGGCTCATTCAGCCCGCATGTATAGGATAGAAAAACAGGTATTTTTAACATGAAAAGTTGCGCAATGCACCTTTAAGTTGTTCAAAACCTGTATGAATTTCTTTTTTTCTGTTGAACACAAAAGAAGATATTTAAAAAAAAAATTTGGTAACCAAACAGTTGATAAACCCCATTGACTGCCATAGTATTTTGTTTCCATACTATGGAGGTCAATGGGGTCCATCAACTGTTTGGCTACCCATAGTCTTCAAAATATCTTTTTTTATGTACAGCAGAACAAAGAAATTCATACAGGTTTGGAACATACAGAATTTAAATTTTTTCCCCACACTACCCTACTCATTTTGTCTTGATAAACCTCTGTTATATGACAGTTTTGCTTGCTGAATAAATTAATTTGCACTGCACATTTCTTTAAAGGCATCGGTAATAAAAGGTTGCTGCATAAAAGTCTTAACATGATCACTATATTGGCCAGTGTTAATGCATAAAGTGCAATATGGATGTGCCTGAAGCCTAAATCCGAATTCGGAAAGTCATGGAAAATGAATCACGCGTTCTACGGAGCCCCTAAAAGGGGGTTAGAAGTTAGACTTGCTGCGGTAGTCGGTTACATTACAGTACAGATTTCACTTATCACATTAAGAGAGTGAGGAGAGATGACTGACAGGACTATGTCGGATGATTTAGTGCGCAACAGATCATGAGCGCCATTGACAAATGTCTTGTAAAATGTGCGCTCAGCACCTCCACTCCTTATACACAGAACACGCGTGATTGCAAATTGGAAAGTGAAAGTAAAAAGCGAGCGCGCATTCAAAAGCGATTTCAATAACCCGCATTTTGATAGCGGCTCCGTGTTGCCGTCAGATTATATACAATATAATCATCCAACTATATAATTGCGAGAGAACGCAAAAGCATTGAAATATATATTTTTCCTCCCATTTCATATTTTTTTCCCATCACCACATCCCTTTAGGCCAGGGACTCCGTAATGCGTTATTTCCTTTCCGAACACTGTATTCGGCTTCGGGCACATCTCTACCTTAGAGATTTATATATTGAGTATACCAGTATTAGAGTTGGCCATGATTGAAAATGCCAAAAAGAAATGGAAGAAAGGTTCTGGCTACAGATTTGTTCAGGATGTCAACATTTATGGACACATGTTTAGCAAAGGTTGCGTTAAACATGTTGTTTCAACCTATGTAGCTGTTTTGATGTTATGAACAACATTTAATCGAGAAAGTATTATCCTGGAGTTTTCTCTCTTTTTCTGCGTATTTCTGAGCTGCTAAAACTAAACCCTCACTGACTGTAACAAATAATGACAGTGAGTTTAATAAGATAAGGTGGTCTGGCGTCCTAAACCTCAGACAATGATGTGGATTTAATACTGGACAATAATAAAACACAGAACTGCCATATCAAGAAGGAAGTGTACACTCACCGGCCACTTTATTAGGTACCCCATGCTAGTAACGGGTTGGACCCCCTTTTGCCTTCAGAACTGCCTCAATTCTTCGTGGCATAGATTCAACAAGGTGCTGGAAGCATTCCTCAGGGAGTTTGGTCCATATTGACATGATGGCATCACACAGTTGCCGCAGATTTGTCGGCTGCACATCCATGATGCGAATCTCCCGTTCCACCACATCCCAAAGATGCTCTATTGGGTTGAGATCTGGTGACTGTGGAGGCCATTTTAGTACAGTGAACTCATTGTCATGTTCAAGAAACCAATTTGAAATGATTAGAGCTTTGTGACATGGTGGAAGTAGCCATCAGAGGATGGGTACATGGTGGCCATAAAGGGATGGACATGGTCAGAAACAATGCTCAGGTAGGCCGTGGCATTTAAATGATGCCCAATTGGCACTAAGGGGCCTAAAGTGTGCCAGGAAAACATCCCCCACACCATTACACCACCACCACCAGCCTGCACAGTGGTAACAAGGCATGATGGATCCATGTTCTCATTCTGTTTACGCCAAATTCTGACTCTAACATCTGAATGTCTCAACAGAAATCGAGACTCATCAGACCAGGCAACATTTTTCCAGTCTTCAACTGTTCAATTTTGGTGAGCTCTTGCAAATTGTAGCCTCTTTTTCCTATTTGTAGTGGAGATGAGTGGTACCCGGTGGAGTCTTCTGCTGTTGTAGCCCATCCGCCTCAAGGTTGTGCGTGTTGTGGCTTCACAAATGCTTTGCTGCATACCTCGGTTGTAACGAGTGGTTATTTCAGTCACTGTTGCCCTTCTATCAGCTCGAACCAGTCTGGCCATTCTCCTCTGACCTCTGGCATCAACAAGGCATTTCCGCCCACAGAACTGCCGCTCACTGGATGTTTTTTCTTTTTCGGACCATTCTCTGTAAACCCTAGAGATGGTTGTGCGTGAAAATCCCAGTAGATTAGCAGTTTCTGAAATACTCAGACCAGCCCTTCTGGCACCAACAATCATGCCACGTTCAAAGTCACTCAAATCAACTTTCTTCCCCATACTGATGCTCGGTTTGAACTGCAGGAGATTGTCTTGACCATGTCTACATGCCTAAATGCACTGAGTTGCCGCCATGTGATTGGCTGCTTAGAAATTAAGTGTTAACGAGCAGTTGGACAGGTGTACCTAATAAAGTGGCCGGTGAGTGTACATGATTGCAGGTTCGGAGGCAGGCATCCAAGCACTCAAAGTGGTACTTAAATTGTGCCTCATCCTGCAGTGTTAAATGTGCTTTTAGTGTTTCTCTGGATCAATGTGACAGATAAAGTAGCAACGTATCTATAGAAACCCTCTCAGAGCGTAGCCTATCACGCACATAGCAGTAAAGTACATACAGTGAAATACACTCTCACACATTTCAAACTTTCATAGAAAGCCATCAGAGCGTTTCACTGCTTTTTCTTGTTGCTAATTGTCAGTTTCTGCTTCTGCAGGTGCTCTTCGATCCATTAAGAGTCTGATTGAGCCGCCATTATGGCTCAGAGTGCTATTATTAGCTATGGGGAACCAGAGGTGTAAAGTCCAGGGGTCAGAAAGTAAAAGTCCTGCCATATATTTATTCCACCCATTGACTCAGCCAGCTGATTTCACTAATTAGTTCTATCTCCTGGCTGAAAAACTGTGCTAATTAGCAAATCCAGGTGATTGGAACAAAATACTGAGGTCTCTGAACCTGGACTTTGCACCTCTGGGGGAAACTGGGCATGCACATACACACACATACGCCTATGCGTATACACAGTTTCTCTCACATGCTCAAATATTCATGAGCTGGGGCCTGAAATCCCTCAGCTCCCCCCATGCACTGCATGGTTAGCTTTAACACACACACACAGTCGCGCATACACAAATCCAGCTGACAAAAATATGTTCAAAGAACATTTTGAGATTGTTCCCGTTAAGTTATGGAAACATTATGTCCTCAGAACGTTCAAAATGTCCATGTATTTTCTTGTTTGAAAACAAAAATGAAAAAGTAATGTTTAAAAAACGTCAGATGACTGTTTCATGACCGATGTACAAATAATGTTTTCATCCTACCGGTTTGAGGACATCATTAAGACCAGATAACTATGAACAAACATTTGATTAACATTACTGGAAGAATGTTTGTCAATGACTTTAAGAGAACCTGGGAAAATGCAGACAAAGTCTTTCCTCCTCTCATGGACGCAAGCCCAATTACGCATATTCTCTTGAAGGCATTCAAATGCACTCACACAAAGACTCTTTCTCTCTCTTTCCCTCTTTCACACTCTAGCTATGGTGAGGTTCTTGTTTCTTCCCTCCCTCTCTCTTGCGCTCTCTCTTGCGCTCTCTCTTGCGCTCTCTCTCTCTCTTGCGCTCTCTCTCTCTCTCTCTCTCTCTCTCTCTCTCTCTCTCTCTCTCTCTCTCTCTCTCTCTCTCTCTCTCTCTTCCTGTCTTTCATGTTGGTTTGGGCTGTAGTTGGCTCTGTCTTTAGCATTCTCCCTTTTTAAACAAACAGAGGGAGGTCTATTTATAGGCTGAGTGAGAGTGAGACATAGCTCAGTCTTTTTTACAGTAGCCAAGTCAGTGAGCTTACAGCTCTTTAAAAAAGCTGGAAAAAGATCTGTCCACATGGTGAGCAGCTCAACACAACATAAAACCCATACTCTGATTGTACCATCAGTAACATCACTCACACATGTCAATATGTCCAGCGTAATCCACTTTTGACGGTCTCTCTCCCCCTAGTTGTCTATCTCTCTCTGTCTGCCTGTCTAATACGCTGAGGGAAAAGGCCTAGACGAGGAGGAATGCTGGAGTGTACTGTCTGTCTGCATTCACAAAGTCACTCGGGCATGAGAGAGAGACCGAGCGAGATCAACAAACAGTGCAGGGTGAATGTGAAAAGAGCATTCCTTCTGTCACTTTCAGCCAAAGGCGGTCAGCATACAAGGACCACTCGAATAGAGCGCGACACTATTTCTCCATTGAGAAATTGATTGTTTAAACCTTTCAAGACAGACCTACCTAGAATTTTGAGGTTGGTAAATGGTGGCATAAAAGTCAATGTGATTTCAGCCTCGTTTTTAATGAATTACATTTTTTGTATTTGTATTTATTTATTTATAAAGCACCTTCCAGGCTACACAGTAACTCCAAACTGCTGTACAGTGCAAATAATATAAAACATAAGATAAAAAGAGTAAATACAATAAAAAATGACAACAGAACAACAACCAATACAACACCCATTAAAATAATGAAGTAAAATGCGAGAGAGAACAGGTGTGACTTTAGACGGTACTTAAAGATATTTAAAGTTGGGGAAGATCTAACAACGAAGGGCAGTTTATTCCATAATCTTGGACCAGTGACAGCGAAAGCACAATCACCCTTCAATTTAAAGGGATAGTTCACTTTGAAATTAATTTTTGGTATGTTTTAGCTTACCTCAAGGGCATCCAAGATGTAGGTGTCTTTGTTTCCGCAGTAGTTAATTTTGATATTTTTAGGTCAAACCGTTCTTGTCTGTCAGTCATATAATGCAGGTCTATGGTCACTTCCTCAAAGAGCATGCACAGAGAAGTCCAAATTAAACATGATTTAATGACTCGTAAATGTAAGTACACAATGATGGCCTAAGACACAAAACGAGCGGTTTGTGAGAAAACGAACCGTATTTATATCGTTTTTTTTTTTACCCTTTAAGACGCACTCTGGGAATAGTTAACAGGAGTTTATTTGAGGATCTAAGCCTTACTTTTGAATTATAAGGCTTAATAAGCTCAACTAAGTATTCTGGAGCCGTGCCATGTTAATTGTTTATAAAAAAATTCTGTTGTTTACTCACCTTCATGTCATTCCAAAATCCAAGCCTGTACTTTATTCAGTCCAGAAGATTACTTTCTGTATTGACAACTACACACCGAGACATTTTCTTTCTTACAATATCTTCTATTCCACAGAAGAAAGAAAGTCACAGGTTTGGAATGACATGAGGTTTATTAAATGATGACAGTAAACTGTCCCTTTCATTAGTAACTAAGCTACTCATGATCCTCCACCAATCAGAGAAGTCGCTGTTACCATGGAAATGTGAGTCCTGCCAAAAAAGCTCAGCAGTGGCCTACTCCCAGCAAGCATTGCTAATGACATAATTGACCCTGCGTCCCAATGTGCATAGTATCCATCCTAAATAGTATGTGGGATTAGAATAAGTCCCAAAGCATAGTATATTGAAAAGAGTATGCCAAAAGTCCCCGGATGGTCTACTATTTTTGAAGTGTGGATCCTTACACACTAACGGCTAATATTGTCCACAACCCATTGTGCTTTGGAGGAGGATTCAGTTCAAAACTATACAAACATGAATAAAAAGTGTTAAAGAACCATGAAAATGGTGAATGTGGGCGACTGACGGTTAAGTAGAGAGGTTTAGATAAAGGGGTGAGTGACTAATACTCAAACATTTAACCTGATAAAAAATATTTATTTCATGTTATCTGTGTTATATTTCATCTGCAACAACAATGTGAACTTTTATAAAGATCCGTTTGGCCATTAACTTTTAAATGCATCATTATGCAAAAATATGAGGAGAGATCCCTGCATGAAAGACCCACGACTGGCAGATCATCATGCTACTGTTATTTTCTCTCCAATATAGTAGGACATTAAATTAAATGAAATGTGGAGGATGTTAATTGTGAGAAAATGATTGACAGGCTAGTTTACGGTGACAGGATGCATCTAAATATGACAGAGCTCCCATTAAAGATGCAATTTTATGAAATAGTATGTCCCAAAGCTTTTCTACTTTTCTGCTACACACTTAAAAAAAAATTACAAAAAGAGTATACATACTTTTAGGGTGTAGTATAAGGCAAATTGAGATGCAGCATGAATCACTGGCTGAATTCAGAATAGCATACTACACTTAAAGAGACATGGCCGAAATAGTAAATTTAGTATGGTATACTGAATTCAGGCACACCCATAAAACAAAATTTGTCTTTGTCACTTTGAAAGATTGTGTGGTTGTTTTGGTCTGTTGCTTAGAACTCCGTATTGAAGAATGTTTCAAATATCTGTGGCTAAAAAGAATAGGGAAAAAATTTCCAAAATCAAAGGTGTTTAAACACGGGCAATCACTCTTGCATTCTGTTAAAAGAGAGAGAGCAGGTCCTCCATTTACCTCATTCTGTTTTTCTGCTGTTATGTGTTGGCAAGACACTCACATTGTCAATCTGTCTGATATTAACACATTTAACACACAAACAAAAATGGAGAAGGCAATTCCATAAAGCGGTGTGGCAAGTTCAGTGTAAAAACAACCTATCAAAATTAGCGGATGAAGCAAGAGAAATATTGAAAATAAATGTATGTTGAGGTGTGTCTTCTGACACATACTGTAACATTTTTATTTAGCTTTAATTTATTTTTATTTCAGTTTTAGTAATTTTAGGACTTGAACTTATTTCAGTACATTGCCAAGACAACATTTCTCATTTTCATTCAATCTTTTCATCTAATATAGGCTGTAGGTTTTGAAATCGCATCATTCCCTTCTTCAAACTGCGGTCTGCCATTGGTCCATTATGATGTTATTTCCTACTGTAATTTTAGCGCAGGGTGATGGGCATATAATAGAAGTGTGTACTTGTTATTGTAGATTTAACAGTCACAGGGTTCATTGTCAATTTTCATTAATCCTCTTAAGACTCGGCTGATTTCACAGAGAGAGCAGATGTTTACAGCTGTGTCTCAGAGGGTTGTGTGGGGTTAACAGTGCCCAACCAGTCTGAATGTCACTACATGTTCAAACTTCCTATCTGCTCTTTCTCTCAGTCCAGTGGGAATCAGATTTACAGGAAAAAGAATTGACTTTCATGTTGATTCTCTGCATTGATTCTTTTTCAGCTCTCTTGCACTCTGTCCTTTGCCTAATATCTTTGTGTAGGGCTGTGTCTTGGTCTATTGTCTTTTTCCAAAAAAAAAATCTATTTTTGAGTACAGATGCACAAATATACTCTAAACCTCCATGAGTATCTACATATCTAAATGTAGTAAATCTGACCTCTAACCGCTGAACATGGCTGAGTCTATGTCTGTAACTGAGGGGCTTTATGTTCATTTATGTGCTTTAAAGGGTTGGTTGATTATGATTTAACTTGTCTAACTTTAGTTAGTGTGTAATGTAGCTGTTTGAGCATAAACAACATCTGCAAAGTTACAATGCTCAAAGTTCAAAGCAAAGGAAGATATTTGCTTTTAAAGAAATCGTTTTTTAAGGACTACAAACAGCTGGTATAGGGACAACAAGGCATTCCTTGATGTCCCGGGTTAGTGACATCACTAACCCAAAAATTTACATAAACCCCGCCCCTGGGAACAAGCAGTCCATATTGAGAAGACGAAGAGTTGTTGTAGTCCAGCACATTTGTGAGTCTGCTCAAGCTGTCGCATCCGTCTTTTCACATGCAATACAGTACGAAACACAAATGCAATAGCATGTCACTCTGTAGGAATCTTACAACAGTTCCCACACAAGTGATTTTATAGATTATCATGACAGAATATGCTAATTAAAGACTTGAAGATCCACATCAGCAACATAAATTCATCAACTAACCATTCAGAAACGTCCTGTTGTATTCTACATGTTGTCACTTCTTCTTGAGTCTCCATCATTGTCCGACTGCAGTTTAAACATGAAAGGCATTTTAGTTTCTGACATTTTAGTGCTTGTCTGTGTGAGGTAATCGGAGCTGCTAACACACACACACACACACACACACACACACACACACACACACACACACACACACACACACACACACACTAACACACAAGCTCTTGAAGCTCCGCCTCTGTGTCGGGAGCAGCAGCTCATTTGCATTTAAAGGGACACACAAAACGACGCATTTTTACTGACCCTCAAAAAGGGAACATTTTAACATGCTGTAAAAAATTATCTGTGGGGTATTTTGAGCTAAAACTTCACATACACACTCTGGGGACAACATAGACTTATTTTACATTGTAAAAAGGGGCATTATACCACCCCTTTAAGTGTTATATGAAGTGCTCTTCTAACATATTTGATGTATTTTGGCGTTTCGTGAATTCTACAGAATGAATGCAAATAAACTTTGAACTAAACAAATATACTAAATTATGATTAAGCCATTCAGACCCTGTATTCATTACAATGGACATCACTTTTCTCTGGTGTTTTTTTTTATGGTTTTTGTCATTTTGTCCCACCCAAATGGCACAGGATTACTAGATTGGAAATCCAAGTACCAAATCATGTATTTTTGCTTTTTGACAAAAAGCATTAATTTAAAATGAAGCATGGTGGCATAATTCTAACTATTATATTTAAAATTATCTTAAAACGTAACATATAATATTATCTTGAAACCACATTTTTTTCTGGCAAGTTGATTATATATATTGATTATCATTTACTGCTGTATTTTGAAAGGAACTAAAGCATGGTCATTGGTCATATTATTTTTTCCCTGGAAAGTATTTTGGGTCTGAATATGTGTTTACTACAACAAAACTGTTCGAAATTTGTATCTTTGAATGCATATTATCATATGAACAAACATCCTACAGTTGCACTGATTTAATTTTCCAAACACTTAGGCCCGGTTTCACAGACAGAGTTTAGATAAAGCTAGGCTTAGCCCTTAGTTCAATAGGGACGTTTAAGTAGCTTTTTTAAATGTGCCTTAGAAAAAAAAAACATAACTGTTGTGCATTGTGAGACAAAACAATGGCACTGACATATTTTAAGATATTTAAGATAAGTTAAGACAGCTCAAACACGCATTTTAGTCTGTGACTAGGCTTACGCCTTGTCTGTTAAACCGGGCATTAGTACATTAATATAGTGTTTTTATTTGTATCAGCAGAAAAATGCACTCATTTTGAACCAATAATGGAAACAAACATCCTTGAAAAATAATTTCAATCCAGACAGATATGGATTTCCATTACTAATAACATTTCTTGTCTTTTTCTTTCTCTAGATGACTCTCTGTCTGACATGTTTATGAAGTCATCGCCAGGAGAGGGTGATCTGTACACCTCTCTTCTGTCCTCAAAGTCCTCCTCCAATCCTTTTAATGATGGTGCCTCTCTCTTCTCCTCTGAGGGCAACCGTTCTCCACCTGCTCCCACTGGAACCGACTCTGGAATCGGCATGACCCCAGGTGACCCCTCAGACCATCAGACAGCCCTGCAGGGCTCACACAAGACTGACCATTACAGCTACATGGACATGGGGGATGATCTCTGTGATTTTGGTAGTGTGGGCAATGCCAAAAACAAGCAGCAGCCTCCAATGTCTGGCTATGGAGATGACGAAGAGGATGAGGACGAAGATGAAGATGACATCCAGGACTTCAAGTCTAAGATTCATGAAAAGGAAAGTAAGGAATCCAGCCATGACCCCTTCGATCTGGGTCGCTATTTGGAGAAGAGCCCTCTTGGATCTGAAGAAACGAAGGTGAAGAACAGTCAGGGATCGGCCGGCGGGCAGCATGCGTTTCCATACGTGGAGGATCCTTCAGACGAAGAGATGGCAGATTTCCGATCGTACCGTAGGATGGAAACGCCACAGAGTGCCAGTCCTGTAAAGATCACCGTGACAACAGAATCCCACTCTGCTACGACCCAGCCAGTGAGAGTGTCTCCACAAGGGGGCATGTTCGAGAGAGAGAGCGTGCTCAGTTTTGGTCAGCAGGGTCTTCCCACTGTAACACTGTCAGAACCAGAGGACGACAGCGCAGCCTCATCAGCTAACCACTCCCCAAACCACTCCCCTACAGGTAGATCCCTCCCACTTGTGATTGAGATTTAATTTAATTTAATTGAGAATGCTCTTTATATTAAATCCATTTCTGTATTTGAAGTGAATTTAAATAGGGGTTGCAAACCGGATGTAGACATGATGCAGAATTAACTGAATTCATGTAACCAATTTTTAACTAGAAAAGCAAAGTTAAGTCAAGCCTAGTTATTAGGTAGTTTAAATTTGAAGGTAGTTATAGGCAGTATATACGAAAAAAGTTTAATAAGAGATGCTCAACCAACTGAATAGGAGGTGCAACCAAAAATCAAAAGTTCATCCAAATTGAAGAAAAGGTGTAACACTCACTCTAGAAAAAAGTTTGAACTTTATTAGTTTAAAGGGATGGTAGGCAATTTCGTAGAGGCTAGCAATAGCAAGATAGCTTTGAAAGCATTAGATCCCACTCTCCCTTCAGAGTGTTTGTAATAGTGTCTATTCAGTGTGTTATCAAAAGGTGTGATGAAGTATGGCACTGCCATGTGGTTGTGCTAGAACAGAGTTTGCTGGCAATATGTTCTCGCTGTATACCATATGACTGAATCTATACTTTAGTTGACCTTTACAGATGAAGGGTGAGTTACAGTAATGTGGCAGTCTCTACCATGGTAATCTGGCATACTGTTATGTAAAAAGCTGTATTTGATGCCATCTGTCTCCATTGGGCCTTAAAGCATCTCTGATCAGTCTGATGTTACACACACAGTCATTGACTGTTTCCTCTCCCTTGTACTCTATATTGCTCTATTTTCACAAATGGCAAATTTCTCTCTCTCTCTCTCTCTCTCTCTCTCTCTCTCTCTCTCTCTCTCTCTCTCTCTCTCTCTCTCTCTCTCTCTCTCTCTCTCTCTCTCTCTCTCTCTCTCTCTCTCTCTCTCTCTCACCCACACCCACACACACACACACACACACACACACACACACACACACACAACACACATTCGTGTGGACATAGTGCTGGTCACTTATCTAAAAATAATTTATTACATTTGGTTATTCATATCGGAAAAGTTTTATATAGAAACTGTCTATGGAATCAATATCTATAGAAATCTATAGGTGTACAAAATGATTAATTGATTAATCATTAAGTTCAGTTGGATTTAATAATAGACAAACGTAAACTGAACGAGAAGAGATGCAAATAAAAAGTTTGATAGTAAGAGCGTTATGAAAGGCAGTTACTGTGAATGAAACATTTATATATATATATGAAACAATTATTTTTTGTTGTGAAAAGGATAATTTGTGATTTTGTGTATTGTACTAACACAATTGAAAAGTGCAAAAATGTTAGAAAAAAGTGCACTTTTGATGATCTGTTGCGATATTAGCACTAAGAGTTTTTAGAATGTACAACTTACTTGTGAAAATAGTACCAAAGTGAATAAAAAAAACTAATAATGAACGTAAACAATTCGGACTTGTACCACCTGACTGCTGCAGATTCATTTTGCCGTTGATAGTGTTGCCAGAGAAATTCATAAATCCGAGTCTGAGGACATGACCGCTCCGGGTAGAACTTCACTGGTTGCCATCTTGTAATTACGGTTACGACATGGCGTGAAGGCAGCATAAGCTCGTTGTTTTGATTCAGGAGGAATTGTAAAAGCCGGCCTCTGTTTGTTTGCGTTCGATGACTTCGATGTCGATGTCTGTCTACAACTCTGCATAGCCTTTCAGAACGTGCCGTTGACGTCAGATGTCTGCATGAGCAGGGTGCGCGGAGGTATGGAAATAAGTCTGGTAAATGCATAAATGTAAATACATATGTTGACACAGGCAGGTAGGACATCGACACATCGCATCATTGCATTCTGACCGAATGCAATGATTGGACAAAAATGTTTTGGTCCTGAGACTTCCACAGAAGATATATATATATACATGTTTTAAAATGTAGACCAATTCTATTATTGATTGCTATCAGGCAGTGAAGGAGGTTTCATCCAGAATGACAAAAAGTGTTTATGAAAAATTGCCTACTCTGTCAAGGCCTTCTACAGACATAGTAATGGAGAGTATGACAGACAGACAGACAGACAGACAGATAGATAGATAGATAGATAGATAGACAGACAGACAGACAGACAGACAGACAGACAGATAGATAGATAGATAGATAGATAGATAGATAGATAGATAGATAGATAGATAGATAGATAGATAGATAGATAGATAGATAGATAGATAGATAGATAGATAGATAGTGAAATACAATCAATTCATACATTTAATCTTCAAATTCAGAGTCATGAGTTATAAGTGAGACATTTCTTCAATTGTGATTCAATTGCAATTGTTTCTTCTATTGTTCTATATTTTGGATAATTATTTATACAGATATATATTGTATTTATTTAGTTAGTTGACAAAACTGTTTTTAAACAGTTTATTTCTCATAATTGCAACAAATTACTTTATCTCAATAATATTTTTGTACTCTGAGGCATAAATGGGTATTAGAGACAGAAAAAACCCTCATCTGGAGTGTTATGGTCTTGCCTCTAATTAATATTTTTAGTACATATTTAAAAATGATAATAGATATTATATTTGTTCCGTCATATTTTAGTCTTTCTTAAATTCATACATTTTGTTACTTTCCTCAATCCTCTTTTTCAGGTCGCGAGTCTCCATCTGATGTGCTGTTCCAGCCTGCAGGAATGAAGTCTATGAGCTCCACCCAAGATTCCAGCAGCATCAGCTCTCATCCCAATCTTCCTGCAGCCCAGGACATCAAGAGTTCAGCCAAACCCTCATCCCCGTGGGATCAAGACCTTCACGGCAGTGAAGACGAGTCTGGAGATTCAGAAATTGAGCAAGTGGCTGAAGATTCTGATTCGCCGATACACGACTTGACATCAAAGACCCCGCCCACAAAAAGTGGATTCAGTCCAGCAAGCAACCCATTTGAGCAGACCAGCTATACATCTGCCACTGATAAAGCTAGTAACCCATTTGACAAGCCACAAACCAACAAGGTCAGTGTTAGTAACCCATTTGAGCCATCTGGGGGAACCAAGGTGGGCTTTGGTCAATCCAGCAACCCTCCACTTTATAGTCTGTTACGCGAGGAAAGGGAGGCGGAGCTCGACAGCGACCTGCTAATCGAATCGGCTTCTGAAGAAAGTCCCAAGAGGGAGCAGGAATATTCTGCCCCAAAACCTCCTGAAACATCATCTCCCCTGACCACAAGCGTCACATCCTCGAAGCCCATCACAACCTCCTCCCCTCCGGCCTCTCCCTTCACCGACCCCCCAGCCAACACCCTGCGAGAAACAGAGAAAGAAAAAGAGAAGGAAAAGGAGAAAGCAGTGCCTGTTGAGAAGCCCAAGCCACAACCAGAGGACAGCTGGTCCACCAAACCCAGGCCTGCAGTAATGGGAACGTCTACAGTGACTCCGGAGCAGAACTCCGGTCAGGAGAAGGAGAATAAAAGCAAAAGCAGTATTGTGAGTTCTACCACAGAGAAAGAGGCTGATCTGTCCTTGTTACTCCATAGCTTCAGCAGACAGAAAGGTAAGATGCTCTGCGCTTATTCTTCCTCCAAGCAGTGTTGTTTTAGCATCATTTAAATAATATAATGATATTAAATTGGTAATGATAAGGCATTTTTAAATACAAATAATGCATGCATAATTAATAGAGTTTCATGTAAAAAATATTTGTGGACACAAAATTAATTTCAGATCCTAACATTGCTTTATAACTATGGGTGCTTTTAGAATTAAAATGCAAAAAACACAACGCAAAAAAATCCAAAATGTAAAGCAAAACAATATTTAATATTCATACCCCCCACCCCCCAATAAACACATTTTTTATTTTTTAGCATCCGAATATTGAACTTTGTCATATCACTAGATAAATTCAAGTTCAATTACTTTAATTCTTTCTCCGCCAAATTCCGTCAGTGGCGGGGAAAGAGTTAATATATCATTTTCTGTTAATAAGTAGGTTTTAAAACAATCATAATTACAGCATAAATGCCAGAGAAAATATATTTGCCAATATGGGGGTCCTTCGAATATTGTGTTGTGACAATGGGAGGCCTTGGAGTCAAAAAGGTTGAGATCCTATAGGTTGAGAGCTCTGTAGGATTGCAGGTTTGGAAGCCAGCTAACATTAACGCTGTGACAGAGAACATCCACTGATGCCTGACAGCTGTGATGAGAGGTGGTGAGTGTCCTGAGCTGATGAAGTGATGATGTAGGAGTACCAGCTCATATCCTGTTTATCACCAAATGGCATCTCTAAACACATTCATTACAAAAAAATATTTTTTAATAGATCCTATGATGCAGTATATCACCATAATGGCTTACACGAGAGGTAGTTTACATAATTTAGGTAATTCAGAATTAAGGTAAAACCCCTTAAGTGTCACCGGCCCACCGGTGGGCCCATAGCCATTACATATTTAAAACAGTAATATCCTATACTAAATCTAAACTAATATTGACAAACTATATATCATTTGAAATATACAATCTCTAGTTTTCATATTTGGTGACATATTTTCAAAATAAATCACAGAGTAGCAAATTTAATCTATCAATTTGCAACAAGAATATTTTCATATTCCTAAGCCTTTATTTTGAAATAGGGATGAACATAAAAATCATGAAAGAATGGTAGAAATCTCAGTTTGTTTTCATGCCAATAGTTCAAAAGATAACATCCATTCAATTTTTGTAAGAAAAAAAGGTCTGAACATTTTTTAAATATAAAGAATAAAATAATAGATTCACCATTTGTGATGTGGCAGCAAGCTATAACGCACATACATACGTGTTATTTTTATGTGTTTATTAGAGGTTGAATTCATATCAAAATATGCCAAACTTCCCATACTACTTCTGAATAGGATGCCTACTTCATAAATTGTATGAAAATTGTGGAAATAATGGAACAGATCACTCAAACCACATTGTGGAAATGGAGGCGCCCTTATATGGGCAGTAATGGAGTCTGGTTGTGACCTAGTGAAAAAGTTTGGTACTGCGCCCAAACAAAATCTGACTGAAAGCTCACTTTTTGAGATATCAACCTAAAATTTGAAACACAACTTGTTTAGAGTTTTGGCTTTGATTTTCTTGCAATTTTAGAATCCACCAGGTTTTGAAAATATATATTTTATATAATTTTTACATTTTCATAAACTCAATTTTCTATAACCTTTTCTTTGTTTCACTTTCTTAATTTATTTCACATCTACAAAAATCTGCCAAATGTCTTCTTTAAAACAAGACCAATCTTACATATATATTCCAAAGCATTCTTGAATTACAACCATTTAAGTTCGAAATGTGCATTTTCATGTTTATTCAAAAAAGGGGGGTGTGACACTTAAAGCATAAGCTAATTCGCATAATCTTTTTCATTATCGAAAACAGTCATGCCAGACAAAAGAGTTGTGAATGTGAATTCACAGTCTGTATTGAATGCAATGCAATCAAATAAACATGAACCGCTAAATAATGTAGTCTGATTGACAAACAAAGGACTCTTATAAGCCGACTCTAGTGAATCAAACACATGTAGGACGTGGCCATCTGGCCAATGTATTGCCTATTCCCTAAAACGATTGACTCGTATGTGCTTGTTCTGTCAAAGAATAGTTCAAAACGGTGAGTTATAGTCTAAATTCATCTGAAATGCTGTATTGTACTTATATTTACAGCATTAGAGACATTTTCTGTCATTTTTGTAACCAAAATGATCCTTAATTTTGATTGTATTGAACCCAAAATATTCATTTAAATCATGGGTTCCTTGATTCCCTGTGTAATTCATCTCACTGATCTGATTCTTTATCAACTCTTTGAATGTGTAATGCCATCAGTTGATAATACTACAGTGCTCAGAGGATGCAGTGATGAGGAGATAATTGTCACAGCTGGTGTTATCCATAAAAGTTTAAATAGAAAAGCCTGCTTATGTTTCAAGGACTAATTTGATTAGATGGTGCAGACAATGGCTGTTTTCAAAAGCACAAAAATGCAGTCTTTTTGAAAGGCATTAAATAACATCACACATTTGTGTAACAGCTTGTCTACTAAAATGCCTTAATCTATTAATCTATTATTTTGAAGGCAGCATAGGTTAACGATTAGACTAGAATAAATAAATTCCCATTTTCCATCCATAAATATGCATTGTAGCCATTAAATGCTTGTTTATAACTAAAGCTCGCTTGATTTATTTATTGTTTATGTCTAGATCATCAGATATGACAACATTGTCCTTTGAAAGCGATATGAACCCAGTTTCAATGTGAAGTGCCTTGTTTGTGAAGTCATTGACTGGCCAGGCAGGCACAGCCACAGACTGGGTCATTGAGTCTGAATTAGGGGATAATCTCCCTCTAGTGGTGGGTTTAAACAACTGCTGTGTGGCTTATTTACATAACTTCTCAATAACAAAGAGCCAGCAGAAAAGCTCTAGTGTACCCTGACCCAAAAAGATATTACAGCTCCTATGGTGTGGTATTGATCATTATTAACTTTTGTGAGTTAAATTCTAAACAACATGAAGTGTACTGCTGTTGCTCATATTCTTAATGAATAAAATTGCAAGCCTTCATTTGGATATTTATGGCAGGAGGTGAAATTATATTCTGTTGGGTTTATGAACTTGTTGACTCCAGAACCAGAACACACATCTCTAAACATGCTCATCTCTGGAGTCAGTCCACCTCTCAAGTGTTTGCGTGAACCTGAGAGCCATGCAATCGTGACAGCGATGGGAGGAATGAACATTAAAACAAATTAATGTGTTTTGGATCAAGTTGTTCTCTCCAGAAAAGCAGACTTTATAGCTTGTTGTATTTTTATATAGTATTTTTATATAACTCTCTTGTAAAATGGGGGCAGTGCATGCACATATGATGATACAAGCATGTTTTTCCTCATCATTTTGACGAAGAAACAGCAGTTGATATAACATATTAATTAATTTGCTATACGTTGCTTCGTTTATTCATTGATTTCTTATATTAAAGGTATAATATATTAGGTTGTATAACATACTCGTGTATATCTGATGTTGTGAATTGCGTTTACACACACACACACACACACACACACACATTCCATTCAATGTCTGGTGAGTGAAACTGAAGGTTCTGGAATGTTGGAAAAAGAGGTCAACGCCTTTTCTGCAGCTCTCCCGTAGATCCCCTGCAGAGGGCGGTAGAGACTGCAGTTTTATGTAACAAAGCTTTAGGTTTTTTAATTGAAATACTTTATTTGAACATTACCAACAGACTGCTCTATAGTGGTGAAGTATATCGTCATGTGAATGGGCGGGGTGTTTTTAATGTGGTGATTTTAAACCATTAAAACAACTATTACACTGCAATTCTGACTGAGACAATCTGATCTGGATCACCAGATCAGCCTGTTGCCATAGTAACACGGGAGGCAGGGAGCTTAAACTGTTATCCTGGTGAGCGCTTTGTGGGAAGATGCTATGGCCTATGGGAAACAGAAGACGATGATGAAAATGAATAACACTGAAATCGTCGAATACCAAACCTTCTGGAAAAAATTCACTTTTTGTTTCTCTGTTGTAATGAGAATGTAGCTCTATTATTATTTGTAACTCAGTCTGTAAGGACTTTTTAATGAGTTAGCCTGCAATGTTCTAAGTATGGAAGCTTGTTTCTGCAACGGAATTGTGAGTTTTAAAGTCGAATTGCGGGATATAAACTAACGTTAAACTCGCAGTTACCTTTTTTATTTTTTTTTATTCAGTGGCGGAAACAAAGCTTCAGACCTTATTCACTATAGCGCCATCTTTGATTTTTAAAGGCACACTATGCAGGAATTCCGTTTTTGTCAAACAGCGACCCCTAGAGTCGCTATGGAGTACTTGCATTTAATGTTACTGTCGTAAATACCACTCACGCAGAGCGTCTCTGCCATAGACTGGTCTCTGCACTCACAGCCTGATACTCCTTTGAAGCTGTTATATTAAGGTACAAATCTTGCATAGAGTGCATTTTTTGCAAAATGTGTTTTTGAACTCAAGCTGAGCGCTCGTGTCCGCTGCTATCAGTGTCATGGATACATAGTGTCTCTTGTGGCGGCGCGCGCGCAGTCTTCCCTCGGACGCGCTCTTCAATCTATTGCCGTTGCGGAGACTCTCTATTCATTCCGGTGAAATCACAAAATAAAATGCACAAAAACGTGTCCCTGCTTGATATAGACTGTAACCACTGATGAACATATTCAGTTTTGATGAGAGAGAAAAAACTTAGAACCTGTAACCTCTGACACGCTTGGCAAAAGATCTACCACTAGACCATTAAAGAACTCAAACAAAACTTGCGGATCGATGCATTTATTTACGGGTTGAGCAGAGAGGCTCATTCTCTTTTCCTTGTCTCTTCCGACCGCGTTTTCTTTGCTTTTTCCATCGTCGAGTATCACGTCTGAAAAGCGCGCAAGTGTCTTCGTGCTTCATGCTGTGGTTGATGTGTGTGACGTCGTTGCCGTAAAGCATGTCGTGATTCTCGCAGATTTGTCGGGGGCGCTCCTCTCAAACTTGCATTGCTAGTTTTTCCAGCGGCGTCCCCCCAAGCTTTACTACCAGGATGATTCGCCCTACTATGAGTTTGTTTACCACCGAAATGACTTTGAAGCTGTTATATTAAGGTACAATTCTTGCATAGTGTGCCTTTAACTGGAATGAAAGCGAGGCTGTGAGGGATAGACTTGCCGTGTTTTCAATGGCATCTGCTGTAAAAAGCTGTAGAAAGCTTCAAGTTTTCATGAACTTTAACTTAAAGGAGAACTCCGGTACAAAATGAACCTTTGGTCTAATAAAACATTGGTACCTAGTCAACCGTTCTCTGAGATTTGTTTTCATGATAATCGAATGTAAAGAGTTGTATCTCTAAAAACTGTTTAGCGTATAACGCTAGTAATGGGGGCATCTATTAAGTAAAAAGAAATCGCTAGTTTATACCACTAACAAGACTCAAAATAGCCCCACACTAACACAGTAACATAATGAGGATCCCTACATGCAAAACGAAGCATTGAGAACTTTGTAAGTGTACAGACCGTTTAATAAGAAGATAAAGATAAAGACAGTCCACTTCGTGTATACAGACAGGATCCATCTTTGGAAAACAGTCTCAACTAGTCAAACCACGAACGACGTTCTAAGTGAGCTGAACTGTATGAAGTTCAGTGAACTTCTGAACTGTATGAATGGCGTTCGTGGTTTGATTAGTCGAGTCTGTTTTCCAAAGATGGCTGCTGTCTGTATACACGAAGTGGACTGTCTTCATAAAATATCTTCTTATTAAACGGTCTGTACACTTACAAAGTTCTCAATGCTTCGTTTTGCATGTAGGGACCCTCATTATGTTACTGTGTTAGTGTGGGGCTATTTTGAGTCTTGTTAGTGGTATAAACTAGCGATTTCTTTTTACTTATTAAATGCCCCCATTACTAGCGTTATACGCTAAACAGTTTTTAGAGATAAAACTCTTTACATTCGATTATCATGAAAACAAATCTCAGAGAACGGTTGACTAGGTACCAATGTTTTATTAGACCAAAGGTTCATTTTGCGCCGGAGTTCTCCTTTAAGTTATTTGTCTACTGAAATTTCTACTTAGATCTAACTACGGTTGGACGCTCAGTCAACTTGCTCTCGAGTGTTCATGGGCCTGCTTTCAGTGCTTTGACCGTTCCAACATGGCGGACGGCTTACGGCCCATAGAAACAGCCACTATGTATATCTATGTTTCTATCCCTCACAGCCTCGCTTTCATTCCCGTTAAAATAAAAAAAAATTGCTGTGAATAAGATCTATATGAGCTGTGGAAAATCATATTAAGTGATCTAGGAGCTTTTTACAGCGGATGCCACTGAAAACATGGCAAGTCAATCCCTCACAGCCTCGCTTTCATACCGTGGCGCTGCTCTGAAAAAATGGTCTATAGGTTAAGTCATAATGCAATAAAATAATACCTGTTTGCGGATAGCCTACCAAGAAATAAATGACCCATCAGACTCCACCCATTTTTTGCCGACAACAATACCACTGAGGTCACATGACCATATGTTTATGGATGAGCTTTGTTGGGTAGGGTGGGGCCTCTTTGATCTGAATCCCCCCATCTCGCCCCGGGCGCTGCATATGGTACGATCCGCTCTCTGCGGTGGAGGAGGCTGCAGTGTTTACTGTTTCATCCAGCAGAGCGCCACCTCTTCTTCTCCTTCTCCTTCTCCTTCTCTTTCTCTTTCTCTGCCTGTTTCCTTACTGAGTAGCTGTAGCGTCCCTCTCCCCTGCTCTCTTCTCTCTTTTCTGGCCATTCATGCCGTTCGGACGTGTGAGATAGTGGGTCTCGGGAATACACAAGATCAGCGAGAGGGAAAAAAGAAAGACGACAGCAGCGAGAGAAGCGACAGAGGAGGGGAAGACATGGATAAAGGGAAGTGCACCTGGAGCAGCTGGAGAGGACAGGGTACAGATTTCGTGTTTGTCTGTGTAAAACTGCATTTTATGGTATTTATCTCACAACGCCATGTTTGATTTGCGTATTTTATGCCATATATTTTAGGTTTTCCGTTTTACATGAAGCCTCAGCTTCCTCTCGGTCTCTGCGCTGGTGGGACAAAGAGAGGAGAGGCATCTGTTTTGGGATGAGGGCTGGCAGGTGGTCTGTCTGCTTCATAGTAATGCTGATATGGAAACCCCGCTGTGTCGTTAGATTAGGCTCCGGGTGCCATGATACAGAGTTCAGGCTGTTTTTATATTCAATCTCGGTTACAGCAACGCTAGATGAGGCTGTCGCTATAGCAACCAGGTCACACCCATCCTGATTACGTCATTGTCTTCAACAGGCATCCATGATACCTAGAGAAGGAAAAAATACCTAGAGAAGGAAGACATTGAACATATTGTTGATTACATTCTGTGTATTGTATTGAATAATATTATAAACATGTCATCTCTATTTTTTGCAGTGATAAAAAAATACCTAGAGAATGAAAGAGGGAGAGGATGGAAGAGTAGTTTGCTAAAAAAAGAGAAAAAAACAGAAAACGCCTCTAGGCTTTTCCAGTAGAATGGCAGGCACATTTTAAATGTCCATCCAGATAAAGGTAGTGCAGACATGGCATTTATAGATACTGCATTGTGTGAATGTTTGCAGTCTGTGTTTGTAAAGCTACAGTATGTGTGTACGATTGTGTTTAAAGCTGAAATTGTCTGTAACTAGGTGAAAAATTCAGCGTTATAGTTAGCCTGAAACCATTCTCAGTATTAGGTGTTCTGAATGGTTTCTGCTATGGCGTCTCTAGTTGTTTGATAGGGCGTTTTAGTCATATATATATATATGCATAGATGTCTCATTCGTGGCTGTTACCATGGGTCACAGCGTCAGCTAACACAACATTAAAAAGTCTAAAGTAAAAACATTAAAAAGTACCATAGTTAAAACCTGTAATATTGATTAAATGCATTTAAAAACACAAACCAACACACTCTCACCTGTGAAAGGTTCCAAGGAGGAAATGTGCGACAGTTGAGTGCGTGAAGTGTCCAACATTCCACACATTTTGGGATGCACTTATGCCTATTTTCTCTTTACTCTTAATCACATTTTTTCTATATTTACATCTATTTGTATGACATCACTATTTTCCCTGCAGGAGCATATGACATCACTATGAAATCATTTCTTGTTTTTGATGATTCATATTGAACTCAGACCCCTCTAAATACATTCTCATGCACACAGAGAGAAAACATTCAGTGCTGTATTGTTAAAACCAATTACAGACCTGAAGTCGATGTTTCTGTTTTATTTGAACTCATTAATATACATTCGTCTGTAGCTAGAAACTTAATTAAATCAAAGCAAGTAAATAATTAATAGCTTATTAATGGATTTCTTCTGATTACACATTTACACTTAACAAAACCACTGCTTAAGTTTCGTTTCGTTTAGTAGACTTAAATGGAAACGTGTACACAATGCATTTGTTACAGTATCTTTATTTAGTTGTGTTTATCTGTATATATAGCGCCATCTCTGAAAATTCAGTATAATAATAATAATGGGATTGGTCAAGAGTAGTAAGGAATCAGATAAATATCTCTGTTTTTCTTCCTCAAATCAGCTTGACCCATCCCTTCCCTCTCACAACGATATGTGTAACAAATAAATGAATCATTAGGAACATATATTCCCTCTAGATTTCACTTATTGTTGTATCGTTTGTTTGGTGGGGCTGCTCATCCTGTCCACTTGGTTTCCGTTTCCCGTTTAGCTCTAGAATTGCATGGTTGTGTGTGTGCAACTCTCTTGATTCTAACATATTACACATCTTGGCTTGCAGAAAATTGGATAGTTTTTGCAGTTATTTTATTCAGATGAGGAGCCCAATATACTCTATGAGTACCAGGATTGTGATCGCTGTAAATCTGCCACCTGGGTCACCTTTTTTTTTAGATTTATATGTCAGCAGCCCAGATCATTAACCAATAAGCTACCACCAACCCTAATTAAAACTTAAACTGGCACAAAAATGTGAAAAAAACAGCATCGTTGGTGTGGATTCAGTGAAGTGCTACTTGTTTTAAAGGGACTGTTCAACCAAAAATGTTATCATCATCATTTACTCACCCTCATGTCATTCCAAACCTGCATGACTTTCTTCTTTGGTGCATAAATTGAGGTATTGTGAAAAATGTCTCTGTGTTTTTTGTACAGTGGAAGACAACGCTAATCAAAACAGTTTTGATTACCAGCATTCATCAAAATATATTATTTTGTGTTCTGCAGAATAAAGAAAGTCATACAGGTGACAGCATAAGGCAATGACGACAGACTTTTCTATATTTAACTTTTGTGGCAGGGTGAACAAAGACAAACACAGTGAGTAAAATAAAATATACATACAATATTAAAAAGGTGGAGAATAAAGTGTCTAATGGGAATATAGTGTTGTAACTCGCCATGCTCGGGCATTGTGAAGGTCAGAAGTGCAGAGAAGAGTTTAAGGAGGTCACACATGCTCCCTTTCTGGTCCGGGATGTGTTTCACAGCTTAGCTTACTAGCTTAGCATAGTGCTAACCGATTAAGAAAACCTGTTTTGATTCGCTAAAACGATATCCAGACGTTCAGCCATTTTGAATGAACATTCAGGCTTTCAGTCCCAATAGTGTGCATCAGTGCCTGCCCACTTTCTCAGCCGCCTTGGTTTTTTAGAAGTATTTTTCCCATTCATTTATCCCATGGGGACTTTTAAAAAACTCTTAAAGAGTTATTAGCTATGAATTAAACCAGTCAGCTACGAGGTGAATCACAGAAAGACAAATGCTTTACGGAGAGAAATAACTACAGTCCCATGGAGCATTGTGAATGACATAATTGAAATAAATACGATAGAGACATATAAAACTATTGATTTAAAGATGTTTATTATGTAAATTATAGATATTTTACATTTAATGCGCACACACACAAAAACACACACATATATATAGTAGGTCGCATCGTTTCCGGTTCAGGACTTTTGTATGTGCTTCAAATCAATATAGAGCCGTTTTACTCAAGATACCTTCAAAAGAGTGAGCAAAGATCAAAGATGAGCATAACCGATGATGCCCTATTTTTCTTCTTCTCACTAACATTTAGATATTTAAATCGAATAAAATGTCATCAATAAAAGAACTAGGCTAGCTAGGTTAGCTGATTACCTTAAAGTCCATAGATATCGCAATCAGTTCGTACTGCCGTTAACACTGTCTCCGACAAGTGGATGCAATAAGACCTGTTTTCCTGTTAGTGTGACATTCACCATTGAGCCTATGTAGTTTTTCACAATGAATTCTGCTGTTGAACATGATTATTTAAAAAAAATAAGTTGAAATAATGTGGGCTGATGGTTGGCCTCAACAAAAGCATATGCCATCGCTTAATAACCTTGTATCTCACAGTAGGCCTGTCTTTTTTTAAGTTATTGTAATCAGTTCCCCTACAGAGAAAATACATTTTACTAAATACATTTTTACTTCCAGAACTCCACAGTAGCACTCAGGCTTTTGCTTGTGGCAATGACTTTTCATTTAGGAAGTGAATAGTTGGATACAATGTCGGCCTGGGTGCCAAGCTCTCTGATGCTATAATTACACTCCGACATTTAGACACCAGCACACATGCACACAATTACCCCCCACCACCACCTTCGTATTTTAAGCTGGCCCCCTAAGCAATGTGTGTAAGGGAAACTGGAACACTGTATCTATAGCAACTGCTGCTGCCCTCTTTCTTTCTTTTCACACACACACATACTCGATGAAACAAGATGGATAAATTGGGTTCTATGATGGGTCACACATAATTCTGTTTTTGATTGTGTTTTTGTTCAATCTGAGCTATTTGTCACCCGGTATGCTGTGTTTTGTGTGTGTGTGTGTGTGTGTGTGTTTGTCTGTCCATTATTAGCCAATGGTAGTATGAGCAGGCCCCCCTCCCTCTCATTCCCTGCCTTTCTCTCTCTCCTTTTGTGTGCGTTCCCACTCACTGTCTCTCTCTCTCTTTTTCTTGCTGTCTGCAGTCATGGGTGGTTCAGGTCAGTATCTCTCTCTGTCTTCTGTTAGTTTTGGTGTTTTGACATCAAAAACCAGGGGCCTCTGTGATAGTATTGATTTATGAGTCTATAGTGATGGAGTTAACTATAGATGTCACTGGTTTTGATGGATAAGTGAATTCTGTGGTGCTGTAGTGTTCATATTATGGAGCCCATGTTAAGTCACCTAACTACTGTATATTCGTAAACATTAATATTATATTAGTCTACATTAGTTAGTCAATGATTAAAGGTGTGTGTGAGGAAAAAGAGTGTGAGCATTACTGTTTTTAGTCTTGTTCTATTTAAAGAGGTGGTTAACAGAAGGATTTCTCAGAGTAGGAAAGTGTATCATTATCAAGGGTTGTATTTTAAGTTGTTTGCTGTTTAACATTAGAACATCAGAATTAAAACATAATTGATAGTGTATCCAACTCAGTCAAATCCGAAGTCTGCACTTCATCTTGGAGAAAATCATTTGGAAAAATCTTGAGATAAAAATGGCCGATATTTCTGCCCTCCTCTAAGCTCTGCCGGGCTAAATTTAGCCCAGTGGGACCAATGGGAGAATCACGCAGGGGACTACAGATGTCGTGCACACGCTAGAGTGTGACAGACCAGCTTCAGTGAGTGTGTGTAACAGTTTCTTCCAAAGCTGCAACCAAAGGTGTAAAAATACAGGTGTAAAAGAAAAGGAAAAAACATCAGCTATAGGGAGCTCTCGGTTGCTGCAGAGACTGAAGAGATGATTCAGAGATCTCAATCTGCTGGTTCGCATGGCAACAAGTTAACAATTCTACTTGCTTCCGCTTTGTGATATTTGGGCAAAAATGGAAAGATGATTGTTTTTCCTCCAGTAGCCAAAGAAGAAAGATCTGGTCTTCTTAGATACCAGCTTGAAACCGGTCCATTATCTCACAAGCTTGCATTAAACCTGCTTGGTTATGAAGTAGGCTATCATAATAATTTAAAAGAACTTGCATACAAGTATGCAAAGAAGTGTACATTTTCTTTGATCAAACGAATGGGTCATAGTTTTTATTATATACAACAGGCTACTATTCAAAAGTTTGGGGTCAGTAAGATTTAAGAAATTCATACTTTTATTTGATGCATTGAATAAGGATGCATTAAATTGATTAAAACTGACAGTAAAGACATTTATGTTACAAAAGATTTCTATTTCAAATAAATGCTTAAACTATCTATTCTCATTAAAGAATCCTTAAAGAATTTATCACAGTTTCCACAAAACTTAAGCAGTACAACCATTTTCAACATCGATAATAATTAAAAAAATATATATATTGAGCAGCAAATCAGCATATTAGAATAATTTCTGAAGGATCATGTGACTGAAGACAGGAATAATGATGCTGAAAATTCAGCTTCCCATAACAGGAATAAATTACATTTTATTAAAATAAAAAACAGATATTTTCAATTGTAATAATATTTCACAATATGACTGTTTATGATCAAATAAATGCAGCCTTGATGAGCATAAGACACATTAAAAATTCTTACAGACCTAAAACTTTAGAACGGTAGTGTATGCGTATTGAAGCATAGCTAGAATGCTAATATTGAACAATCAGCACACAGGACTTTAACCAACCCCGCATCCGACTACTTCCCTGCTAAATATTATATGAAAAGCAGTATGTCAAATCAGTAGTACAGGACATTAGTTGTCATCAAATGTAAGATAGCAAATATAAGCTCCAGAATATTTCGAGTTTCCGTGGAGCAGTGTGTTTTCCGACCCATAATGAATATTAAATTTGGTCAGCGAGTGTGCTTGGTTTTAATCTGTTCATATACTGTATGCTCAAAGACTTTCCAAATTATTTTGTACTTGGTAGATGACAGACATCCAGTGAAGAGAACGACGAGACCGATTTGTAGGTTTGCATGTGGAGGATTGTGTGATGTCTGGGCTGGTAACCAAAATATTTGAACCCTGCTATTGGTGGTCCTTGAGCAAGACACTTAATAGGTTGCTTCAAGGGGGATTACTCTTGTAACTTAAGATGGATAAGTCTATAGTGATGTTGCAAACATAAATTCAACTCCCTTAATAGAGTAACAGTTATTTCACCATAGATGAGGTTGTGCCTTTTATCTGTGTCATTTTACATGGTCATACTTTACCATATGCAAACTAAACCTGCAATTTCAGAATGAGCAGGTTCTGGTGGCCTAAAAGTGTACAACCTTCATGCTCCTCTTCATTTCACTGTTATACCTCTTAAATTGAAGTTAATACAGTGAAGGCATATAGCTCAATGTGTCATTATATAACAGCACTTCTGATAACATGACTATTTGCACTGCATATGTGTTAGCTAACGTAAATAATTAACCCAGTAGAGTGTGTGTGCACACAGATGGTTAGGGTTAGATACGTTGACAACAGGTGCTGTGAGAGGTAGACAGGTGTGAACTGATAGCCTCAAGGTTACACTTTTGCAAGATATGCAGAATTTCTACTGTACTTACTGTAATACTATCTCTATTTAAAATTATTTTTATATGGAAAATGTAAAAAAAAAAATCATGGAAATGTATTGATCAGAAAGTGCCTCATTCACTCATAATTGCGTAGATAATTCGTATTTATATGCAAAGGAGAACGTCTCACAAAACAATTCCGCCTAATTCACAACACATCCATACACCCATGAGTTTGTTCTCATCCTACTGCTAATGAATCTATAGTGTTCTAAATGAGCAGCCATGTGCCTGAGGTTAGTATTTACATAAAACACAGCCAAACCATCTCCATAGAAGGGCTTTTCTGCACAACCTTTTGTCACTCTCAGCGTCTCTAAAAACATGCTTTTATCAGAGAGCATGTGCAGAGAGACCCTCGAGCAATGCCAATTGTGCCATCCTCAAAACCAGTTCAAACACAGTAAGCACCGTTTACAGACTCAGATTAGCTAGCTGAGTTTTCATGCAGCTCGAGCTACTGTATATGATGAAATATATTTAAGATGAAAATATTTCAAATTGTATCTCTTAACACATTTCTAAAGCCACTCAGAGTATATAGTTTTTGCTCACGTGCGGTTTGTGTAAATTTAGTAATTGATGAATCATGATTTGTTTGTGAAACCGGTCGTATGCAGATTTCACACAAATGTTAATTTCATTTAGTAGTAATAATTTAATTGCCAATGCTGTTGACACTAATACATAGTGATGAGCATAACACAAATACTAAACTGCTGTTAATTTGTGAGATGTCTACATAACCATGTTTTACAGGGCATAATTTCTGTACTAAAATATAACCAGTGCAGAGAAACTTGCATTCTGTGAATGTGTATACATGGTGATGAACAATCAGGTGCATGCTGTAATATTTGTGCACAAAAGTACATAAGAAGAACTGACCAGTGGATTGAACTCTTGTTTTATATTGTTTTTTTCTCCCTCTGTCTCTTCAGTGGTAGATCTGTTACATTGGCGGGATCTGAAGCAGTCTGGACTGGTGTTCGGCAGCGTGTTGCTGCTGCTGTTCTCTTTAACCCAGTTCAGTGTGGTGAGCGTTATAGCGTATCTCGCTCTGGCTGTCCTCTCCGCTACCGTCAGCTTCCGAATCTACAAATCAGTCCTGCAGGCAGTGCAAAAAACCGACGAGGGCCACCCCTTCAAGTTAGTCCAAATCTCAAGTTTGTCGTCTCCATTTGTGCGTATTAAGCAATGAACATGTTCATCCATTCTCATGGCTTCTCTCTTTTTCAGGGCCTATCTGGAGGTGGAGATCGCTCTCTCTGCAGATCAGATCAGTAAGTATGTGGATAAGACTCAGCTGTACATCAACACCACCATGAAGGAGCTTCGCAGGCTGTTTCTGGTTCAGGATCTGGTCGACTCCATTAAGGTGAAAACGGCTATTAACATTTCATTTACGAATATTACATCACCAAATTTTCGATGATACTATTGCAATTTCAATTTGAAAGCCAAACTCGAAATAATCTTTAGTATTAAAGGAATGGTTCGCTTAAAAATGAAAATTCTGTCATCGTTTACTCGCCCTCAAGTTGTTTCAAACCTGTTCGAATTTCTTTCTTCTGCTGAACACAAAAAGAAGATATTTTGATGAATGTCGGTAACCAAACAGTTGATGTACCCCTATTTTTTTTCCCTACTATGGAAGTCAGTGGGGTACATCAACTATTTGGTTACCGACATTCTTCAAAATATCTTCCTTTGTGTTCAACAGAAGAAATTCATACAGGTTTCATTTTTAAGTGAACTATTCCTTTAAAGGCACACTCACTAATTTTTCTTCACAGCAGTCTTTATACAGACACTTATTGGAATGGATGTAGTATTACACAAAAGGTTTCAGTTACAGATGCCTTGGTATAAATAACCTATGTCCTGGCATATTTGTTAAAGGGGTCATATGATGGTTCTAAAAAGAACATTATTTTGTTTAATGCAATGTCTTCACGTGGTTTTAGGTTAAAAAAAGCCATTATTTTACACATACCGTACATTATTGCTGCTCCTCTATGCCCCGCCTTTCTGAAACGCTTTTCAAATTCTTAAAATATGAAAATATACTTAAGCTGTGAGTCAGAAGCGCCAGACTGTCCCACTTTTTAGAATCAGCCTTTGTGCACAGCCGGCCTTGTACTCTCCCAGGTTTTGGAAACAGTCCTCCGAAAAATGCGTAGCACACAGTCGAATATTTTGGTTGGACTGTTCTGGAACAGTGTTGTAAATAAAGCTTAACCACTGTTTTCTAATTGTGTCGTCTTTTGGAAGGTCAAACAAAGTAGTTTGGCTTTCGCAACGAAAAACACAGCGTCTCCACCACATGGCGGCAACAATAACATAGCGAGAATAACAGTTAAGCCTTCTTTCTTTGCGTATACATTTGGGCGGTGTTATAAAACTCTGCCCCCACTCACTGACATACATTTGTGGAGGCATTTGAACGAAGCGTTTTAGGAAGGCGTGGCTAAGCCTTAACTTTTACAAAGAATATCTCTTTGCGTTTGAGACTTTGAGCTTTGTAACTCTGCAGATCTTATACATGCACAAACAGCTACATAACACACTAAAGATGAAGGAAAACAAGAAATCGCATCATATGACCCCTTTAAACACCAAAAGTGGCCAATAATTTTCAAGGTTGATTTCAATGGGTCATGTGATCTCAAAGATGAGTGGCACCCACCAAATTTAGAATGAAAGAGCTGTTTTAGGCCACTGATATGACTGCAGTCTTCATCTCATGTATAGTAGGTGTGTATTATTTTAAAGATATTTAAGTACTATTAATTTTGTTAGATGGTGGAAAAAGTTAGTGAGTGTTAAAAGGTTCAGTAAAAGCATTCAATGAAAACAGCTGTACCTTTGAGCTGACACCATGTGTCTGTGTTTAGTTTGCAGTGTTGATGTGGTTGTTGACGTATGTTGGAGCTCTGTTTAATGGCCTGACCCTGTTGATTCTGGGTAAGAATACAACACAAACATACAAATGTTTAGAGTCGGTATGATTCTTTTTTTTTACTGCTTTTGAAAGTCTCTTATGCTCACCGCTGCTTTTATTTGATCAAATATACAGTAAAACGGTAATATTGGGAAATATTATTACAATTTAAAATAACTGTTTTCTATTTTAAAATGTCTTGTGTCGGCAAAGCTGCATTTTCAGCATCATTACTCCAGTCTTCAGTGTCACATGATCCTTCAGAAATCATTCCAATATGCTCATGTGCTGCTCAGGAAACATTTTTTATTATTTTCGATGTTGAAAACAGAATATTCGGAATAATATTTGTTAGGTTTCTTTGATTTAATGGAAGTTCAAAAGAACGGCATTTATTTAAAATATAAATCCTTTGTAACATTATTAATGTCATCACTCTCAGTTTTGATTAATTTAATGTGTCCTTGCTGGATAATTTCTTTAAAAAAAAAAAAAAAAAAACTTTTTTGAACAGTAGTGTACACAGTACACACTATTACTGCTGTAAACCAGCATGTACAGCTGCTTAATGTCTTGAAATTTGAAAGAAATGTTTGATAACCTTTCTCGTATATCAGCACTGATTCGTGAATGTTGTTGATGTTCTAAGAACTGTACAGCAGTTTCTATTGTGTTGAGTGTTTGCTGTCTGATTTCCAACCATATCTTAAGTACACACTTCCATGTCAGGAAGGTTGGTGTTGTCACAAACACACACACTGCTGTAGGTCAGGGTGTTATAACCTTAAATGACGATGCAGCATTCTGGGAGAGCAGCTCTGTTGTCCTTCTCTCTGTTGTCCTGACTGTATTTCTCCTTTGTGTTTCTCTCTTTAGCTGTAGTTTCCATGTTTAGCGTGCCAGTGGTTTATGAAAAGTACCAGGTAATGTTGCCCCCAACATTTTTCTTTCTTTCTAAGGTCCATGTTGTTCCACAATATCAAAATGCCTGATGTTGATTGCTATACCAGTAAAATTTCATGATGCTTAATGCCAATTTTTAGCAATAACTAATGCTATTGAACATTTTTAAAGTTACAAAACTGGTTTATTTCGAAATTATTCCTTTAATTTGATATTAAATAAACATCTCTATACTTCTTTATAAATTATTCACGTACAGTCAGTAAAAAAGCAGTGAATGGTATTTCTTTTGGTATTGTTTTTTTATTTTTTATTAATTAACTACACATACTTACTCTTGGGTTAGGGTTTGTATTAAGGTTAGTTGCATGTAATTATACAGTCACTACATGTAACGTGTAACAAGGTATGGTTTCGTATGGACTTTGTACCAAAATACCAATGCATTTGACTTCCATATTGTCTATTGTGAATCCTCATTCTCTTTCTCTCCCTTTCAGACGCAGATTGATCAGTACTTAGGGCTGGTGCGCACCCAGGTTAACTCAATAATGGGAAAGTGAGTTCTTTATTACTATTAACGAACCTTAAACCGTGTTGGGCCTATATAAATTTGATACAAATTTCAGTTATTAGTTAAAATTACCAGTCTAATTTTTTGTTTGCTTTTCAGGATTAGAGAAAAGGTTCCTGGGGCCAAAAAGAAGGAATAAACTCTTTGCTTCTGTACAAGTAAACACTATAGCCAGTAAAAACTACAACTTTTGCCAGCACTGAAGGACCCCAACTACACAGGAGGCCAATATATCACCTCAAAAAATAATGATAAAAAAAGCATCAACAAAAAAAAGATCGTCATGTTAGTGTAACGGCACCAATAAACCCCCCTCCCCTGTTGCCAGTCACAGGTGAAGCCCTGCATAAATAACTAACACTGATTCACATTAATGACACCTTGTGGGCGATCGTAGACCTATAGATATACCAGAGGGACACACACGCAGTGCTTCTCTCTTTCATTGCTTCTGATTTAAGTGCATGAAGTCCAGTCTTGAGTAAATATTTGCTATCTCTGCAGTGCTCTTCCTCTCTCTGCTTTATTTTGCAGTGCATATTTCCTGCTGTAAAACGTGACACAAAAATGAAAATCATGCCTGTCATATAATCTCCTGCTGCCATGTCGATTAATCGCTTAATTCAACGTCACTGCTAGAGTGGCTCTGTGTACAGACATACTTATTAATATCAAGTTGAATTGTGGATTCTTTTTTGTTGTTGTTCTTTTGTGTATTCGAGCACAATGATAATTTGAGGATGTTATTACTAAATGTGTAACTGTAATTTTTGCAGAACTGTAGGGATAGGTGTAGGTGTTTAAAGACATGCTTTGTGGTCCTTCTCTAGGGCAAATGATGGTCAGACTGCAGAGCTAAACTCTGTCCAACTTTGTACGATGTTCAGTGTTCAGTTATTTTAAGGTCTTTAACTATTTGCACTCTGTATTTAATTGACGAATGAGAAAAATAAATGTTCCTTAATGTAAGAGGGTTGGTGTCTTGTCATTCATAGAAAATTTTGAGAAAGTTAAAGAGAAAGTCATGATGGGACAGAAAAGTGGTATATGCTTGGTGTATTATACATTGTGCAATAAAAACATTTAATGCACACCTACTTAAAAGGAAATCCCCCAAAAAAATTCATTTGGCAATTTATTGAATTCGCTTAGCCTTATCCAACATTTTGGTTTTCTTATTTCAAAGGGAATTAAAACAATCATTTAACAGACTTGGGCTAATGTTGAGTGTTCTAATAAACATTGTTGAAACTTTTCCTCCTAGTATTGTGTATGTTTTTTTTTTTCATTATAAATTTGGACAAGCTGTGCACCAGAACACCTTTGTAACCCATGGCCTTAAAACCTTTTACTCTTCTACCTTTAAAAATACTTAAACCTTCCCATTCAGGCTTTCTGATCCAACATCAAAGTATGTTCACAAACTTTAGCCTCTTGTTTCCATCTGTTTTTTTTTTTTAATCTATTCAATGGTGTTAAAAATTCAAACCTCAGTGTAAAATGAAGACAACATAAGTAGCGACATCTTTTCTTCCAAATTGTGATATATATCCGAGTGAAACAATGTCATCTGTCATCTTGTTTCCATCTGAAAAAATAGAGGGGAAAATAGAGACTTGTTCTATTCGTTGGTTGTTGATTGGACAGAGGCAGATCTGAATGCTAGCTTGCAGTCGATTGTTAGAAATGGACAGGGTTTAAGCAGACTAGAGGAGTCCAGCATGTCCCTAGTCTTGTCATTTAACTGGATTGAGTTAGGACATAAATGAACTGTGTGCATGGATAAATCTTTCAAAATAAGATCAATAACTTATAGTATGGTGAATATACATTTCATGCCGACATCAAAAATAAATGAGATTCAAGAGCTTAAAGTGGAGGGGGAAAATACGCTTTTTTTGTGTTTTTTTGTATAATATAAATTACATTGTTTTGGTCTATTCCTCACATAAAGCTATTGTACAGCTTCAAAAGACTTATGATTTGTGCACTATATCCCATGGAAAACAATTTTTTTTCTGAAGGAATTTTGTTTTGTTTTCTTTTCAAAAAGAAGTCCAGGAATTTGAACAAATTATTTACTGTACACATCAAACTACAGCCAGAACATTAAACTCAAATTACAACTTAATTCAAACAGACATTATTTGAAAACATTACAAACATAGCATTAAAATTAGAAAAAAAATCTAGAAAAAAATAAAAAATGCAGTCGAATGCTATTTATTGCAATACAGATTGATGAACCCTGCATTGTGCAACTGAAATTCTTTTTCTCAAGTAACAAAAATGATTAAAACTAAAAAACTGCACATTTAAAAGAAATAACATTCAAGCATTTCCATCATCATCTGTTTCGATAATAATGAAAACCCAACAGAATCACCTATGTGATTCTGGAAGAAAATGATTTTCTGTATGATGCTCATCACATGTTTAGTAAGGTGATGGGATGCAGCTGAAACAATACGCCTTTGGATTTCCCATCATCCTTCGCCTGTAGCTCCATCTGCTGGGACCGATCCACCTGATGACACACATGGTGAAGAACCCAATGAACTCAATTCTACTGAGGGGCTTTATGAACTGAAGGCTTTAGGAATGGAGGATCCTTACCAGGTTCCATTTCTTGAATTTCTCGTAGTACACAGGTGTGCACTCTGGTCTGGGAGGGTTTTTAATGAACAGTCTAAAGATAAAGTGTCACACATGCTTCAATGATAGTTTTTACATGTCATATACACTCTCAAAGTGTCTTTGGAGGAGGATGGATGGAGATTGAGTACCTAACTAGTCGTTCGCGGGCCTCCTCCTGAAGACTGCTGATCTTCTCAGGGCTCAGGTTCAGTAAGCCGTGTGGTCCGTCACACACCAGCCTGTTCATTGTGCTTCTCAATGCATTTATCTACACATACACACATAGTCTTGCTTAACCAAACATTTTACCTTGCAACTTATTCTGGTCAAGAACCCACTCACTTTTACAAGAAAGAGCCTGACACTAGGGCTGGGCGATATGGCCAAAAAATCGTATCCTGATATTTTTTGGCTGAATGACGATATACTTTCTACCCTTTTTTACTTAAAAAAAAAAAAAAAAAAAAAATGTTTAAAATACGTTTTTATATTTTAGCAATACTTAGTCAGGATTATTGCGCTCCGTGCTTGTTCACTGAAGTCTGTGAAGTTTAATAAACTATACGCTTTAACTAGATCTTATGAGTTATTTTGAAGCTGTTAATATAAAGCATGTTTCATGTTTAGAACAGAGCTCACTGTTTCCTCCACTATTTTTCATTACTGTATAACGATATAAACGGTATTGCCTCATCCTGTATCATTTTTTTTTTTTTTTAAATCAATATATCGTACAAACTCGATAAACCACCCAGCCTTACTTGAGAGACAAAGCTGACTGTTGAATGCATAACCTCACTCTCCATCACACACACCAAAACATACCTCAGTGATGTCTTCAATATCAAACTTGACATCAAAAGCCAGCTCAATGTCATGTTCAGGAAGCATTGCTTCTTGGGAAATGGGATTCCAACCCAGCCCGCACAGAGCACCAGTAAAACAGGTTCTTTCCTCATTAGTGCTGCAAAAAAAGTGCGCATGTCATATTTAAATGTTCATTTAACATGTAAAAAGCATACTCAGGTAATTAAACAAGTGTGAATTGAAACCTGCTACCTAAAAATGCTGAAGGGGTTCATAAGCATGTATAGTCTTATAGGCCCACTGAAGTGCCTTAAAACACACAGCATTATTTAATGTGTTGACAATTTCCAGTGAAACGGGAAGACGGGGCGGAATATATAGAACAGCTCCTCCCCCTTTTTAAAATAGCCAATAGCGTTTAGTTTATGTTACAGCTCGGCCACAGCCGTTGAATACGGTAAAGCCGCAGTTTCCTCCTAATCTCTAACCGTTTCTCCTCCATATCGCTTTAAAATATAGCATTCTGTGCAGAGTTCAAAGGGGTCCGATGTTTTCTGTTCTGCGCCGACTTGTGAATCGTTCCCTATCCCCTATTTAGTGCACCTTTTTTCATTACTTTGAATGTGCCATTCACCATGTAGAACTTAGTAAATGTGTGAACATTTTGAAAAGTTTTGAACACATATCTTCTAAATGTGAATTGTGTCATTGTTTTGGTGCACACCAGAGCCATAGAGAGAAAGAGTTGCGACACTCCCATAGACCGCCATAGGAACTCTGGAATGCGGAAGTAACGCGTGTCGTGGAGCAGCCAATAGTTCCAAACACTGATAGTTTCTCCATTGAACCCCATTCATTTTCAGTGCTTCCGAAGTACGCTCGCTAGTAAATTAATGAAATTACTGTATTTTTTTACTTTTACACACATTAGCCGACCTCTCGTGAATCTAGTCTGTAGTTATATTTTATGTAGCCAGTTTTAGTAAATGTTTATTGGAAGATAATAGGTTAATTGCAGCTATAGCTTACGTGACCAATAGGGCTGCAACGATTAGTCGACGTTGTCGACAACGTCGACAATAAAAATTTGTCGACAAATATCTTTGTTGTCGAGTAGTCGTTTGATCTCACGTGACCTAATGTAAGGGCCTGCAATCCCGCGATTTGAACGCTACGGCGCTGTAGCGCTAGAGTGTAGTGCAGCCCTTACAAATGCTATTGCGGTAGAAGAGAAAACAGCGCGAATTATAACAGTGCAAACGAATCCGAACTAGCAAGGTTTAGGTTTGGGAAAGTTTCACAAAACTTCAAATCAAGAATGCTGTCGTGTGCAATGTTGGGGTGCAAGAGGAAACATCCCGGCAAAAGAGGAGCCGGTGAGAAGTGAGTGTTCTCCAGCTGGAGCTAACTAACCACCAGCGGCAAATCTCTCTTTATTAGAGAATGCAATACTACTAATAATAGTAATAATATTATCAATAGTAATATAATTACAGTAATGTGATGACTTATTTTGTATAGAATAAAGCTTGATCGAGCTTAGGAGTCAGGGCTGTTTTTATTATTGTAACACTATTAGTATATTAGGTATTATTATAGTCTTATCACTTGCCTGTATTTTGTTCAATAATCATGAAGACTTACAAAACGAGATGTTATATCCTTCCTATGATATAGGAAGAATATCACGGCAGTCACTTTACCATACTATAAATTAAAAGGTGAACGAGAACGTCTCTGTCAGCTCAATTGTCATGTAAAAAAAGATTGTAATTTTATAATTATAATAATTGTTTGCAGATTAATATTTTACCATTCTTTGTGTCCTGAAGTAAATGTCCCTTTTTCTGTTTCAGTTCTAAGAAAAGCAGTGGGCCTATTAAACAATGCTTAGAGAGCATTTGTGTGTGATTTGAGTTGGACCGAAATCTGAAAACTTAAAGAGAATGACCTGTTTAGTTGGCTCAAAGTTCATTAAAACAACTATTTCAAAAGCTGAAGTGATTTTCTTTTTTTATATTATAGTTAGAATATGTATAACTCAATGTTTTAACTAATTGGAAAAGCTGAATAATCGTTCCAAACTTACTGATTAGTCTGCGAAATAATCGACGATTAGTCGATTAATCGTTCTAATAATCGTTAGATTAATCGATTATCAAAATAATCGTTTGTTGCAGCCCTAGTGACCAACACTTCACTAACGTTAGCTAACTGGTAACTTGATGTATATAATATATAATATTTTTAATAATATTTTATATGTATGTATATATATATATATATATATATATATATATATGTGTGTGTATGTATATATAATATTATATATACATACACACACACACAATTCATTTATTTAAATGGGTTAGGGTTATGCATATATGTGCTTATATGTATTTAGGAACATAGTTAATTCACTCATTAACTATCTCTCCGGTTTAATTTTATGAAGAATATTTTTCGGTTGAATATTTACCGAACATTGCTGTATATAGTCGTTGCTTTCTACGTTATGGGAGCAGTCTATTTCCCTCCTAAATCATTCATTTGTACATGCACAGCGTAATTATTTATATTTTATGTTGGTTGGAATTCTGAACGGACTGCAGACCTCTTTGCGTGATCACGAAGCGGAATTTATAAGCAAGATCACGGGAATCAATAGCCTATAGCCCAGTTGTGCTAAAATAAATATAACGAGACGTCCATCATCAGATGAATGATATGGAAAAGTTAAGTTAGAGCCGCTAAAGCCAGTGCTACCCATGCGAACATGAATACTAGCGTTTCCCTCCAAAAATATAGCCTATAAATTTATCTAAGTTGTCACCCTGCCTCTCCAAATGCAAAACTGACATTAACAAAATGCAATAACAGCTGAAAAAGTACTTGGGTGTGTGTTTTATTTTATATTTACCGTTTAATAATGCAATCGCTGCTGTCTGTCCATAGAAGAACATGACAGCCCGCGTATGTTTTGGAACTAAGTGGGCTTACAAGAACCACGTGACAGCCGTCGCGGCGACATCAAAGCGTGTCGCAACTCTTTCTCTCTATGGCTCTGGTGCACACTAGCTTATAGATAACAGTAAGGCTAACATATTCATACAAAAAAAAAAGTCAACAAACTTCAAATTTGATTTCATGGGAACTTTAACATCTTGTAGTGAAAATGTATTGTGATTGGTGGGGCTGAATAAACATCCCCTCAAACTGCAATTGAATTTTTTTTCTTTACAGACTGATGTGAGAATATTTAAGTAAGTGAGAAAGCATTTTCATGGTGACTGTTACCGCAGTTCCATGACAGGGGTGAAGAGCATAGTAACAAGGGAGGGAAAGCCGTGGATATGAGGCATCAGAGATGTTTCCTTCAGCAAGATATGAGAACCTGTACATGAATTATATACACAAAAACAAACATCATTCTAATTAGAAACATTTCTTCTTATCAATGCTGAAAAATAGTTTTGTGGAAATCTTTGATGAATAAAAAGTTAAAAAGAACAGCATTAATTTGAAATAGAAATGTTTTATAACATTATAAATGTCTTTAGTCACTTTTAATCAATTTAATCTGCCCTTGCTGAATAAAGTATTGGGGTGGGCGATATGACCAAATTCTTATATCATGATACGAGTTATTTTTTGACAATAACAATATAGATCACGATAGTTAATTTTGCTTTAAATAAGGTTGATAACATTTTTGATACCAGTGAGATTTCATAATTCTTGTCATTTTCAATATCACAAAAAACTAATACTAGCCCAAGTAAAAAAGAATAAAAATAAAAACTCATGCTTACTGAAGACAAGTAAACCGTGATAAAGAAAGAACAAAGAAACGGGTTACAAGCATATAGGAAAACAAACTACAATAGAACAAAAGACACAAATGAAATAGACCTACCCGAACAACTTTAAGCACTAGAAATAAGAAATGCTAAATATATTTTAATAAAGTAATTAAATGTATAAAAAAAAACTCTGCATAGGTCTTCACTGTGTAAATTAAATGTACATTTATTCTTATTAAAGTTACAAAAGTGATTCAGTCAAGAGCAGTGAGAGATTTTCTTTTTTGTTGTTTGCTTAACATTAATAACAACAGCAGGTAAATTTGGATGCTGTCACTTTAAGACCGACTGCACGGATCCAATATACTTGAGTTTTCTTTCTATTTACATTCACTTAAGACATAAATGGCTGTTTACACTGGCAAAGACATGGTCACTTTGACACATACGTATGTGTATTTAACAGTTCAAGCCCAATTAGTCTGCAAAAAGCACTGTTCAATTCAGTTCTCACGCGCTTTATGACCAGCGGCTTCATTAGACAGCGCTGAGAAACCGTTTCTCTGACATCAAGCACATATAGCGAAATGAGTTGTCTTTCGCTGCTTACTGCGCTTCAACAGTTTATAATCACTTGTTTTTAAAACCACAATACTTAAAAATGCATGCAAACGATAAGCTTTTGTAACTGTGATAGAGATGATGATAGTCCAAAATAGGGCTGTCACTTTTGTGGAAAAATCCTGATCGATTTTTGAGACATAAGTGTTCATTGAATCGATTGTAAAATCGATTTTCCATGTCTAAAGACGTTTCCATTTTCAACACCAAATACAGGCAAATCCACGGACACCTAACAGGCGTTAGGACGAGAGTAAAGAGGGCGCTTGATACGCGCACAAGTCGCAATATTTCTGATGATTTATTGGCGTGAAGTTTCGTGCACAATGATAAACAGGAGTGCAAACTTCAGGGATTGAAATTAACACCCTCCGACCCGCCAAACGTGGGTACAAATGAACTTTGGCGGGAAACGCGGTCAAATCACGAGCCAATCTGGCGTGTTTCTGTGTTTACTCACTTTGCTGGGGAAGTTCGTGTAAGACAAATCTGCGCGGATTTAGCGCAAATACGCAACTCGTGAGTCCTCATGATATATTAAATACAGCGTATTACACAGAATCTGCGCATTTCTGGCTTACTTGAACACACACACACACACACGTCACTAAGCAACAAATAACGGCGCGCTTGTTCACTTGCATTGAAGTAATAGCGAATTTGGTTAACAAAAGACATTGTTATTTTCCAGCATCCTACATGCTCTGATACTGTATTGATCTGTCCACCTAAAACACATTTTTGGTAAAAAAAAAAAAAAAAAAAGGCCGTTAAAATCGATTCCCTATTTTCGTTTTCGAAACTTCTGTTGGTTGGTCCGATCGATTGTGCAATCGATTTTCGAACGTAAAGTGACAGCCCTAGTCCAAAATCTTGACTGGTTGACAAATTTCCACCAGTTAATAGTCTCTACCGGTAGGGATGGGCGATATATTATCGTTTGCGATATATTATCGTTTGCGATATATCGTTAAAAATTTTCCTCACGATAAGAATTAGTCTTCCCGCGATAATAACGATAAAGCCCATCCCTATCTACCGGTATATCGGCCACCCCTAGTATTCAAACAAATCATTGTGTGTGATTATGTGCGCACCTGAAGCACTGAGAGACACGGCTGCAGCCACCAACATCCTCTCATGACAGTCCTGTGGTTTTTCATTCACCATTACAGAGTTAATACTGTCCCTCTCAATGCCAACAGCCCTGCAAACAAAACAAAACCCACAACACTCTCCGCATCCTATCCAGGGATGAAACATATCTGGTCTGTGAGATGGACAGGCAGGTCTTACCTGAAGTGGCTGACCCGGCTCATGCTGTGAACGCTGATCTTATGTGGGCTGCTGGGACCATGAACTAAAGCCTGCAAAAGAGGGAGAACAGATCTTAGGGAGAAAATACACACCTCTGTTAACACAGCACTATATGAAAAGCTGAAATGTGTTTGAAAACAGTGATTTTTGTTTAAATCAAATTAAACAATATGCACTGGAGAAACTGCAAAGAAAAGCTTGATCCTATCAGTAATCTCTCTGAAATGCACGTCTAGTTCATAACTGAGCCATAATCAGTAAAGAATAAGGGTGTCACGATTTCAATTTTAAATCGAAATCGATCGAAATTAATTAAAATCGAAATCAATCGAAATTAATTCACAATCGTCGATACTGCCACGCCCCCATGTCACGTCCGTTCGGCTTGCCAAGCGGAAAAAACACGGCGTGCTGCAAGTCTATGGTCTCCTCTAACTTAGCTACAGCCATTCAAAAGATAGTATGGCAACTACAGATGCAGGAGACCCATCAACAGAACGTGAACCCCTCCTCTTTCATTGAAGTCGCAGACTCGCAGGTGTGGAAGTTTTTTGGGATTTCCAGTGAGTAGCCTAATGTTGACAACGTTCGCGCTTCAAAAAAGCCACAGTTTGCAGACATCCAAAGTCTCGCGGAAGTTCCGGGAGTCTCCCGCATATTGATAGCGGCTCCCTGATGCACGTAAATTAGTTAAAAGGAATCTAGAGCGAGCGAGCAAGAGCGAGCGTGCGAGACAGAAAAAACTGTGCTCCAAACCGTATTGCGTGCACGGCAGAGAGGGGGAGAGCGAGAGACCTTGCGTGTGTGCCTCATGAAGCGCATGTAAGACAGAGAGCATCCTGATTGGCCGATTGATAAAAATCGAGAATCGAATCGAACTGTGACCTTAGAATCGAAAATGAAATCGAATCGAGGATTTGGAGAATCGTGACACCCCTAGTAAAGAAGTGTGCAAGTTCAATTGCAGGTGATCACAGGGCTTCTATGCCAGAACCTTGCACTTGGGGGCGCTGGTGCTAGATACACAAAAGTGTTGAAGGAGCTCGTTGATGAGCTGCTTGTCTTCCTCCATCCTGCTGTTCAAGGAACCACTAGCTGAACTGGGGGTGAATCTGCCACTGGCCATATCTTCATACAGAGATATCAGAACCTCATGGGACTGCTGCAGAGACCAAAAAAACACATGGACATTTAACTGCTCAGGATGTTTTATAAGACTTACAAATGTTAAAACACTCTTATTTTCAAACTATTATAAGAAATATTTTAGTGCATACTGCAGGAGTCATTCTGTGTTACCAGGCAACAGCAGACCATAAAATGTTAAAAACTGAATTAATATAATGGCAAACAAACTTATCAAAACTGTGGGGTTGACATGGTTACCTGGCTCTCAAAGCTTTCAGGGGTGTGGCAAGCATGTCCCTCCTGCACCAGCAGGTCAGCCACGCTGACATCACCCATCTCCAAGGAGATGTGCAGGTCAATGCGCATGACGCCGTGCAGAATGGAGTAGAGGGACACGATAGCAGAGCGGCCGCTTGTGAGTGTCTTAAAACGGTTACGTGCCCGACTGCTCCAGCGATCGCCCAGAATCAGCGACTGTGCAGACGGACCCATGCCTGCAATGCAAAACTCCTGCGCCTGCAATGGAACATGCAGATACAGCTTGTTTTACTGAAATCCATAAAAATCCAGATGTAATACAGAGTAGAGCTGGAAGATACACCAACCATATATTAACAATGACTTTGAAAATTATGTAGCTTCATGAATATCGCAATGATTCTAATGAACTTTTTATATGGACATTAATTTTCCTAAAATAGTCTGTTGAGACTACAAGCTCGTTCACATCAGTTGTTTCAGTTCACAGTTGTTTTAGTCGATAAAGCTTTAAATATGGATATTTTTCTTACACTAACGCATCGCTTCACTTCAGAAGGTCTTTATTAACCCCCCAGAGCCGTTTGGAGCACTTTAATCATGGATGGATACACTTTGATGGACTTCAAAAAATATACAGGCATTCACTGCCATTATAAAGCTTGGAAGAGCCAGGATATTTTTTTAATACAACTCAACTCAATAATACAAATGTCATATACACCTAGGATGACTTGAGGGTGAGTAAATCATGGGCTAATTTTCATTTTTGGGTGAACTATCCCTTTAAATTTAATAGCATCTGTAATTTTAACTTCAGTAGCAAAAACCTTGTTAGAGTAAGTTTGTCTAATTTCTGTGAATCAGTTCAAACTGTGGCTTTCAATTAATTAAATTAAAAATGATGTAATCTTAATTGATTTGCGTCAAAATAACCTATGTGGCATTCATATACACTGCCCGACCAAAAAAAAAAAGTCGCTGTTTAGATTTATTATGTTTCTAACATGTTATATATTTGGCAACAGTTCTTCTAACCCTAATGCATGGAGTGTGTAGCTTTTCATTTCTTAAACAACCATGTAGAAAGACACATCATGGCCACATTCCAGGATGACAATGTCAAGATTCATCAGGCTCAATTTGTGAAAAAATGGTTGGGAGGGGCATGAAAAATAATTTTCACACATGAATTGGCACCTCTGAGTCCAGACATTAAATTTGTTGAAAGTCTTTAGTGCTCGACTGTTGTATTGTCCATACAAGATCTTGACCAAAAATTGATGCACCTCTTGATAGAAATAAATGTTGTGATGTTATTTCCATCAAGAGGCAAATCATTGTTTGGACAAGATCTTGTATTGACAATGCAAGAGTCAAGCACTCTGTAAAGTCTACTCCAGCTGAAAGATTTACATTGTGACTGTGCCTCAGATGCAGTCAACTCCATCTGTGTCTGTAAAGGTGTGAACCAAATGGCCCATACAGATGTATGCCCCATAGAAACTGATGGGTGTGAATGACAAAGAAACAGCATTGCTCAGAGTAGATTGCATGGTTGATAAATCTTCTGTGGGGGGTCTTAACAGTTTTCTATTTTTGTATGTAGCCCTTTTGTCTTCATGTATAAAGTTCTGTCACACAGAAAGAACTTTGGGTTAAGATTCTTTGAAGGCCGACATGCTAACATCACTGCTGAAGAACTGTGCTACACTACTACAGTCAATAAATTCTTCTCCCCACAAGAACTCTGGTCTAGCTTAATTATTTAATGTATTAGAGAAATCTATTACATTGGCGAGCCACCAAAAACGACTGCTCGGCCGAATATAGAGAAATCTTCCGGCACATCCCAAAGATTGAATAAATTTAAGGTCTGTGAAAATTCTTCTTGATAATTCATAATTGTGATAATTGAATTATTAGAAAATAACGTGTGTATTTTATAATGCATGCCATGCACACATCCTAAGAGCGCACAGAAAGCTGCGCGAGACAGCGGGCAAATAATAAACTGAATTCTTTCACGTCTCCTTGCGCTTGAATGGACAAATTCATATACATTTATCTTAATATGCCCACCTTGTTGAGTATCCTAGTAAATATAGTCTGCTATGGTTTAAAGGGGTCATATAATGCCATTTTTGTACAAGTTAATATGAATGTTTAGGGTCTAAATGAAAACTTTGTAATATACTTTTATTAAAAATTCTCATTAGTATTTTCAGAAAACACTAATTTTACCTGGTCAAAAACAGTTCTGTTTTCAGCACGCCGTTTCAGTGCATAGGCCTTTAAATGATAATGAGCTTCCCTCACTCCGCCCCTCTGTTCTGCTGGCGTTTTGACACAACGCCCATGGAGTCTTGCCTTGACAACAGTTGAGGGTATATTTTGGAGTAAGAATGGCAGCGGGAGTCTCTGAGGACACATCTGTGTAATCGTATCAGTTTGAACCGGAGTCGGACCCGGAACAAGATGACGGCCGCAAAGAAGTTTAAGGCTCGAACAGGACGTTTCTGAATGGTTGGTTAACGTAATGTCACTTTGATCTATTTTTGTATGCACTGGCAGGGTAGAGAAGTGAGATACGAATGCTATGTGTTTACTGATGTATACGTTAGTTCATTGACAGATTGACGTTACAACTAATGGTCATGAAAAACTTTTTTTCACGATTTGCATAGATTAATATAAAGGTTAATAAAACTTTACACTCACTTCTTCTGGAGGTGCAGAGGGAACATAAATAGTTGCCACCGATTCTTTTTTCAGGAGCAGCTTCTTAGCAAAACCAGCTTTATACTGACCCTCGTTTATAAAGCAGTCTGGTGAAAAATGATTCGCGCAAACATGAGAGCATTGACGTTGATCGTGGGGAATATTCCCTTCGAAAACAAAACTCAGCCACTGCGTCTTCAGCAGTTCGGATTTAGGAACATAAAAATGACTGCTGTGTTCGTTATTACACCCAAGAACAGAACACCACAATCGCTTAGATTCTGCTCCAGCGTATCAACAATGACGGACTATGGTGACAGCTCGGCGCTCGGTCAGTGCGGGTCTGTGTTGAAACGCTGCTGTAATCAACAATCGTGGGAGGGGCGTCCGTTTTATTGACGTCACAAAAACGAACGGCTCAATTTGAGACAGGGAAAAACATATAAGGAGATTAAAACAAAAACACTGGATGGATTTTTATCATTATATGATGGTTGTGTACAGGCACTGCCAACACACATTTGAGTACAATCAACTTGTAAAAGTGCATGTACCATTATATGATCCCTTTAAGTGAACATAAATAGTAAAGAAAGACAACACGTGTATCAGTATATTGGATCCGTGTATTAATTTTAAAGTGACAGCAGCTTAATTTTCCTGCTGCTGTTTTAATGTTAATCAAATTACAAAAGAAAAATAAATCACTCTGCTCTTTACTGAATAACTTGTGTAAATTCAATAAGGATTAATCTTTATTTAATTCATACAGGTAAGATTATATGCAGTATTATTTTACAACAACAAAAAAAAACGTATCAGAAGTACGTACTTGAAAGGGCGGAGTCATGAGGTCAGATGGGAGCTCTCTCAGACTGCTGCACGGGACCGTAGAGGTGTTACCGAAATCCACAAAAAACACCTATGAACATACATATATATTTAGTCAAGTCACCTTTATTTATATAGCACTTAATATAATAAAGATTGTTTCAAAGTAGCTTCACAGTAACAAACAGGAAAATAACAATCAATGATGAATACATTCAAATTCTGCTGTAAAGTGGCTCTAAAAAGACAATAGTGTGATTTTTCAGCTCAAATCAATTCAGTGATGGTTCAGTTCAGTTCAATAACTGTAAAGTTCATTAATTAGCCTTTTTCACAGTTCCGTGTTTGTCTCTTCCAGATTGGCACTAGCAAGGTAAAACCGTTTTTCCAGTACCAACAACGGCTGTACCTAACAAGAACAAGTATTTTAAAAGTTTGAACACAAATTAAATATTATGAAAATGTTTGAACTGCCGATGCTTTACTCTACAAACTTTTCACAACTGTGATGAAGACCCAGCATTAACTTTTTGAGTTAGCTTCTAACATTATACTTATGGCACATCATACACATTATTATTAATAAAATCTCACATTTATAAGGTGATTGTGTAAATGTACGTAGCATAATGTGCCCTGAGAAATAAGTTTTAAAACAAGAGTTGACTTGGGTTTGTGGCTTTATTCTATTGTGATTACATTGAGTTTAATACATTCTTCAGTTGAACTAATTTAGAATTGTTTAATTTAATATTGGAAAAATGTGCATCTGTACTGGAAATACATTTGGTGTAAAAAACTATTAAATTCAGCTACGCATGTAGAGCAATAATTATGTATATGACTTTTGTTCTGCGCAGGAGCATCGTGAGTGTGTGCTGTACCTCTACGTTGCTGCCCAGGATGTGCAATACTTTGGCTCTATAGTATTTGGCCAGTTGCTGTCCATCTTTGAAGGGGGCCACACACAGCAGGTTTGGATAGAGTGAGACAGACACGGGTCTCAGATCCCTCATGTTTAGCGCTACTGTTAACTGACACTGTTTCTCTACGCTGCTCTGATCTGTCTGAAAGCCCCAAAAATGGCCTACATCGATCACCTACAAACAATCATACACGTTAACAACATGCATATGCTGCTCAAAAAGATGGACTAAGAATAGGTCATAATTAGGCCACATTTTTCCAAAAGGCTTCAAAAGCTTTCTAAAACAAAAAAGCTGCAGGTGTCAGTCCTCACCTCTGTGATGTTAATGACAAAATCCCTGCTGGATGGAAGTTTCTCTGGATTTACAGTGCTGCTCAGAACTCCAACAGGACACACAGCATGGCTCTGAACATCCACGTTAACCCTGAAAGAGATTTCTTTGTGAAAACTGAACGCATCTCTGTCAAGGTCTGTATGGGGTGGGCTTGTGGCTACCTTGCGTAACGTAGGTGTGCGATGGGCTTTCCTCTAGCATGGACTTCCACCTCATCTGTGTGGTGCACCAGCAGGTGGAGACCGGGAGTCTGGCGAGCTCGCAGCAATGCCAACAAGACCTCGGGTAACACGCCTGTCTCCCTCACACATGAGCGATAAAACTCCACATACGCTCTGCAAAGGTTGTTGTAAAATGTTTCACTTTATTTCTTGCAATTCCAAGTTTATATCTAACAATTTTAACATCTTGTAATTATGACTTTCTTTAACAAAATTGTGTTTATAACAATTCTAACTTCATTTCTCACAATTTTGAGTTTGCATCTTGCAACTGACTTTTTTTCCTTTGGAATTCCAAGTTTACTTCTCGCAAAAGAAATTCAGAAAGTCTGAATTGCGAGATAAACTTGCAATTCCAGGGGAAAAAGTCAGAACTGCGAAATAACTCAATTGCAAGACAGAAACTCCTTGAATCGTGAGAAATAAATTGTGTCAATTACCTTTTTATTTTGTGCTCAAAACAAGATTCCATACTAAACACACGGTTTGTCTTTGTGTATTTAAGTTACCTGGATCCATCGAAAGCGATTGATTTGACCTGTCCACATTGACGGAACAGCGACTGGAGCTGCTTATAGCACAGGAATGCAAACGGAGGCAAATTCCTAATCTGATGAGAGAAAAAAGGCATTAGGCCAGAGACATACTCTACTACACAAGTACTAAATATTTATTTAAGGTCGCATAGCATTGTTCCAGTTCTAAAGGGGGAACCTTTAAATGCTAATACTATAAAGTAAAGTTGTCTGTGTCAGTAAACCAGATAGCTAACATTAGAGTTGTTCCGATTCTAGTATCGGAAATGCCGCCGATACCAATAAAAATGCTGGTATCGGCGAGTACTTCTACCCATGTACCAATCCGATACCATTTTCTTACACAATATCTAGTTATGCACGCTAGCTTTGCATAACGCTGCAAATCAGAGATCAATTCTTCTTCGCTGATCTAAACAGTGGTTGCTTGTGGCGACACAGGAAGTTGTGCTGTTGCCACAAGCAACCACTGTTTAGAGCAGCGAAGAAGAAAACGCGTGCGCGCTAGCAGTATGTCCGCTGTTTGGCAGTATTTAAGACTGGGCCAACCAGCCAGTAAAACGGCGACATGTCTCGTATGCCATACTGCAATTTCGATGGGTGGAACAAGTATTAGCAACTTCAACACGATAACTTAAGCATTTGAAGACGCGTCACCCCGCAGAACACGATTACACAAAGGCAAGGGCAGAGAAGAATGAGCCGCGCCAGAATCAACAATCTCTGAAAGCTTCATTCAAACAAAGAGAAAAGTTTTCAAAAGAATAAATATAACCGACAACATGTATTGAGTTTATTGTTCTGGATGACCCGCCGCGATCAAAACTGAAATGACGTTTATTTAACAAAATTGTTTATGGACTTTAAATTATAAAGAGATTATTTTCTTATATTATTCATATATCATTTTTTAGATTCCTAGATTTATTTGTTGCACTTTTTTAATGCAGTTATATTGTAAAACTAAAATACCTTTTTCAGTTTACAGTATTAGATATGTGGTTGCATTTTAAGTTCTTTTTCACTTAAGAAAGATAAATAATATATTGCTGTGAAATGTATGTCAGATAATAAAAATATCTTCACTGTATGTATTTGTTCATGTTTAATTGAGGAATAAGTCTGAAACACACCATAAAATAATTCTATCAATTCATACAGTGCTAGTATGAATTGCAGCTGTATAGATACTTTACACACCCAGGTATCGGATCAGTACTCGGTATCGGCCGATACTCGGAGTCCAGGTATCGGAATCGGTATCGGGAAGGGAAAAAGAGTATCGGTACATCTCTAGCTAGCATGTCTATAAACATGTTTATAATACAAAATAAGGGATGAGAGACAATGAGGAATGGTTAAGGGACCTGACCCAGGTCATACTCAATACGAGCCAACAGCTCTTGTGGGTTCTGAGCATGTGCATCCCAGTTCTGACTAAATCTGACTTTTGTAAGGGGAGACGCTGGTACCAGAATGGTGGTCTTTGGATCATTTCCAGAAAGTTCCTTTGATGCCAGCTGCTCATCAATCTCTCCCTGAGAGAAATAATTCGGAAAGAATGCACCCGCAATGACCACCTAATCCAGAAAGACAAAGAAACGATAATCGGATCACATTCAATAGTAGCACACACAAACATCCACTACTGTTCAAATGTTAGGGGTTGGTAAGATTCACATGATCCTTCAGAAATCATTCTAATATGCTGATTTGGTGCTAATGAAATGTTTTTATCATCATCAATGTTGAAAACATTTGTGCTGCTTAAAAATCATGCATAACCCATGATACATTTTTGATCAATAGAACATTTAAAACGACAGCATTTTTGTTTGAAAATTTGAGACAACAAAAATTGGCTTCCCTGCTGAATAAAAGTTTGTTCTTTCAAAAAAAAAAAAAAATCTTACTGACCAAGCTTTTGAACAGGTAGTGTATTGCTGTATGCATCTATACCTGCAGGATGAATCTCTGTTTGTGCAGGCTGGTGTAGTCTGTGGGGTTCGAGGAGCTGCTGATGTGCATGTTAAATCTGGAAACTCTCTTCTTCAGATCCTCAAAGAGCTCTGCCACCTATAACAGACATGCAATGGGACCAGAGCAAATTCTGTACAAAATTAGCGCATTTGTGTGCAGTGTTTACCTCTCTGATTCGTTTGATTTGAATGCAGTTCTCTTTGCCCCATTCCAGTTCGTCCTGGTAAAAAAAAAAGGGGGAAAAGGGGTTGCAGTGTGCACTAGGGCTGTTAAATAAAAAAATGGAATATTCGAAAGACATGTTGAGTATGGTTTACATCTAGCTGTTTTTGTAAGCAAGAACTTTTTATTAGGAATGCACCGAAATGAAAATTTTGGGCGAAACAGAAAATTCTGGATGCACTTGGCCGAAAATGAAAATAACATTTTCAATAATTGTTTCTTATTTTTTAAAAAAAAAAACGTGTATAGTTGTATAATTATTAGTCTTTAAAATTAAATGCAATCATTTTACTGAATCTGAAAAAAAGAAGAAAAGAGAATTTTTATAAAATAAAATTACCAATAAAATAACCACACTTATTTAGAGTAACAAAAATTGGACAGAAAATAGCCCTGTATTGAAATATTAAACATCAATATATTATTCTTCATTCAGTTCTATGCAACAGACTCATATTTATTTTGACTAATTATCAAAATAAAAAGTACAGTCCTACAAAGCTATTATTATAATTGCAGGTCATATATCAGAGCAGGTCATTTTACCATGGTTGCCCATCATGGCAAAACCAGCTCAGTAGGGCAAACAGAAGTCTACTACGGAGAAATTTCATGTCAGCACGTTATTCGAGCAGACTTTGCTTTTCCAGTGGTTTATCGGTACATGAGTGGAGTGGAAAAGAGCCGCTCGTGAAGTTACTAAACATGCTGCACGAGAATGAAACCTGATTCCCGGACAAGGAGCAGCATATTTTCGGCCAAATATCGAAAATGCCATTTTCGGCAGCCAAAATGTCGGTGCATCCCTACTTTTTATCTTTTGTATACATGTCCTAAGGCTTCCTTTCCCATCTTCAAATATATGATCAATATTTATTCTCTTACCTTTGGGTGTCTAAGTTCTCCCTTAGCTCTAGATGTGTACCAGGCCTAAAAAAATAAATAAATAAAGAAGTCCAATTAAGTTAGATTAAAAACAAATATTTTACTATTATAGACACTGTATGTTATGAGATTGACATCTATAGACCTTAGTCAGGGTAGAAGCATATTTCATTTTTGACAGAAATGAAAACGAGGCTGTGAGGGACAGAATACAGTGCATTAATTAATTAACATACTAATTAATCAGCTGACGGAAATTCTTAAAAAAAACAAAAAAAAAACCTTTCAGTAGACAGAAAAAGTAGACAAACAGTTCTGAGTTGTGAGAACTACATAATCTAGGACCTTTAAACAGTGCTTGCAATTTTAAAAATTATTCTGATCTCTCACCGCCATGTTTTCATCTGCATTAAATTCAATATGGCATCTAAGATCTAAACAAGTCTACTGGTCACGCTCAGAGCTGGCATTTCGTACCTTGAAGGCATTGACGAAAGCAATGAAGTCACTTGGAACATTTTGTGCAAAACTCAACTTACTCCTGTTGAGGTCAAACAGAGACAACAGTACAGAAGAATATCAGGATCAAGTGGAAGCCCAATTTAGAAAACCTGTGACGAGTATGTAGGGTCAAAGGTCAACCGACCTGTACCCAGCCAGCTGCTGCAGTGATGGCATGGCAAAGAAACTCTTCAGAGAGAGAGATGCAGCTGAGAGAAAAACAGTTTACATCTTTTCATCTTTTTTTTTCATGGCAACATGGTATAACCTGATATTATAGATTATTCAGATGATATACAGATATTTTTCTCACACACACACACACTAACACACATCATTATACCAATGATAAGACACTCCTCTAGACAACCGAACACATGTCCAAGAACGATCAACTTCCCCAACTGCAGGTCCACGGGCAGGTGCGCCAACACACGACCCAGAAACGTCAACTCGCCATCAAACTCCATCTGACTGTTGGTCTGCACAGAAAGAGCTCCGATCTACACACACAGGGTCACAAACCAGGGTTATCATTTATAATTAACTAAAACAAATATTAAAGCAATTACAAATATTTTTGTTAATTAAAATAAAAGCTAAAATAAAAAATTTGATAATTTTATTTAACTAACTGAAATAAATTTACATTGAAGCACTACAATTACTAGCTGAAAAATGAATAAACTAAAACAAAAATAAATTAAACCTAAATAGCAATATTAAATAAAAACAACCAAAAATACAAATAACAAAAACAAAACAAAATGACTAAAGATTAAGCCAAAATTTTAAATATAAAAATAATTTAATTTAAATAATTAATAAAGATTTTATTATATAAATAATACTGAAATAACACTGCCACAAACACAATATGCATACAAATTCAAACAGTAAAATGAACAAATAATCAACTAGAATATCAAATCACTTTCACCAAATTAAAATAGGATTCACGTCTACGCTCAATAAAGAATGTTCTGTGTTAGCATTCATACATTATGTAAAATTTAATGTCAGGTTTAAACTGTTCAACCAACCAGTACAAAACCAACTTTATTGACCTGTTTGAGTTGCAGGACGGTTCTTTCGATGTCACTGAGGTTGGGTGGCGTGAGGGCCGTGGAGAGAACTGAGCGGGGATCACCCATATCCAACAACTTCACCTTCAACAAGGTACTGACCAACGGTGACCGCTGCAAGTCAAAACACACACACACCTCTCTGCTATGATCAACTAAAAATACTTAAGTTAATTAGAATTTAAAAATTAATTATTTCTGAAGACCCTCCAAATTTTGCTGCCATTGGCAGACATGCTATTGCTCTCTTACCAGCATCTCTGGGATTGTGAAATCTGGAATCTCGTGCTCCCAGAAATGTCTGGACACTAACCGGTAACAGAAACCTTTAGATACCCGTCCGGCACGACCTGGGAGGATGCACAGGAAGAGACGCGAATAAACTGCATTTAAGAAAACCCACAAACCAAGTGCACCTTTACAGTAAATCTGTGCCACTGAACATCAGCCCACATGTGCAGTACCTCGACGCTGGTTGCAACTGGTCTTGGATGCCCAGTTGATACGGAGACTCCTATAGTTGGTTTCCTTATCGCATACCAACTGACGCACAAGGCAGAAGTCAATCACTGCATAACACAAAAAATACTGCATAATTTATACTTCTCACAGTAGGATGATCTCAAGAACTCTGAGGGCTGGTGTAAAAATAAACACCCACCGTATTTAACGTCAGGCACTGTGACAGAACTCTCTGCGATGTTTGTGGAGAGAATAATCTGTACATACAAACAGCAGGAATTTGTTTCATGTACTATCCATCACACCCTTCAAACATACAAAGCAGTGACTTCAGAGACAATTTCACCTTTCTGTATCCAGGTACAGGAACCAGGAACACTCCGTTTTGCTCCTCTAAAGTGACAGTAGAGTGAAGAGGATATACCTGTAACCTGTGATCAAACAAACACACATTAACACTTTTATACACAAACATGCTTGTATCCACACACACACACACACTACACACAGACGTACCTCTTGCGCACAAGTTTTGAAAGGGCCTCCTTCATATATTGGATTTCGAAGAGCCCAGGCAGGAAGACGAGCACACTACCTCTCTCAGGATGAGTGACACTTCCAGTCTGCTTTGAGCACCTTGATGCATTCAATTTAGCAAACATACATTGTTTAGAAATGACAGTAAAGACATTCATAATGTTACACAAAAATTCTAGTTCAAATAAATGCAGTTCTTTTGAACAAAAATAATCCTGAAAAAAACAGTTTCTACAAAAATATTAAGTAGCACAATTGTTTTCAAAATTGATGATAATAAGTATTAAAAATCCTACAGACCCCAAACTTTTGTACGACAGTGTATGAAATGTCTCCCATTAATTACCTAGACTAGTGTTTTTCAACTGGTGGATCGAGACCCAAAAGTGGGTCACAAGTTTGCACAAGTGTGCAGTCAAACTACAAAAACAAAACAAGCAATTCTAAATGTTTTGCTGATACAAGACTTATCTTGAAAGAATGTGTGAAAGCTGTTGACACGTCTGTCAGACAGCCTGAGAAAGAATAGCATATATACAGCATCTCACAAAAGTAAGTACACCCCTCACATTTCAGCAAACATTTTAGTATATCTTCTCAAGGGACAATACTATAGAAATGAAACTTGGGTAGATTTTAGAGTAGTCAATGTGCTGCTTGTATAGCAGTATATATTTACTGTCCTCAGAAAATAACTCAACATACTGCCAATGCCATTATTGTCAAAATAGCTAGCAACAAACGTGAGTACACCCTAGGTTCCAGTAATTCATGCTCTTGGACAGGTTGCTTTCGGCAAACTGTTTGCGGGCTTTCTTGTGGGCCAGCTTCAGAAGAGGCTTCCTTCTGGGACGACGGCCATGCAAACCAACTTGTTGCAGTGTGCGGCGTATGGTCTGAGCACTAACAAGCTGACCTTCCGCTTCTGCAACTTCTAAAGCAATGCTGGCAGCACTCATGCATCTGTTTTTTTGAAGCCAGCTTCTGTACCTGACGCACAGCACGAGGACTCAACTTCTTTGATTGACCCTCGCGAGACCTGTTCCAAATGTTTTAACGGAACCCGTCTTGGAAAACCTCTGTATGACCCTGGCCTGTACTGTAACTCAGTTTCAGGGTGTTACCAATCTTCTTATACACAAATCCGGCGAAACACGGAAGTAAAGCAGCGCCGCCATTACTGCGGGCCTTGCTGCTAAGGAAGTAGCGTTGGTCCCGTAGGCGGCTGTAGCAGATGTTAGCTGTACGAAATGTTATTTCTATGTAGTTTTTTTTAGTACGTATGCGGTCCAGGGATGCCGGGAAGAGCGTGTTGTGTGGTTGGCTGTTTTAACAACAAATAAAACCGTTTGCGAAATTCACAAACCTTTGTTGCGCATTGACTGCCCATGTTTACGGCCATACGGATTACACAGAGTTCCTGGTGCGGCCGCGGGCGGTAATGCACTCACTCTGTGTGTGAATTCTGTATGCTGGCAAATCCTCTAATTATAACAAACAAAGTGTATATATTATGAACAGGGTATCTGCACACTTTTTAAAGTCAAATTTAAGGCTTTTTAAGACCTTTTTAAGACCTGAAGAAATCAAAATTAATACCTTACATTAGGGGTGCGCAATATTGAAAAAAATATGTCTCAATATTTTCAAAGTTTTGTTGATGATAATTAGATGATATTTTACTGATTGTGTTTGTGTACTGGTACCATGGCTGGTTTAGGCCTGTTGTTGACAGCTGACTCACGAAGATACTCATATTTTTCATATTCTATGCAGTGGTCAGTTCACAGCAGTGAAAGAAATTAACATTTTTTATTAAAGGGCAATATTTGCAACCTTAAATTGAGTTCCAGGGGCATTTTCACCCATATATGGACTTTTTTTTTTTTTTTACTTAGAGGTATGCATCATCTTTTATGTCAAATTCTAACATTCAAATTAAATTATATTAGAATAATAACACAATACCACTGTTACCAGTTAAATTAAATCATTAAATCAAAATCCATCTTTGCAGTGCAGAGGAGACACAGAAGCAGCATCAGAACTGGCATTAATATATTTATACTCCATTTACAATTGCATAAATAAAGCTATGATATATTCAATTCTTTCAATTCTTAATTCAATATTTAAATATGAACTGATTTCTAATTGTAACATTTTAATTACAGGGTACTTTAAATGTGAAACTAAAACCGCCAGTAGGTGGCGGCAAGTCACTGTCTCAGGGAGTCATTCATTCAACCGATTTGTTCAAACGGCTGATTCATTCAGGAACTGCAAGTGATTGTTCATTGAATCGTTAAAATGATTCGTTCAAAACGCAGATTTCAGTCAAGAAATCATCGCTGTCTTTTGCATTGAGACTCTGCTACGGTTTCATTTTGAAATTCTCGTCAGCGAAATAAAAGGAAAACAAACAATATTGACAATATTGTTTATAAAATGTAACAATGTTAATTTAAAGGTTGGGTAGGTCGTTTTTGGTCTAAAAAACTTTTTCCCAAATTTGTTTAAACTTTCTATATATATCAATGCATAATTAAAATGTAAGTACTCTGATAAAAAGAGTATAAAAATCGAGTGACTCTAGACCGTTTAATCTGCACTAAACACAGCTCATTATTTCCTTCCGGGACGAAACAAAGGATTGGCTTAGGCGACTGTCACTCTCTCGCAACCATGGCAACACCCCCGTTGCTACATGCGCTGCCCACATGCGCGCACTCGTTTGACTCGAGGAGGGTAAGAGACTAGTAAGAGACACAATTACATGCAAAACACGGCGTATATGTTATGAATCTTACACAAAATTCACCTTCATCACAGTGTAACTGATTGTAATGGGAAAACGTGTATCAATGCAACCTGTTTTTAGCTTTGCTTTATGTTACTAGCTCGTTAACGAATCAAACTCAATATATTTTAAACTTTAACAGTATCGATATGCTAGCTTGATAGTGAGTATTAACAGCCATGTTAGTTGTTTATATTCATAATGATAAAGTTAGGTATTTTATTACATGTGAGTCTGACATGATGTCACTACATGCACTGCTCCTCTCCGCTCGGCGCTGGTAAGCGCGTCCTCCAGCTGTGAGCTGTCGGCATCGCACGTTCATGTGTTTTGGGGGCGTGGTTTTGGAAGGAGCCCAGAATGGAGGGGGTGGAAGTGAATGGAGATAAGTAGCTGTGTTTATTACAGCCCTGAGAGGACTACAGACACTCGATTTTTATACTCTCTTTTCCAGAGTACTTACATTTTAATTGTGCATTGATATATATAGAAAGTTTAAACAAATTTGGCAAAAAGTTTTTTAAAAAAATTCTACCTACAATACCTTTAACTGTTATATAAAATAAATATCATATTTGCTATTGTGCACGGGAAACCAGCCCTCTTGCTGATGCAATATTGTATGATAACAACATATGATATATAAAATACAAAAACTTTATACGTCTATTAGGGAACATACCTATAACTGCACTGACACATCACGCAGTGAAAGCAAGCATGAGAGACAAATGCGATGTCAGCTCGCAGTGCGCCCTCGTAACGTTACATAGTTAACGTTAAAGTAAAACAATGATTACAATATCATAATAGACAATACACATCGCAGACCACTACGCACATAAAGAATGAACTTACAATTGAACTGAAATTAACCAGCTTTCTTCTCCTCTCCTGCTGTTTCGCGTGCAGGAGACAGACGTAAATCTGGCGCGAATGTGATGCGAAATGTCACGTGAACGAGCAAATCCACAAAGAACGAATAATAAATAAAAAAGTACGCTAATTAGATAGTTTTAATTTGGAAAACATTTAGATATGTCTAACTCAAATTGCCATCGAAAATTTAAGACCTTTCATAAGTAAAAATAAGACTTTTTAAGGCCATAAATTTTCAAAATCTAATTTAAGACTTTTTAAGACTTTTTAAGGACCCGCGGACACCCTGTATGAAAGATTCATTGTGCAGTCAGCTTCATTGATAATAACAGAGATGTGTGAGATCGCGATGAACTGATGTCAGCTTTTTAGGAATTATTAAGGGAGCGCACTTGCGCGCATTCAGTCATGCCAAACCATGCACGCAGTAGCCTGCTTGCTTTTATAACAGTGTGGTTTGTGTGTGTTAATGCTTTAATAACATCATTTATCAGGAGCATTTATGCTGATGTGTATGGTGGCGACACGTAGGCTAACTTGAAACTATTTGGAGGTACAGAAAAAAAGTATTTTTGCGGGTGGGAGAAAGTAACATAGAAAGTAGTTGCAGGGCTCTCAAGTGTCACACGTTGAGCATGACAGTCACTCATTTCGGTCTTTTGTCACGCTCTCCCGCCACACATTGTATTTCTCACGCTGAAAAACTATTTATAATATGTAATATGCCGCAGCGCCCCAACATTTCTCTGGCCGCGCCGCTCTCACTATGGAACCGGCAGGAATCAAGCGCGTCTCGAGGAAGTTCATGCAGTCGTGTGACTCGTGTCGTGTCCTCATATAGGCAAATAAACAGCTCGAGCGTCACACGTGCTTCAGCGTGTGTGTGTGTGTTAAATGAAACTGCGCGTTGACTGCACCATTCATTCACACAGAACACGTAGGATTCGTATTTAAATGGTATGGGGTATAGTATTATTACAAAACAATGGTAGGGGAAACACTGAGTTATTTGCAACTTGTGAAGCTTAATTGTGAACATATTAGCAACACAGAGACAGCGTTCGGTCTTATTACATTTGGCTGACGCATTTTTACATTAATACATTATGTTGTCAATAAATTACCTTTATCGGTAAGTTTTGGCCACTACCTGATATCATCTACCCAATGTTCCCATTCACCAGACATTTTCTTTCATGAGCAGGATCCGCTTTCATTGAAATGTCATTAGAGAGCACCCGGCAAGTGTCACAAGCTGTGTCCCAATGTGAAGGCTGCGTTCTCCGAAGGCCGCATTTGAAGGCCGATTGCGTCACAGCGGCGCGACGAAGGCTGTCCCAATTCAAAGGCTGCATCTTCGAAGGACGCATTTGAAGGCCGATTGCGTCACCGCGGCGCGATGAAGGCTGTCCCAATTCAATTCCGCATCCTTCGAAGGCCGTATTCGAAGGCCGGTTGCGTCATCGCGGCACGACGAAGGCTACCCTGATTCAAAAGCGACGCCAAATGCACCCTTCGTTTCCCCGTGAAAGGAAGGATACATAAATGGACACTTAGCGGCCTATCCTACCCTGATCCTACCCCATAATTCATTGCGCGCCGGTGACGACAGCATTTTTGGTGCAGCATTTGGTGTGTAGCCTACAGTTCAAATTCAAATGTTGGTGTTCAACTATGCCTTTTAAAACCGTTCATTTTTCGTTTTTCAATTACGGGTTAAAAAATTAAAAATGAATGGATGCAAATTTACACAGACTATTAAACTAAAGATAGTTTAGTGATAGTTTTTTAGATTAAAGTATTTGATTTTACTAGTATTTTGATTGACTATCAAACCTTTCTACAAATACATTATTTTAAATATTTAATAATATAAGGTAGCCTACTTTTGCGTCCATTTGTTTGTTTGTTTTTTAACCCGTAATTGAAAAACTAAAAATGAAAGGTTGTTGTATTTTTAAAAGCCAAAGTTGAACACCAAAATTTGAACTGTAGTAGGCTACACAAATGCTGCGCAAAAAAAAAAGAGAAAAAAAAAGGACTTTTTGCCCCTTTATTAAACATTTAAAATATTCACAAATTACTATGGGACAAATGTCGATTTTACTGGTTTTCTAAGGCCAGATTAGAACCTGGAAATTATATTTTTCCCGCAATGCTGAATGAGAAGAGCCATGTCTCTGGAACCATGATTTATAGGCTAATGATAATAAATGTGTCTGAATAAATAACGAGGCATTTTAATTGTTCGTTTAAAAGTGAACATTTCAAGCTTTATAGGTATATTTTGTTTCAGTTCATTTATGAGACGCGCTCCAGTTCACGGAGATCATGAAAGCGCGACTGTTTTATTTTATTTTACAAAAGCACAACGTTTTCTTGTTATGTGAGTTTGAACAAATAAAAGTAGTTGCGAATGATGTATTATTATTTTCTGTATGACCAGAAATTATAGAGTATTTTTTAAGTTGTTTCCACTGTTGATGGGAAAATGCAAGTGTTCGCGGCCGCGCCTCCGTGCCATGCAGTGCGCGCTCACACTCCCACACACATTTGCGTCAAAATCTTGTGTTTATTTGTGATAATCTTAGCCCTGTATTATGACTGACATTTGACGAATTTCTTTGTTCCTTTTTTGGATAAAACCGCCTTCTAAATATGTAGCCTAAATGTAGGCTAATAATAATAATATTATTATCATTTGCGTTGAGTTCACTGAAGACAGTAATATGTTAATCATAAAATAATTCATGAATGTTTTATTTTTATATAACCTAACCTTGTGTTTGTGTTATATTTCTTTTTTGTATGTGAAGTCTTTTTTTGCTTATTCTATTATACTGACCTTTTTCCTCCTAAAAAATTGACTTTAAAGACAAGTGGCCTAAATGTCGTTTAGAAAATTCATGTAGCCTATTTAACATCCTCAGTAAAATATAAAACATAAAAATTACAATAGCCAATTCTGGCTCCATAGCTGTTTACTCAATTATAACAAATTAATGATCAGGACGGCAGCTCCATCTCGCACTGTTGCTTGGCGCCATGGAGCGGTAATCGGGAACACCTGGATGCGCAATTAGGAAATCCTATGAAGGCTACAAGGTGCGTCCTTCGAAGGACGAATAGGCTGCATCCTTCGAAGTCCGCGGCCTTCGGAGGATGCAGCCTTCACATTGGGACACAGCTACACAGTCACCCTTAGCAGGCCCGCAGTAATGGCGGCAGGCAAGATGGCAGCGCCCATAGAGTTTGCGGCGGATTTGTGTATAACCTAGGTCAACTTGGGGGAGAGCAACAATTCTAATTCTCAAATCCTTAGAGAGTTCTTTGCCATGAGGTCCCATGTTGAACATCCAGTGGTCAGTATGAGAGATTTGTACTCAAAAGCACAAATTTTAACTGCTCTAATACAAGATACACAAATTTTTGATCAAATCACAAAAGACTTGTGATTAAAAGATTAAATTAAATAAGTATATAGTCCATTTGTGCTGCGTTTCAAAGTGAAGTCCGCACTTTTCTCACTTTCAGCTCGTAATTCAGTGTTTTCTGCATCTCAGTACGGCTCAGTTCACAGTGAATTAATGCATCTCTGCATGTGCTGTGAGTTAAGCATGCAGGAATGCAGCAGGCACCAGTTACACATCGTTTCATTTGCATAATTTCTAGGGGTGTAAGAAAAAACCGATACACTTGAGTATCGCGATATTTTATTTTGCAATACTGTATCGATTTTCAAAAACGCAATCGATTTTTTTTTTGGTTTACGTGCAAAAATATTCATACTATTGCCGTGGTTCGCGTTTATGTTGTGTTTAAATCCCTACCACTAGATGGCTAGAATGAGACGCACCACTAGTGTCCTCGCCTACAGTGTCTATGATTTTGATTAATATGCGCGAGGGAGAGAGAGCAAGACAGCGCGCGTGTTGTTTGAAGACGTGAGAGTGCGCGCGCGCGGCCGGGGCGCTCTCTCTCTGTCTCTGTCTCTGTCTCTCTCTGTCTCTCTCTCTCTCTCTCTCTGCTCGTTTGCGTCCTGTCAAGCGCAGCAGTCTTTCTATTCTACATCACTCACCGATAAAAAAAGGCTTTGGCGGGACACAAATTTGTTTTGGCAGCTGCTAAAAAGCGGACGATTTGACGGGTTTTAAAAGATTAAATACAACCCGAAACTAAAAAACAGACCCCGCCTCTATTTGAGACTGGCCTTTATTTACCCAAACCTGTCGCCACTCGCCACATCAGGCGTGTAAAAGAGACCAGCGTCTATATGGGACTCGCTATTATTTGAAGTTTTACGGTATGTGTTGGATGTACCCTGTATGAATAATAGTGCAAGCATTTTTTTAATGACAGATTGCCCCTCATGTGTTATGCATTAGCCTAGATGTCACAGTAAGGGGCTATGTATTTTCTTTAACTGACTATTTATATATTTGTTCCTCAATGTTTCCTTTAGGAATTGGGGATATTCAAATTAATTAACCAATCATTAATACCATTGATCAGCCCTACCTAACGTGGATGTTTTTTCCACTAAGAAACAAACATTGTTATGTTATTTTGATTTATACTGTGAAGCTTTGATACAATTGTGAAAAGCGCTATATAAATATACTTGACTTGAATTGTGTTCGTGTTTTTGCAACACAAAACGTGTTGGATGTACCCTGTGTACTAGGAATAGTGCAAGCATTTATTTATTTTTATTGACATAGACAGATGTCTTTTGTTTTTTCAGATTGCACACATGTGTGTATGTTATGTATTGTGACAGGGGCTATGTATTTTCTTTTATTAAGGCCTACTTGAGCATATACAAATTTGCTCACTAAGAACCTGTGAACCACAATCCCAAACTGGCAGTTTGATTTTCTGTGTACTGAATTGTTTATCTAAAGTAAACTTGTTTGAATTTTATGCACATCATGTCTTTTTTTTTTAATAATACTTTCTAAAATTGTAGTCCTACTTTAAAAAAATCGCAATATATCGCCTTATGCACAGTATCGAAATATATCGCAATATATTGAATCGTGACCCATGTATCGCGATACGTATCGTATCGCCAGATTCTTGCCAATACACAGCCCTAATAATTTCCAACATTTGTGTTTGAAGATGATACAGGCATTTCACTAGATTTGTAATAAGACGCGTTTGCAAACCTGTTTTTATAGAAACGGTAGTGGTCCGCCAAAATAAAAGGGTTTATCTCTTGCAAGAGTAGAAATTCATACAAAGTATTGCAATTGTCCCTACTGTAGCATAAAGTAAAATAATATACTTATGAAATATTAATTTTTATAAATTTTACAGTGTATTTGTTTTACAAATATATGTCTATTACTGTCATAGGAACAATAACAATTATATTGTAATTGTTTGGCATCCTAAAACACCAGTGCAAATCTAAATGTAGACAGACACTATATCACAACTAAAACGAGGCCTGAGTCCTAGAGTTGTGACGTTCGCGAACGAACCGATTCTTTTGAACGGCTCATAAACATGAACGATGGGAGCCGAGTCGCGGGCTGGAGGGGAGCCGTTCTTTCTGTCGTTCTTTTTTCATGCGTGTTTCACACAGATGCACACAAATTAGCTCCTCAGTTATAGGGGAAGGGGCGCACCCAGCGCAGGGGTGCTACTGCCTAACAGCATGATGATAGTTGTGCACGCGCGCGCATCCTTTACGTGAGTACTCCAGTGGGAAAAAACCCTACGTGCTGTCATTGGGTAGGAGCAGAGCCAATGACTTATGCCGTCACATGGTTACTCCAGTTAAAAAAAAAAAAAAAAAAAAAAAAACTAAAGTAACACTAAGTTCCTTTGTAAATAAATACAAAGGAACTGCTTTGTATTTATTTACATTGCATTTTGTGTTCATGTTATTGTATCTACAGTATATATTTACAACTTTAAATAGTTTTTGTTTTTTATCAAAATGTTCTTGTGGTATTGTATGAATAACATAAGTCAACATAGCTTTACACATACACATACTTTGTACTAAAGGTAAATCCAAAATAGTGATATCACTTTCTAAGCAGAGGGATGTTGTGCAACCCTATGGAATATAGTCCACACATGACAAATGAGGTAATAATCAATATTTCAGAATAATTCAAACTCAGATATTGGTGTGTGATATCTGAGTTTTAATTAATTGACTACAAATCTCACCTCATCATTCCTCCCAGTGATTATTTCCAGGATAAACTGAGATGCCCCCAAGCTGGCTTCTTAAAACTGACTAAATATTTAAAAAGAGCCAAAAGAGCCGTTCTTTTGAACGGCTCTTTGAAAGGAACGGATCGCAAAGATCCGGATCTCCTCAAAGAGCCATAAATCCCATCTCTACTGAGTCCACTTTAAAATTCAGGAACTAAATTCAGACTTTTTTTCTTTGTTCAATTTGCACACTGAACATAGGTTGGAGCTCTTAATTTTGAACTCTCAGTGCACCAGATTGATAAATTTAACTTTAAAATGTACAAAATATTATATATACCCAGGTCCACTCAACATAGTCTCACAAAATCATGTGAGAAACACTGGTACGTGTGTCTCACTGTAATCTCTGACCTTTGATCTTTAGCCTCCATCTCATCAAAGCTCTGGATGAGAGAGACGGCAACATTATACATCTCCTCTGTGATACAAGGATCTACTGGGTGGGTTAAGTTAACCTATGACAAACACAAACACATTTATATAGTGCATTTAAGTAGAAATGGTCAAAATATAGCATTTTTGTTGCTTCCCATACATTGGTTCCAAGAGGCAGGATGGTTGAGAGATCATTCAGGTAGAACTCTTCAATGGCGTATGGGGCTCCTTCCACCTCAAACACGTATGCTGGATTCATCTGATTGCGGATCAGAGTTCCAAAATATTCTGCAAACTCTGCACAGTTTATAGTGGCGGACATCAGAATGACCTGCAGAAGGAGAGGTGGGATAGATGGAGAAGGGGTAAAAATGACAGTGTAAAACGTGGTTGTGTCAATTTAAGTATGCATGTTAAACAAACCTTGACATATCTGGAATTGGACCGTAGCAGTTTTCTGATAACCAGCAACAAGAAGTCAAGTTCCTCTGTTCTCTCATGGACCTGAATCAAGTTATAATCACACACAAATTAAGTCTGCAAGTCATTGTTATTTCATTTGACATCATTTGATATAATAAAACTGTTATATTAATAATATATACCTTAACCTTGTTATATTAACCTTTTCATAATAGCAAAATAGTTTTTTTGCAAACTACTGAACCTTTTATATTGGGACATCACTATAATAATTGATAATTGCATCCAATCATTATTTCTGTTCTTTTTAACTTTCTATACATCAAATAATCCTAAAAAACATATATCACCGTTTCAACAAGAATATGAAGCAGCACAGCTGTTTTTAACATTGATAATAGTTAAAAAAGAAAATCTTAGGTAGTAGTAGGGGTGTAACGGTTCACAAAATTCACGGTTCGGTTCGATACGATACACTTGTGTCACGGTTCGGTACGTTTTTGATACAGCAAAAAGAAAGAAATGCCAGAGAAATTTCCTTGATTACATTTTTTTTATTATATTTTTATTAAAACTAACATCATAAAGTATATTTTTTTACTTTGAGCAATGATGGAGCTATACTTGACTTTTCTTAGGAGCATAAAACAAAACAGCTCCTTGGACAAAATGAAATGTAATATTGTAGTAGTTATAAACAAAGGTTTATTTTAGTTCAGATTAACATTTGAGGGCAGCAATTGTATTCATAATGTCAAAATACAACCGAGGTAATGTTACTTTAAAGCATTATAGCCTACTATTCCTGCCAAACTTCCATGGTTACAGTTAGTAGGTTTACTACAGTAAATCCATGGTGAATGTTGCTGATCTGTGGACACTGAATAGTTCATTCATGGCACAATGTTTCTTCCTGGTTTCCACGTCAGCACTTGTTGATCCGTTAATAACGGAGAAATGTGAATGTTTCTTACTAGATCTCGCAGCGATGTTATTACTTCAGTGGCGAATTCAAATGTTTTCTTTACTGGATTTTACTGTAGTAACAGTGCTGCTTGATTAAGATCGGCTCGCGCTGGTCCAAACTGATAAACGGTCCTTAAACCACACAATAACGAGTAGCTCAGTTTCGTTCCGCTTACATTACATGTGCCATTTGATGTTGGGCAATGTTGTGGTCACGCCAGCGTCTCTTACATTATGAGCACGCTTGCCACACACGATGCGCCTACATTTGAAATAACGAAATTTTGGTCGGCAGGAAAAATGGTCCAACGAACCGTTCGGTTTAAAAATGCGTACTGAAAACCGAACCGAAAGCCTCGTACCGAACGGTTCAATACGAATACGTGTACCGTTACACCCCTATTAGGTAGTAAATGATGTAATGTAATGATGTTGAAAATTCATCCATGCCATCACAGGAATAAATTAATTTTAAAATGTATTAAAATAAATAAAACAGTTTTTTTAATAGCATTAATATTTCACAATATAACTGTTTTATCGGTATTTCTGATGTAATAGAAGAAACCATGGTGAGCATAAGAGACTTCTTTCATTTAAAAGTTTGACCGGTTGTCTCTATAAATTGCAGATTATTTGTGTACCTCATCTATGAAGATGTGCGAGTACTCTGTGAGTGTTTTGGCTCCCACTAATTTCTGCAGCAAGACTCCTGTGGTCACATAAATCAGTTTGGTATGTTCTGTGGCCATCTTCTCTAAACCCACCTTAAAAAAGAGAGGGAAAAAAACATCTATTTAATGTATACAGTATTCAGTGAGTCTAATAGCTTACAGTATTGGAATTTTAATCAGCATATTTTATACTGCAAGTTTAACAAAAGTGAATCCAATTCCAATTCCACTTAACAATTCCCATTCCTTACAGCAGTGTTTCCCAACCCTGTTTCTGGAGGCACCCCAACAGTACACATTTTGGATGTCCCCCTTATCTGACCCATCCATTTCAGGTTTTGGAGTCTCTACTAATGAGCTGATGAGTTGGAAGTACTTTTTGTACTTTTGAAGAACATTTTTTTTTACTAATGAGGTTCGATTTCCTAAATAATCGTTCTTTTAAGGTGCTTCAAAGAAACACTGGTGCCTCACTTTAGTTCCTGGTTGATGACGCAACCCAGAAGTTCGATTCAGGGGCCGTTTACACGACACTGTTTTCAACTTAAAATGGAAAACTTTATGCGTTTTGGGTATTCATTTACACGACAATGGTGTTCTGGGGGCCTGAAAACTCAAACAAGTTTTTGAAAACAATACTGTTATTGTCTCTGTGTAAACAACAACAATGTGATATTGTGAAAACGGTGACGTCATGCACATGCGTATTACTAATTCAGTCTATAGGCGCGTCATGTTTCTTTACAAAGTGACATTGCCAACTACTGGTCTGGCATGAATAATCCACCATTTTAGTCCTTTTCGCGAATCCATGTGAACGGGGATGATTTTGACAGTGTGTACGCAAAAAACCCAAAGGAAAAACTTTTTTAGTACATCACTGTCATGTAAACGTACCCTCAGTTCGAATCTGACCGGTTACCAGCCTAAAAGAACAATTCGTTCAAGAATCGAACATTACTAGTTTCTCCTGCATGCATATCACACCTGATACCCCACCAAGCTGCCCAGGGTGCATTTGCGTTCACGTGCCACCCAGCGGGCAATGCTGGTGGCGCCGATTTTGCGTGGCTGAGTGACAACCAGATTACAGGGCGTATTTCTCTCCGCATAGTGATCCAGGATGAACTGTGGCAGCTGGGTGGTTTTTCCGCTGCCTGTCGCTCCACGAATGATGATGACAGAGTTATTCTCAATCAGAGAGATCAACTACACACAAACACAGACAGGGATTGATATATGCACATATAGGAAAATGCAAATAAATCTTTAAAAAAAACAAATCCTCGATTGAATAATGAGTAAATATGTTCATATGTGCCTTGTATGTCTATGCATGTACCTCTTGTCTGTTCTTAGTAATAGGCAGAATTGGATACTCATAACTGGCCAGAGAAGGGGGGGTGGATCCTGGACCTATAGTTCAGAAGGCAGGTCAAAACAGATTAAACAGTGAACATGAGTTATGCAATAACATCCTAGTAGGTAACAAAAGCCAAATATGGTGGTAGGAGATGTTATGCTAATAGCACCGTGACCAAACAGTACTGATTCAAGATAATCACATAAGTAAAAACAAAAAATAGTTCAAGGAACATCAAATGTAGTGTATGTGAGGAGCAGCTTGTGTGTAGGCTTGTTTGTAATTACTATTCAGAAGTTCTGCCTTCCTGCTCTTCTGGTTTCCTCCATCTGATCCTACCTTTTCTGGAGAGGTCTTATCAGACAACAGCTCTACAGACCTGCAGCGAAATGCACACACTTATTGAGAGAAAAATGTGTAAGGTTGTCCTTGGGTCTCCTCCCAATCCATTCATTGCCTTGTTCAGGGGTTTTCCATCTTTTAGATGGCGCATCCCCATATCCTAATATTTAGAAGCCAACTAAATATTTTCATGTAAAAAGGCTAAATTTATACTGTGAAAATTAATATTATAAATATGAATAAAATAGTATTTGGAAAATATTTCGTTAAAGAGTGCTACATTATTACGTTATTTTCCTACTCACTATATCCCTGTGCTGTACTGTAGATGTATATATTTTAATGTATTTTTTAAAATAAATGTATTCATGTTAACCCATGTTTTATTCATTATTCATGTTTTTTATCATTCATTCATTTTTACACCGTTTTTTAGACTTTTCCACGGACACCCTAGCCTAGCACGCCCTTGCGGCCTCCTGAGAGTCCCCGTCCCCGGGCCCAATTTGAAAACTCCTAGTTTACCACCAACTGTCAAACATCAGTTCACCTGCGCACGCACTCATATCGCTGTATAGTGTCAAAATGCTAAATGTTGTTTGGTATGGCAGAGCCTCTAAAACTGGTCAAAGCATTAATATTTAATAATGTGTAAATGTAGGTGCTAAATTGCGTGCGTATACTCTGAAAAATAAACTAAGTTTCGTATCCTAAACGCACGTGTCTCCCATCAGTCCCATGCTGATTATTTTAATTAGCGATAACTGCACATGGTACAAAATTCCAGTTTCATCAAGTCCAACATCTTTTGAAATTACGAAATCCTCTTAATGATCCTCTGGATAATAAAACTAACAGTTTTCACCAGCAGATGCAAAAACGCTTGACCTCATCATTAACGTTACCTGACAGCAGTAGCTTTGGGCTCATCTAGCTTTTTCACTTCATCAGTGATTCTGATGTTTGCAAACTGTGCCCCAACAGTAAACCAGTGGGCTATCTGAGCTGATGTGATGGCCTGATGCATCCTGCACAAAACATTAAAAAATCATGTAAGAAAAAACGCCAAAATATTCATACGTCGAGAAGAGCTAACATGCGTCCACTAGCCAGCACGCTCTCTACTCTAGCATTTTCTTCTTCTACTACCCGCGAATACCGCCCAGCAGGTGGGGTGTGAACAAGGTCAACGGTCACCTTTTTTTTTTAAGTAACGAAAATGTTTTATATTGTGTGATTTGTTGATAGAACAAAGTATGTTAGTGAGATATTAACTTCAAAATAAATGTGTACGTATTCTCATTAATTAGAGATCATATGCTGAGAAGAAACTAGTGGCGATTTTTCCCGCCGATTCCTTCATAGAATTTGAATTTTTTTTCTAAAGGATAGCCTCTTGTGATGCATAATCTCATTTTCAAGAGGGTCCTATAAACACAAATACAGAATACAAAAGACAAATCATAAGCAAAAAACATTACATAACATACATTACAGATACACATACAAAGCTAATTTACAACTCATTCATACACAAACTCTCACACCGACCCCTCACACTAACCTAAGTTTTTTACTCAAAGTTAAATAATACAAGTTGTAATAATCATAATAAGATCACCAGTAAATTTATAAATTTAAATTAAATTAAATAGATTACAGCAAAAATAATAATAAATAAATGAAAAAATGTTTTTTTACATTTTAACAAATAAACAAATGAACAAAGGATTGAAGTTAACTTAAAAGTTAAAAGCATAAAGAAATTGTTTTAAGGTGTAGAAATAGGGATGATATGAAAAAGCGAAAAGAAGTCATAGATCTCAAGGAAAGAGGAAGATTATTCCAGTCCCATGGCGCTTTATATTGAAACGATCTACGTCCAACTTCATTATAAATTCTGGGTACAAAGAAAAAGGGGTATTGCATGTGTCTGAGTGGATATGAAGATCTGCTTGGAATTAGATGCTGTTTTGAAGGACAGTTCAAAGAAACACATTTAAATAAACTGCACCCAGTGGAATTGCCTTCTTGATTTAGGTTGCAACCAGTTTAGTGATTCATACATTAAACTGTAAAGACACCTCAAAACAAATCTACAAAGTGAGTTGACTACAACATTAAGGGGCATTAAATTAGTGTCGATGGTATTCTGGTAAACAATGACCTTACAGAACCTGCATAGAACACGGCCTGCCAGAAAAAAAGACAAAAATAATGATTTGAACTGTGTAGAGCATAAAATAAACTAATAATGAAATTATTCTTTATCTAAAAAAATGGAAACAATATAAAAAATGTTTCTATTGTTTCCTCAGTTTTTAGATAAATTTCAAGTTCTACAGAAGATAAGATTAAATTAAGATTTTCTTTTCATTATTTTTATTTCATTATTTCTTGTTTTGTTTCAATTAAAATATTGTTAATATCTATGTTACATTTCCATCCAATTGGCTGCTCATTGTATACTCAGAGTTAGAGTAATGAGCAACACAAATCTCCAGCATGTAGAGAGTATAAGCAAAGTAAGGTCTTTAGTTTATTGGCAGGCTTTTTTTTCTTTCTTTTTTTACCCCTGTAATATAACAGATTTTATAAACAACTATAAAAGATCATTTTCGGCTTGCTCTGGCTCTTTGCACTGGTGTCAGGTGAAACCGGTAAAGTAGAGATGTCTTAACAGCTTTGCTATTCTTCTTTATAGACATTAAAGAATCATGTGCAAAATAAAATCAGTGGAAAACAGTCTACTATTTGTTACAGTTGACATATATTTTGATTTATTTATATGATTCCAAATTGGATACGTTTTTTAATTCTATTGTCAGTCTCCGTTAAACCGAATTCACAATCCAAAAACAAGACCAGTTGACAGTTACTGGAATAAACTTAATTTAAAAAAATTAAACATGAGAAAAATATTTTTGTATTACTATACAGTTGAAAAGAAGATTATTTCTGACTCCACTTAACAGAGGCAAAGGCGAAAACCCTTCCTTTTGAACATACTAATAAAATAATTGTAAGGAATTAATAGTTAGGCCTACTATCACATTTGTTTCATTCAACATCACCATTCTCACATACATACCAGATTATAACATGCTCAATTAATTCTCTTCCACGCTAAACCCCGCCCAACACGAACATACGTAACATTTGATTGGCTCTCACTCTCATGTACCTCATATCTCCAAGATACACCCAATGAAATCTAACGGGAAGCAATCCTTTTTAATGATTTTAATGAGTTTAATGATTTATAATAATTTATAATAATTTATCTCTGGCACGAACTATGAACGATTAAATATATATCAGTCCTTCTTATTCTTGCTAATATATTTTGAAGCTTGAATATCAAATATGCAGAGACATTCATTACAGGAAGCTCATGGTTTTTTTCCATGTCGTATTTGCAGTTTCACAGTGTGGCGCATCGTTCCGAGGCGCTGATTGGTGGAGCGTTGAGATGGGCAGGTCGGAATCGGAAACGTCATTCATTAGGGACTCAGATGAGAGGAGGGTCTTTTTGACAGTACTCTCTTTACACAGCTTAACAACCTGTTCGATCAGAGCTCAGTCATCGTGCTTTCTTCAGCTGCTACATTTAAAAGCTGTCTCTGAATATCTCAAAATGGCTGCATACAAATTGGTTCTCATTCGCCATGGCGAGAGCTGCTGGAACCAGGAGAATCGCTTCTGCGGCTGGTTCGACGCCGACCTGAGCGAGACAGGGGCTCGGGAGGCAAAGAAAGGCGGTCAAGCTTTAAAAGGTTTGTATGTTTATGATAATTTCCAGCATTGTGAATGAGCGTTGTAAATATGACGTCCTAGGTGTATATCAGCAGCATTCTAGATTGTTTTTTTAAAGAACATGTCATGTACATTACGTCTACATTGAGAATAACTTTACCTGCTTTGACTTACTAATGTTTGCATTGAGGTTTTTGCATTTTAAATAATAAAACTCAAACCGGAAAATTCAAATGACTTTCAGAAGACTGACATCCCCGGCGCTACCCCGCCTTCGACGTGACGCGTGTAAGCTCTGAACCAATGACCTGGCAGTTTGCCTATTACTGACGGGTGTGGGGCGAACGTGCCGCGCAGAACGTGATTTTACACACGTGCTGAATTTCCCAATAAAAAGTGACTTTTTGACGCGATTACTGTTATCCATTGTTTATATAATATAAATGCATTTTAATACCATTTTTATGAGTAAAAAAAAAAAAAAAAGTAATATATAATACATATTTGTATTATTCTAAGTCTATAATATCGTATTAAATTAATTTGTATTCAATGTATGTATTGATCACTTTACAATGTATTGATCTGTGTTAATTTTAATTCCATCTGCCATTAAGTCTATGCCGTATCACTGTGTCTTTGCAGATGCAGGGTTTGAGTTTGACATTTGTTATACCTCTGTGCTGAAGAGGGCCATCCGGACGTTATGGATCGTTTTGGACAGTATTGATCAGATGTGGCTGCCTGTACACAGGACCTGGCGCCTGAATGAACGTCATTATGGTGGTCTCACTGGGTTAAACAAGGCTGAGACTGCGGCCAAGCATGGTGAAGCCCAGGTTAAGATTTGGAGGCGCTCATTTGACATCCCCCCACCAACTATGGATGCAGATCATGACTTTTACAGCATCATCAGCAAGGTGAGGTCTTCCACCTCATTCAATCATTATGGCATTTTAATCACTCAATCTGTTTAATCTGATTAATTAATCATCATAATTAGTTATTCCCCCTCCTCAGATTCCACAGATTTTCAAATTATACAAGAAACAGAAACTCGAGTGTATAAATGCATGTCCCCAATGACAGCATGCCTATTAACATTATTATATGATAAAGTTCGGGAGGAGCATGTTCAGAAAATTAACACGGGTGGAGAGCACTCAACAATCAATGATATGAGGTGTATATATAGACTCAGCAGTCTCACCTCAATCCATTGACAGTTTAGCAGCACCCCTCTACCGCCCCTTCTCCACACTTCTAGTCCTAACTACTTACATGGGGGGCGTACTCTGGGTTCGGGCCGATGAAAATTACATTTTGAAACTGATGTGCTAGTAGTTAATATTAAGTGCAAAGGTTAAAAAAACAAAGGTCAAACCTTATTTGTATAGGAAACTGCATTCTATGTCCCAAAACAAACAAGTCAAGAGTTTCTATTAGCTAAATGAGCAGTACTATTGCATTCTTTTTTTTTTTTTAGGACAGACGTTATGCTGATTTGACCGAGGACCAGCTGCCTTCTTGCGAGAGTCTGAAGGACACTATTGCACGGGCGCTACCTTTCTGGAATGAGGAGATTGTGCCTCAAATCAAGGAAGGGAAAAGAGTGTTGATTGCTGCTCATGGAAACAGTTTGAGAGGCATTGTGAAACACTTAGAAGGTAATTGCAGGATCTTTTCAATCCCTTGTTCAGTGTTCTTCTCACCATCATTTACGTTTTCAAAATACCAGGAAAATTCATGGAAATTAAAATTTTTAATAAGAAAAAAAATATAAAAAAAAAAATATATATATATATTTAGTTCAAATATATTTAATCTGCAAGAAATTGCTCTTTATGAGTTGCTCTCCATAAAATTACTTTCAATTCCACAAAAAAAGCTAAATTGACCGTTTACTTTGTTAGAGCACTTTTTGAGTCTTGTTGAGCAAGTTAATCCACAATTCCATTCCCCCATGGAATGACATTCCTTCTCTGTATTATAATTCCTTCTCTATATATAATAAAATAAACTGGTAACACTTTAGTTTAGGGTCCAATTCTCACTATTAACTAGTTGCTTATTAGCATGCATAATACGGGGATATTGGCTGTTTATTAGTACTTATTAAGCACATATCAATGCCTAATTCTGCATGAACATTTTACATCCCTTACTCCTACCAATACCTAAACTTAACAACTACCTTACTAACTATTAATAAGCAGTAATTAGGAGTTTGAGGCAAAAGTCATGGACCCTAAACCAAAGTGTGGCCAATAAGCTTACAGGTAGTTGCCAAATCAGCCTTTCTCATTAACTTGATGTACTAAAATAACTAAAGCTGAAATAAATAAAAAAAATCTATATAAACATAACAAAAAAAAAGACAAAACCACAACAAAATTACTAAAACTTTCTAATTAAAACGAAAAATATCAAAATAAAAACAAATTCAAAATATTCATAAAAACGATAAAAGTAACTAAATACCAAAACATCTCAGACCATAGGCAGGGAAACACCCTAGTCTAGACGGATATGCACAAAAACATCTTATTTAATAAGTTATACATTTAAAAATTAAACCTACTACTTGAGGACATTTGAATGCTGTTTTAGAAATAGCTCTTATGAGAGGTCACTAATGACTGACATTTCAGTTTTTCTACAGTCTCATAGTGTTTCCTCACACTCACAGGTATGTCTGAGGAGGCCATCATGGAGCTGAATCTGCCCACAGGCATCCCTATTCTTTATGAGCTGGACAAGAACCTGAAGCCCATCAAGCCCATGCAGTTCCTCGGAGATGAAGAAACTGTTCGCAAAGCCATGGAGGCTGTGGCAGCCCAGGGCAAAGCCAAGAAATAGAGTATTTACTTTAAACTTTTTAAATTATACATCAGCACTGAATTACTTTAAACAAGACTCCCATATTTAACATCAACGAGACAGAGCTCTATCGGATAAGTGTCTAAGAGTTTAAATAAATATAGGACCTATTACCATAATGTAATTTTAGAATTTTGCAATGGTTGTGAGTATTTATTAGGTAAACAGTTTACAAGGACCACACATTTTTGTTTGGATTTGTCTATGTAATTCATTCCATAAATTACTTTATCTCCACTTTATTTTTTTTTAAGAACAAGTGTTCTCAATGCAGCAAGTACATTTCTTTTCACATTAAACCAGTGTTGAGACTGAAAACCTAATGACTGTTTCGTCTGTTGGCCTGCTTGATAAATTGTACAGAGTCATAAGCCGGTACATGCAAACTTATGCAAGTCATTGTTTATTTGATGATGGTTTTGCAGCACTGTATGAACCAATATATAATGTGTACTTTATATTGCAGATTGAATTGGAATTAAGTAACAAATCAGTGTTTCAACAAACTTTGAAAGTTTCAGTTCTGTTTTACTTTTAGTTATGTATGCCAAGCACAATTTAGGCTCCCATAGTCGATGCATTTGGCCTGAAAAGGATGGGTGTCCATAATAGATTTAAGTGTTAATGTGCACATTAACACCTATCAATACAATTTCAATGTCACTTTTTAAATGTCAATGATACAACATGTCTCTTCAGACCTTGTTTCACATCCTTCAAATATTTGGTTTGAAAGACTTTATTCTGCTCCACAAACTTCTCAAACAGATGAAGGCCACCACCTACTCCAAAATAGTGAGACTTAGTTGCCAAATAAACAATCCCATCCTCAGCAAGCAGGCCACAAAACACACTATGAAGAGAAGAGTAGTAGTCTGTGTTGTATATGGTTTCTGATGTGAAGATAATGTCATATTTTGGCGATGAGGTTTTATTTCGCATAAGTGTGAGAAAAGAGTTCCAGTCGCCGGAGAAGAAACCACAATGATCTAGTAATTTATGTGATGTATTCAGGGCTTTCCTCTTAGATAGTGGACTGCTATTTTGCTCCTCTGTCTCATCATCATCTTCACAGTTGAGAAACACATTTGGCACTGTTAACTGCTCTATAACTGTGCTGTTATAATCCTGGAAGTCAACTTTGATGGCTCCTCTCTTCAATGCAAGAATGCCAAGTAGACCTGCTCCACAGCCCAAGTCTAACACCCTTTTTCCAGTGAAGGTCTCTCCTTCATCATCAATGTACTCAAGAAGATCATACGTGCATTCCCATATCTTAAGTCCACCCTCATACACTCCAGTGATGAGGTCAGAGTTTTGATTCAGTGTTTTGGCCAGTATCTCGTCACTGTCCTCTCGTTCAGGAGCGGTCTTCTCAAACACTGATTCATTGAGACAGAGCAGGGGAGGCAGGGCACCTACTGTGATGATCTCAGGCACCCAGTTCTCAATGTGGGAGAGAGGATCCAACAAAGGTTCGTGCTCAATAGCATTCTTCGTCTTCGTTGGGTCGGTTGCACTGGCGTCCTATAAAAAGATACATTGTGCATATGATCTTGACAGATGCAATCACTAGTTACTTTTTGACATGTAGCGTGAGTTACGAGACCCACATATACTTGATTTATTATTTCACACAACTGAAGATAGAGTACAATTTGGCGCATGTGCGTTGTATTTCTGAAGCATAATTAAAAAATATTAAAGTCAGCCGACTAGCATTATTAGCAAACATATAGCCGGAATTAACAAGCTAATGATACATTCCCTTACCGAGCATTTAAGATCCACATCTTTGGCGTTGCCGTCTTTGTTTTCTTTATCATTTGTTTCTTCTGTTTGTAAAGGTATATCGAAGTTGAACGTGAATGCCATGTTTAGCACGTGTGAATGAACAGCAGCTACTGTCGTTGCCTGAACGAATTGTTCTTTTGAGTCGGATCCTTTCAATGAATTGGTTGAACCGGTTCAGAAAATTGTCCGAGTTATTTACAAAATAACACTGCGAATTTGACAAAAACACGTTTTCAGCCAACAGATGTAAATTTATTTGAGTAATGTAATGCAAATTATAACTTTGTTTTAATGGGGTGAATCATTACCGCATCAAACTGGGAAACATTAAATTACACTACACATTCTAATAGTACTACTACGTAATAGAAAAACACATAATAAATAGCAAAGTGTGCCTGCATATTTATTGGGACGTTATAGAGCACTACGCCGGGGTTTTGGGGTCCACGACGACGTTTACGTTTAGGTTTAGCAGCTAGACGTAAAAGAATCACTGAACTATTTCTTGAGCCGTTTCTTTGAAACAAAACGTTCGAAAGAACCGATTCGCGAAAATGACTTGGACAAAATTCAAACTACAATTCCCACAGTTCTCTGCAGCAGTTTGGCGGGGATTACATCAAATCGAACATAACTACGATTTTATTTCATGAAACGCCACACTATATAATGTAATTTTGATTATTAATAATATAAAAATATATCATAAAAGGTTCCCATATAATATTTCCGCTTTCCGCACCTTAAACCCCATTTCCCAGAATTCCCACCGTGACAGCTCACATCCCTGCGCGTCAGACAGACAGACAGCAGATGAAATCAAAGGGGTAGAAACTGCTGCTTCTATTTATTTGTCTCCATCTGTCCCGAATAAAAAAAAATCTTTCAGCGGTATCATGAGTTGAGTCCATCGCAGTTTTAGTAGAAGATCTTGGCCAGGTAAGAGAACCGACCGCATGCATTTCTGCCAAGCAGTGATCTGTGATGTTTAGCTCTTGCTGTTTGATTCTGTCAGCTCGAGATACTAAACAACATCACTATTAACCTTTGTCTTATCACTGATGTGCAGTAAATGTTGTATGTATAATTTTACCCACAGTTTTGACGCTGTGATTTGATCAATTTACTAATTTACCAATATGTATTTTTTGTCTTAATGATCATTTTAAAAGCACAGACTCTGTGAGATTATAGTCTATTTATGACATGGGGGATGGTGTATGAGGTTGGCCATTTCTACAATAATCTGACAGTATTGTCCACTGTTACATCTCTTTATGCTCATGTCTATATTTGTCTCTATTCCAAAGTTAACGTTACATATGGGCGATGTTCCCTCCCACATTAATTGTTGGGGTTGGAATGTAGACTGTCCAGATCAGTATATCTCACAAATGAATTTTACAATGTCTAAGTATGCAATGCCAACTTTTTTTTTTTTTTTTTGGGAATGCCTATCTGATTGATAAATTATATATTTTTTTTAGAACTTAGCGTGCCTTAGGTCTTATGTCTTCTGCCTTGCAAGCCTCTTTTATCATCCCAGGTCCTTTATGCATTTTAATCTCAAGTTCACCTCCAGACACTTTATGAGACGGTTTCAAAGCCGTCTAGTAAGATTAATGGTCAGATTACAACTACAAATCCAAGCAAAGACGCATTAGTAACTAGCCTAACCATGTTTTTTGTAAACCTAAGTAAACTTAAAATGGGCTGGGCTTTTTAGATGCACTGTATTCAGTGCAACCGTGCAAAGTAAACACTTGACAAAAGACGTTATACATCTTTTTATTATTGTATTCTGCCAGCTAATCCATGTGTATCAGAAAACTAATGCATGCTTGCATTATTGGTTTGGATCAGTCCACACCAACTGCTTAGGTGGATACTTCGTTAATCTAATTGGCTTACAAGTTCAGCACAGGGGGAAGTGTCAGTGAGAAAACTGCAGGACATAGTCAGAGGAACGCGCTTGTGCCGATATTCAGGAAGTTGGAACAAGTAAAGAAAAGATAACATGTTGTCTTTCCAGGGGCTGAACATGCGTCCCTGCTCTACAGTCATGCACTTGCTGCTGAGATGCATGCGCGGGTGTTGCAGGCACAGTCGCATGCCCAGAAGACTGAGGCGGCCTCTGAGCTACATCAAACTCATCTTCAAATCTCTTTATTTTAACTCGCTCACTAACTCTGAGGTGGTGTTTGACTCCATCCTTGAACCAGTGTTTTGGATGGTGGAGGTTGTCACACGCTGGTTTGGAATGGTAAATCTGTCTTTTCTCATAACTAACTATCATCATGTTATTTTCTTAAGATGTCTGTGTGTTTCTCTCACACCGTTCGCTTTTTCCTTTCTCTTTAGGTTTTTGTATTTTTAGTAGTCGCTCTTACCAGTTCTGTGATTTTCATCGCTTATTACTGCCTTCTACCGCTAGTCCTGCAAACGTACTCTCCTGGCTGGATAATGTGGCACATTTGTTACGGACATTGGATCATAGTCATGATAGCCTTCCATTACTACAAGGCCACAAGCACTCCCCCTGGATACCCTCCAAAGGTTCTGCACCCTTAGACACGCCACAATCCAGTAGAGCTGATTTGTGTTTTCAATGTCATTCATGCTATTTTATTTCTTTACGTTGTTTTTGTTTTTTTTTTAGATGAAAACTGACGTCCCGTTTGTGTCGGTCTGTAAAAAGTGTATCATTCCTAAACCAGCACGAAGTCATCACTGTGGCATCTGTAAAACGTAAGAGTAAGAACAGGCTTATAAAATCTAATTGGTGACTCAATATCAGCTGCATTTTATACTGTTATTGAAAGAAAGTAAAATAAACATCCCTCTATCTTTCTCTTCAGCTGTATTCTAAAAATGGATCATCATTGCCGTATCCTTTTTAAATCACCATATTGTTGGCATTTTGAAAAAAATGTCTTGCTATGTTTTACACAGTTTTACACAGTTCAACATTCAGGGATTGTTCACCCAAAATGAACAATTTGTCATAATTCATTCACCCTCATGTTTTTACAAACCTGTATATGGACAAGTTGTGTGGGCCACTTTTTATACTTTTAGAGGGCTTTTACTGTAATTGATTATAATTTTATGGAAAAGAATGAGCAGAGCCGTTTTAACAAAAACTTTATAGCTTTAAAGATAGACATGCTGCGAAGGTTGTTAAGCGATGCCATATGCGATGCCATATGCTCTTGTTGAAGCCATTATGTGCATTATTTCAAGTTATTTTTTCAAAATAATTAAATTTAACAATGCAATTTCTGGTGAAAAATTACTTTACCCAAGATTCTACAGAGGATTGAAGTTCTTTCCCTTATTAAAGACCTTAAGTTCACATTATTGTACCTTTTGTCTTTTAGTCCTATTTTCAAATACTTTTTTGCTTCACTCAAATTTTGTAATATTATGATTCACCTAATAGCTGGTTGCTTTGGTTCTGGCTTATAGCTTTTTAATGAAGACTTTTTAAGAATCCCTATGGAAAAAAATACTTCCGGAACCAAGGCTGCTGAAAAAGTGAGGGGAATGTTGCTCTGTATTTCCAGTTTTGCATTCCACAAAAGAAAGAAGTAAGATTTAGAATGTGCTTAAGTGACAATGACAATCTGGATTTGGATAGAATTTAAATTAAATTGTGTCAGTTTTTCATTTAACAGTCCAGATACATTAGGTTTTTCACTTCTGTGTAGTTGGTTCCTTAATTCTATATTTTCAGCTTGGCTTAACAACTGTGTTGGTCATTACAATCATCGTTACTTCTTCTCCTTTTGTCTCTTTCTGACCTTGGGCTGCATGTACTGTAGCATCAGCGGTCGCAATCTCTTTATCGATGCATACAATGCCATAGATGTAAGGCTTTGTTTTTTTAATACATTTGTTGCTTTGTGTTATTGCTTCTCTGTTTAGTGTAACTCGTAATCTTTGTATCATAAAAGTTTGAATCTTTCACCCGCTTAAAGCTTGAAAAACACCTTAGTAGGCATTTTTTCCCCTCCACTTATTCGTATGAATAAGGTGTTTTGTGTCCATTCTAAGATGGTGTTTAACTTCTCTCTTTCTGAATGGTTATGTCTCTCCTTTTCTCTTTCTGTTCTCAAAGTCTGGGGTTGTGGGCATGTCTTAACTGCCAGCTGTCTCTCTGCTATTCTTTAGCATTTCAGGCACATGGAAGCGGAGAAACAGGGTGTTCCGGTGACAGGGATTGGGTTGCTCATAGGCATTGCACCGTCAGAAGGCGTGGCTGGGAAGTTACTTCAGGTGCTTCAAGTCATTGTTCCTGCTGTCAGCTTGGCTTAGAATTCGAATTCGTCCTTTTCTGTATCACGGCTCATTATTTAACACTCTTAAAACAAACAACATGCTATAAAACACCAACAAATTATTTCTGACCTTCCTGATCCCAATTCTAACAGTAAACATTTAAATTGGTATTACTTACTGACTTTGCTTTTGTCACAATTGGATGAGGGAGGACTTACATGTGAACTTAAGAGTCTTTAATCTCTGGATGGTAAGATCTGGTGCACTATATTTTTCATTTGGGGCAATGAATCAAGAAAGTGTACAGTTCTCAGATTTATGCTTATAAGAAGATATTGGGCCTCCAAAACAAATTTGGACACTTAAAAATGCATTAATTTCTTTCCATCTTATGACAAAATATAAAACTGAGTGGCATTTGTAAACGAATGACACTTTTCTGTCATCACAGCAAAAAAATTTTACCCCAAATCTTTGAACGTTAGTGTATATATGCATAAATAATATAGTTGCCTTCTTATAAATATCTATTTATATAATATTTTTAAAAGGTTAATTATTTGTATCTATAATATATAGAATTTTTGCATTCGGTTTTATTAATATAATAATGTATTGAATAATATAAAATATTTTTTCTCTTCTGATGCTTTACGGGATACAGGAGGTTTCGCAACCTCCATACACCAACAAGGACAGGATGTTTCACAAGAGTATTATCTATATGTGGGTCCTCACAAGGTACGTCATTTCGAAAGGCTATTCTTTTACAGCGGGCCCAATACTGGTTTTATTATTTCTATAGACTCACATCTTTTGTTATGTTTGTTGGTTTTTCCATCAGCACAGTGTCAGTCGCCCTGGGAGCTCTCACACTGTGGCATGCTATACTTATCACCCGTGGAGAAACCAGCATTGAACGCCATATAAACAACAAAGAGACCAATCGTTTGGCCAAACGTGGAAAGGTGAGGATGACTTCAGCCCATTCAGAATCAAAGTCTTGACTATTCTGTCTGTTTAAACAACAGGGTGATTGGGATTTAAATGTTCTTATTTGAGATCTCTTATAATTACATCAAATGCTTGTTTTACTTTTAACCTTTTTTCTATTATTAAAGGTCTATCGGAATCCCTTCAGTTACGGTAAACTAAACAACTGGAAGGTGTTCTTTGGTGTAGAAAAGAGAAGGTGAAATTACACATTTTACTTGCTTTTCGTGGTAGTCTGCAGTCTGTTAAGCTATGATTTAATGTAAATTATTATAATTTTCTCCACAGTCATTGGCTGACACGTATTTTCCTCCCCTCTGGACACACTCCATATGGTGATGGACTGACATGGGACATTTACCCTCTTAAAAAAGACATGATGCCAGTCTGAGACAATAAAGACTTTACTGTCTTATTAGTTGACAATGACCAGCATGCTCATCAGGGTGAGTCTCACCCGCTGTGCCAAAGCTGAATGCTGATCCAGGGCCCTGCGAACACGGGTGTCTCCAGAGCCCAGATTTAGACACTGATCTCACTGGATGACTTTTGCTCTTTCTGGCCAAAAGAAAGGGCTGTCCTCCAAAATTACAATGCATTTGGATGTTTTCTATCAATATTTTGTAATGAAATCATGGCAGTTGTCTGTGATATCTATGGAAGATATGTTTGTTGCCATGATGTTCTTAATGTATGATTGTGTAAAAATTGTTTTAACACATTATTTATGTCACTTACAGTATCATTATTTAAATTCCAAACCACATCTTTAAAAAAAACTTGCCTAGGATTTTATTAAATGTAAAATAAATGTTTTTCACTGCATTTCTCGTTTAATTTTTTTTACAGTTTCATCATACAATTGCTTTTATCCTTTTTCTTCTTTTTTTTATATATTTTTTAAACGCATCACTATGCATTCTAAATTACTGCCTTTAGGTGGCAGTGTACTATAATTTAGTATTTCAGAATCTTACTAACTGCTATGTTTTGGAAAACGTAAAATATTGCAATATTTAACTTCATATTGAAAATTCCATTTATATCTAATAGTTTTAAATATTTATTAAACCGTTAATTTATAAATAGAGACATTTGGCATTTTTTGAAGATATTTTTTTCATGAAATATGAGTAAATATGGTTTCATATGATGGCAAATCAACATTTATTTGCATTTAATACCTGATAAGTTTTATACAGTACAGACTCTGACATGGCTATTTTTATCAAACAGCTTGAGTGGTAAATACCAAGTGCTACACATTATCAGCACAAAAGAAACAGTAAATGTTCAAAATGTTTTGTTAATTTAGTAGAGGCAGTCAGGCAGATAAAAACAAAATGTTGGAAATAAAGGAGAATTTGGTGAGCATTAGAGAAACATTAAGCAGATTTACAGAAAATAAACCAAAAATAATTAATTAAAAGGAAACGAGAATTAAGAAAAAAGTGGCTTGGAACCACTACCACAGAATAAGGAAGCAAATTACAACAGCTGCAAAAATCTGGTGATTGTATATGCTTTGGTGTACCTCGAGTTTCTTATCCTGTTTTCTCAAGTGTGCGTGTGTATGAGTGTGTGGGTGAGATGACATATACACTCGCCTAAAGGATTATTAGGAACACCTGTTCAATTTCTAATTAATGTAATTATCTAATCAACCAATTACATGGCAGTTGCTGCAATGCATTTAGGGGTGTGGTCCTGGTCAAGACAATCTCCTGAACTCCAAGCTGAATGTCAGAATGGGAAAGAAAGGTGATTTAAGCAATTTTGAGCGTGGCATGGTTGTTGGTGCCAGACGGGCCAGTCTGAGTATTTCACAATTTGATCAGTTACTGGGATTTTCACGCACAACCATTTCTAGGGTTTACAAAGAATGGTGTGAAAAGGGAAAAACATCCAGTATGCGCCAGTCCTGTGGGTGAAAATGCCTTGTTGATGCTAGAGGTCAGAGGAGAATGGGCCGACTGATTCAAGCTGATAGAAGAGCAACTTTGACTGAAATAACCACTCGTTACAACCGAGGCAGCAAAGCATTTGTGAAGCCACAACACGCACAACCTTGAGGCGGATGGGCTACAACAGCAGAAGACCCCACCGGGTACCACTCATCTCCACTACAAAAAAGAGGCTACAATTTGCAAGAGCTCACCAAAATTGGACAGTTGAAGACTGGAAAAATGTTGCCTGGTCTGATGAGTCTCGATTTCTGTTGAGACATTCAGATGGTATAGAGTCAGAATTTGGTGTAAACAGAATAAGAACATGGATCAATCATGCCTTGTTACCACTGTGCAGGCTGGTGGTGGTGGTGTAATGGTGTGGGGGATGTTTTCTTGGCACACTTTAGGTCCCTTAGTGCCAATTGGGCATCGTTTAAATGCCATGGCCTACCTGAGCATTGTTTCTGACCATCTCTATCCCTTCATGGCCACCTGGCTACTTCCAGCAGGATAATGCACCATGTCACAAAGCTCGAATCATTTCAAATTGGTTTCTTGATCATGACAATGAGTTCACTGTACTAAAATGGCCCCCACAGTCACCAGATCTCACCCTACCCTGTATCCCCTGTAATCTTTGTTCAATAATAAAAAATCAAAAATCGGCGACCCTGCCTGATGTAACCTATATTTCTGCTGTTTCTCCGCAGCACTGCACTTCAAAAGAGTCAGCCAGCCGCGCTCGCGATAATGTGCACGAGCGCCCTCTAGTCACAAATGTACTACGTCACCAATTTCAAGCTCTAAAATGATTTATTCTTCAGGAGCCAACAGGAGTGTGGACTACATAGGGGACGATCTATGCGTTTAACTCAGAGGACAAGTAAATATCAAGTTTAGAATATTAGTTACTCCATTGATTGCGTTTGTGTGATACATTTGTCTTCCTGGTGGAAGGTACTAATCAGATCAGATTAAGTCACAGACACATGTCGACTCAGCGGAAAACAACGGGCTTGTGTGTCTGTCCTCGGACAACAATGCATCTGACAACAGAACATAACAGTAAAATAGATATAAACTTTCTTCTGCTACAACAAAATATAATTTACTGACATCACCAACTAGGGCTTTTTACATTTTGAATCCGAAATGCATTTGCTGCATCCAGGCATTCAAGACTTGGTCCTGCTGTGAGTTTGAGTGATGGGAAGTTGTTTTGGAGTGATACGTCAAAGGTCTCGCCTGTCCTCCAGGAATGCATCCAGATACAGCACCAAACGAGGAGGTAATTGATCTGCCGATGAATTCTGTTTGCAAATAGTGTAATGCATCTGATGTTCCTTGAATGAGAACTTATTTGTCCTACTCTATCAACACCGTCTTTGCAAGCTTATTCTGATATTTTAGAGAATGTATCAATATAAAAAGAAAGTATGGGAAACTTAGGTAAGGGGCTTAAATCTTTTTAGATGCCACAGACATTTAGCATGCGAGAGACCCCCATCCTTAAATTTAAAAGGAATTTGTAGCCTATAGTTTCTTGAACATAGAGCTAAGTAAAGAAATTATATAATTTAAAATATTATCTGAAAAATATTACGTTTCTGTTAAGTTAGCCTACCGTATTACTGTACTGTTAGATTATTAATTCACATATATTTATTTATTTTAATAAATGTTTTATTTATTTTATGTGAATCAAAGTTGTATTCATTTATTTTAATCTTATTTTGTATTGTTTATTTATTTTTTATTTTTTACACTGTTTATCTCTAAACTTTTCCAGAGACCCCTTAGCACTCCCCTGCGGTAGTCTGGAGGTCCCCAGACCCTATTTTGAAAACCCCTACCCCTGTCTTGCACCATTTTTAAAAAGGGCAGTTAATTTTCTTTCTTTCACAAGGGCAGAACTTACACAACCTATTAGTTCCTGTTGGAACTCTAACAACTGTCACTGGTTCCTCAAATAACCCCAACATGAGGGGAAAGATTCGGCATGTGAAACATATATTGAAGTTCCATTCATTTTTCCTTGACAAATTTTTCGATGTACAGTGCTTAGAAGATTGACATATTAGATATACAGTGGTGAGTGAATTGTGGATTTCTTCTCTGCTTAAATTATAAAAATGAATGTTCTTTCTTTTCCTAGAAATCCAATTAAGATTGGGACATCTTAGATAAGACGTATATTTGTGGAATTGCTTGGGTGCACCTGCTCTGGACAATCCCGGGATTTACCGTTTATTTTTGACTCTCTGTCCTGGTCTGAAATAGAGCCGACTGGATTAAGTTTGTTGTGAAAAGTCACTCATACACCTAAACCCAAGCCAGAGATTGTAAAAGCAAGGACTATGTCTTGCTGCTAGAAGCTATCTTGGTGACCGACTCTGATTTATATTTGTACAGTCGGTGTTATTTTTAGTTTCAGAAAACAGGTGATGGGCGTGTACAGTGTGCAAGAAACTGGATTTACTAGCTGGGTGTCAAGAGTTTTGCTGTGAGTGACGTCTTATAGCACCGTGCATGTGGAGTTGATAATCCCTCAAACCCCTGCATGAAGTCATAGGAGCGACTGTCCAGTCAATTTTCACTGATTAAAGGAATAAGTGAGCGGTCAGACCATGGGAGTTGCAAACTCGAGAGACTATCAACCAACGATAACAGTTGTGCTCAAAAGTAAGTAGCTTACAGCACACAATTTAGCTGTTTGTAAGATAAGATGTGATAAGATTGTTTAATGATACTTGAACTATTAGAACTGTTGAAGGTTGTTGACTTAAAGTGCACATTAGCCTACTTGTTGTGTAGTTCAAGACCCTAAATCTAAAGACAATTTTAGCATTTTCTTTGGTAATATTATCTAGTTTGAAACAGTTTTGTCACCTGTTCCCTGGCCTGAGTCATCCTGCCATTGTGAACGGAAGCTAAATTAAATGAACAATTTAATCTCCTGTATTTAGTAATCGAAAAGGATTTGTAAGTCTGCAAGATCCTATGGACAGGCCGCGTTTAGTTTGCTGACTTACAGAGTCAGTCTGATTTGTATGAGTTTGGCACTCCAGCAATACCTTAAATGTTATTAATGTGTTAATACATGTACATGCTGAATTTTACAGTACATCATGGACTTGTTCTGTATAAGCTAAGTTAGCCAACATACATTTTGATGGTCTTTTTTATCATAAGAATGTATACTGACTAGATAAAGTTTAGTTGGCCTACTTATGTCTAAATGGTTCTAAATGTCAAAAAAACATTTATTTTGCCACCCAGTGTTAAAATGGAAATGGTGATTGTTGCAGTGTGTTTGTTTTGTGGCGTTCTAAACTCTCGTCTGGCTAGGAGTGATGCATGATGGGAAAGAGGCTACTAAGTCCTGTTTTGCATCACCCGATTAAGGCTTTAATCTCAGACACTATAAATAATTTGTTTTTCTCCATGTGTACCCACTGCTTTGACTCGAGAGCAGCATGTTTTTATCACGTAGTATGAAGATTCAACGTTTCTTTTGAAATCTTTACTGTGATTCTGTCACGTTTTGTTTGTATACAAATAATTAAGCCACTTGTCTGAGCCAATAGCTTTCTTCCTAAAGGGATTTCCCTTTGGCCCGCATGAGCCCATGTTCTTTAGTTGACATCCAGCTGGGTTGGCTTGCAAGTAGTTATTAAACCGGCATTTATTGTGCAACTTTAATGAGCGATTGACGAACAAGAGTCCTGAGCTTATAAAATTGAATTATCTTTGCTACACGTCAAAGAGAAGCTTCTAGCATGGGAAATCTGTTTAGCCCCCCCTGAATCTCATTTGGGCAAAAGCTGTGATGTTACATGTGTGACATGTATTTGTTGTCCTAGTTCTTTAACAAGAGGTCATGATCCTTTTTGCGAAACAGGATTTTTACAAATGGCATCCGGATATATCGGACTGACCTCTTAATGCATCTTTAAATGATCCGGGTATTGCTTAGGTAACATTTCTATCTTTGTGTCTTTTTCTTCTGTAGGACGCAATGAGCCCCTGAAGAAAGACAAGCCCAAGTGGAAAAGTGACTATCCTATGACGGAGGGCCAGCTGCGCAGTAAAAGAGATGAATTTTGGGACACGGCTCCAGCTTTTGACGGCCGTAAAGAGATCTGGGACGCGCTGAAAGCTGCAGCGGTAGCGATTGACTGTAACGACCATGAACTAGCGCAGGCTATTGTAGATGGAGCCAGCATCTCACTGCCTCATGGTAAATATTTAAACAGCATTTTTAATTCATATGTCATTAGTGAAAATGCTTCTATTTTGCATTTTGTAAATTTAAAAATGCAACTTTTTGTTTACAAAAATATCTCATTATTCATTTTTTGTAAAATAAATTATTACTTTTATCCAGGAAAGACAGAATATTAATAATAATATAATATTCAGAATCAGAATATTAGAATGATTTCTAAATGATCATGTGACACTGAAGACTGCTGAAAATTCATATTTACCAACACAGGAATACATTTTAAAATATTTAAATAAAATTGTAATGTTTCACAATATTACTGTTTTTTGGTCATATAAATTCAGCCTTGCTGAGGATAAGAGACTTCCAAAACACTTTCTTGCCGACCCCAAACTTTTAAACACTGTTGTGTACATATATCTACACATGCCATATATACACATTGATTTGCTCTTTCAGGATCCCTTATGGAATGCTATGATGAACTGGGCAACCGCTATCAGCTCCCTGCGTACTGCTTGGCTCCTCCAGTCAACCTGGTCTCTGAGTGCAACGATCATAATGTGTCTGAACACACTGAGCCACAGGAGAAGAAAGAGAAGGAGTTCCAGTTGAAGGTGCGTCTCTCCACCGGAAAAGATCTTCGCATCAGCGCCACAATGGCCGATTCCATCCGTCAGCTGAAGAAACAGCTTCAAATTCAGGAAGACATTAATACCACCAATCAGCGCTGGTTTTTCTCTGGAAAGCTCCTCACGGATAAAACACGTTTACAGGACACCAAGATCCAGAAGGACTTTGTAATACAGGTCATTGTTAATCAGCCCATTGTTCCCAACTAGAAAGCTCATAAAACTGTAAAGCAGGACTCAATAAACTCACACCTTTACGGATGCTTACAGTATATGTTTCCATATAGCCCACTGATCAGTTTCTTCTTCCAAATATGATGCACAAACATTTCTTATAGAAACTTTGTAAAATTGCAGCATGCTAAAGTGTGTTATACTAAATTACCATAGATACCTTGCCTTCTTGGTTTTAATATCCATATGTTGTGTGGATATTCATTTCCATATTCTATATGGTATCATTTGCCTTGATCTTTGATACAGTCTGCTGTCTTTTGCTGATAAGGCATAGACTATTTTCAAGAGGGTGAATTTACAGTGCAAGGATTTTTCAATCTTATTAAGACACTTTTTAAATGGTTATTTCATCATGATGCCATTTTGATTTTGTTCAATCATTGATTGTTCGGAGGCTTATTAATCTTTCTGTTACATCTGTCTTATCCAAGAAAAGAGATACTTGGTACTGTGTCAGATTTTGCTTTGCCAGTCATAAAATTTGTGTTTATATTCCGAAGCAATTTGTTTGAAGCTATGCTTTTATAGAGGTTTGTAATTTATTTTAGCACAGACAGTTTCATTTTATTATTTCTAATGTAAATGAATTTTAAATGAATAAAAATGACAAGGTTTGTTTATTGTTGCTGAAACAAAGCAGATTTTAAAAACTCTAAATTGTACAATCATTTCATAATGTAATATTATATTGTTTCATTTAGAAACAGAATTGTAGCTAATTGTGTATCTGGAGAAAAAACAATCTCACTGTCAATATTTCACAAGGTTTTACTAAATTATGATTTTTATACTATGGCAAAACTGTCATTTTTGAATTTTCTATTGAAAAAGGTTGGTTGGCTTCATTTACAAATTGGCTTTTGTGGCAAGATGTCAGTCACCACTGAGGATTTATTGTCTGATTTTTTCTCGAATATGAGTGGAATTAAATAGCAATTTCAGAACACGCCAGTCTGTGTATCAGTGCATACCAGTGCATGTTTTTTTATTTTTTAAGTTAACACCATGCATGGATAAACAACCTATAAAAATATATTTCTCACTGACAAAGAATTACTTTTTCCTGTCCTTTAAAGGAATAGTGCACTTAGAAATGAAAATTCTGTTATCATTTAATAAGAATAATAATAATAATTTAATCCTTTATTGTCAGACAAGTCTGAAATTTTACTTGCATAAGAGTGTCTATGTTTACAACAACCAACACACATTAAACATCAACATACACTTAAACCTCCTACATTATACATTCCAGTACTACACTTATACAACTATAACACCTTCACAGTACTCTTGGTTTATGGTTAAGTGTTTTATTCAACTCTAAGATAGCCTGATGCACAAAAGAGTGTTTCAGCCTCACTTTGTTGAATCTTGGAACCTCCGGTTTTATGGTAGTAATTCAAACTCATTATGTAGGACATGATTAGACAACTTTGGTTTTAGCATAACAGACACTCGACACTCTTATATATTGCAGTAAACTCATTATCACCGACCAAAAGAATAACAGAAAACATCTGTTTTCTTATTCCAAATGACCTAAGGTGACAAAGAAAGTAAATTCTCTGTTTTGTTCTTTTACAAAGAGTATCAATATGATCTTTCCAGAATCACATATCATCTATCATCACTCATATCTATGGAAGCATATGGGTAGCAATATTCAATTTGAAATGTAATATGCAAAATGACAATGCAATATGTAAAATGGCATTGCATTCTGTATTTAAATTTACATTTTACATTACCATTCTAGCAACGTTTGGTGCAAAATGAAAAGGCAAATGTAAATTATGTAATTTCATTTTCAATTTCATACACTAGTTTTAATATGCATATTGAAACGCTTTATAAGTTGCAAAATTAAAATGAAAATGCATTACAGAAATGATTAGATATGTGTAGCATGTTCAAGCAAAAACTGTGGCAAAATGATCATTCAAATGTTATTTTTCTTAATTGCATTTACACTCACAGTCAAGACACTTGCGATTGCATTTTCATGAAATGTCCCGCAATGAATGTAGCAAAATTCAATGTGCACATTGAAAATGCATTCCGAGCCGATCACGCCCCCTCCTGCCCTGTCAATCACTGCATCAAGGCGGGGCTTAAGTTGTGTTGTTTCTCTCTATGGAACCAGGTACTTGGAAGCATGACGCCTCCGGATCGAAGTGGTAGGACACGGGGTAAGTTGGCAGAAAGAGAAGAGACAAGGGGTCGGTAGTGTGACCGCAGCCGCAGGTAAAGCCGGGTGTCACCCCATTTTATTTTTTTTATTTTTTTATTTTTGGCCAAAACGAGCACTTTTCGTACATACGCTCTATGGTCACGTAAGAGTGTGATCGTCAAATACACTCCACAGTCCAGACCCCGAGTGAAAGTTGGCAACCCTAGGTCTAACCGTTTGACGACCGTCGACCGACCCCCTTGTCTCTTCTCTTTCTGCCAACTTACCCCGTGTCCCACCACTTCGATCCGGAGGCGTCATGCTTAAGCTGGACGATGGTCTTTCTGAAGGGGCAGCATTTGCACTTTGTCGCTCTATAGCTTGTTTTCATATGACGTCACGCCACTGCGTTGCCATGGCGCGAAATGCAAATGGAGGGCAGGAAGTGATTTGCTGTATTTAGAAAGCACTATAACAAACTCAAAATGCCTATGTTTTGCGTCGTTTATGGTTACTTAAATCGATCAAACCACGAGGAGTTTTTATCGTGTACCAAAAGTTGTTGTTCATAAGGGGGGAAAATGCAAGAAATTGACCGAAAAACTCCGGGAAAACGGCTTGTAAACCTACGTCTGCGGTCGGGAGGAGCCGAATGGGAAAATGCCCGTGTGTGCCGTGATCACTTCATCAAAGGCGATACAACTTAAGGGGCTATGTTTGTGTAAAGTGTAACGTTTCCGAAATTTGTAAAGTCAAAGTATGTCTGTAAGACGAGGTAGTTGCTGATATCTACCGCCTCGATGGCAGGAAAATCTTTCAATTCAGTTGAAAAATTGCTCCTGTTCATAACGCAAGGATCACGTTCAACATTGATTTTTTTGTTTACTTCTTTCTCTTGTAATAGCGTGTAAAGTAGTACAGTACTGACTTTCCTCCATCTCGTCCATTGCGCTCTTCACTCCCTGCCCTCCATCTGAATTTCGCGCGTCATCATAATCACGTGACTGAAACCCAGCTATTGCTTGTGCAGCTTCTCGGAGTTCCATAGAGAGAAACAACACAGCTTAAGCCCCGCCTTGATGCAGTGATTGACAGGGCAGGAGGGGGCGTGATCGGCTCGGAATGCATTTTCAATGTGCACATTGAATTTTGCTACATTCATTTGCGGGACATTTCATTAAAATGCAATCGCAAGTGTCTTGACTGTGAGTGTAAATGCAATTAAGAAAAATAACATTTGAATGATCATTTTGCCACAGTTTTTGCTTGAACATGCTACACATATCTAATCATTTCTGTAATGCATTTTCATTTTAATTTTGCAACTTATAAAGCGTTTCAATATGCATATTAAAACTAGTGTATGAAATTGAAAATGAAATTACATAATTTACATTTGCCTTTTCATTTTGCACCAAACGTTGCTAGAATGGTAATGTAAAATGTAAATTTAAATACAGAATGCAATGCCATTTTACATATTGCATTGTCATTTTGCATATTACATTTCAAATTGAATATTGCTACCCATATGCTTCCATACATATCATCTATCATCACGCAAAAATATTTGTATGTCTTAACCTGTCTGATTTTTTCACCATGAATAGAAACAGGCATTATATGAGTATCAGATGTAGACCCAAATACAATCTCCTCGGTTTTACTCGTATTAATGACAAGAGCATTATTCACGCACCACTCTATCAACTTAGTCACACCCTGTTGATGAAGCCCAGGACTGTCCAAGTCATTCAACACAGTCATTCACTGTCCAAGTCATTCAACCACTTGGACAGTGAATGACTGTGTTGAATGACTTGGACAGTCCTGGGCTTCATCAACAGGGTGTGACTAAGTTGATAGAGTGGTGTTTCTTTCTTCTGCTGAACACAAAGGAACATATTTTGGAGAATGTTGGAACCCAGACAGTTGATCTACCCCATTGACTTCTATAGTAGGAAAAAAATACTATGGAAGTCAATGGGGTATATCAGCTGTTTGGTGAACAGAATAAAGAGATGGTAAAAATTGGACATTTCAGGTTGTCATGAATTTGACAAACAATTCATCTTAAATATTGGTCCACGAGCAGGAATGATAATAAAAACAGTCAGGAAATTCAATAGGAACAGTGGTCTTTAAGGATTTAGAGATATACAATAAACTTAAAAAAAAGAGCCGGAGAAAAGAATCAGTGATGACGAGGTTAAGGTTGTGGGACATTGACATTCTACACTAAATAAAACACTTAAGATGATAGGAAAACACCAGACATGATTGTGTGAGAGATGCCAGGAGTCAGAGCATATATAATCTTGAGTTGTAGATATGAAGCAGAGAGAGATAATGAGGAATAAGCAATGAGTGGGGTGCAGGAGTTCACATTAAAAAGGTTACTGAGTGAGCACGGCATTGTGTGTTTGTGTCCTGGTAAACCCTACATTATTATGGGGACAAAATGTCCCCACAAAGATGGCAACATCCAAAATCCTTGTCCAGCTTATATCATATAGCCTAAGTGATGTTTTTTGAAAATGTGAAAATGCAGAAAGTTTTCTTTGATGGGTAGGTTTAAGGGTAGGGTTAGTGTAAGGGGAGGGGACAGAATATATAGTTTGTGCAGTATAAAAATAATGATGTCTATGGAAAGTCCCCATAAAACATGAAGACAACATGTATGAGTGTGTGTTAGTTGGTAAAGAGAGGTACACTCCGGAGCAGAAGGCAGCGGTAATGCACCAATAAGCTGAATGTCATCCGCAAAGTAAAACAAGAAAGAAGAAGAAGAAGAAAACGCATGATGATGACGCATGTCAAGCGCGACACGCAGACTGGAGAGACCAACGTGCTTGCAGCACTGTAAGGATTTCCACCTGCAAAAATGGTGAAGTCTGGAAAACTTAGATCCGGAGCAGCCCAGAAAGTAAGACGGTGGAAGAAAGGTCACAGTAGTGATAGCAATCCGGAGGCATGTCGCTATCGAGACGCCGCGAAGAGCCGATATTTTAGCCGTCCCTCAGGTGAGACTCTGGCCTGCGTGACAACACGTGGGTAGCTGATCGAACTTTGTAAACAAATTAAAAATCATGCCCGGGTACTTTTAGAGAGAGACGACTAATTTATTTTCGCGTTTATTGTAAAGTACATTAAAGCATATATATTTTAAAATTTCTGACAGTATTAGGACTGCACTTTCTTTTTATTGTATCCATGGCTAGGGTGTCATAATATTGTTTAGATGGTATGATTGATGTAAATGTGAGATTCATCAAACCTCTTTCTATTTAAACAGAAAAAAGTGATCTGACAGTAGATGCTTTGAAACTCCACAATGAGCTTCAGGCAGGATCTTTGCAGAGAACCGGTGATGTGGCAGGAGATGCCATGGAAGATCAAGCCCTCACAGAGAAGACCTCTGGGACTTTTCTTAGTGGACTGTCGGACTGCTCCAACCTCACTTTTAGAGTTGTACAGCGCTACTGGGAGTCGAGCTCTGCTGCACACAAAGAGGTTTGTTGTCATTTTATGGTCAGAGAGCTGTATTTGTTGTCATAATTGCTAGATTATCATTATGTGTTTAATTCACATTTTATTCTTCAGATCTGTGCTGTATTGGCGGCCGTAACTGAAGTGATTCGCTCTCAAGGAGGAAAGGAGACAGAGACGGAGTACTTTGCTGCCTTGGTAAATTAAAGTCACCATTAAATCAGTTATATTCATGACGACATATTTTGCTGTCGAAATGCTCAAAAGTGTCTACGCTTTCTGTGGATCAACCTATGAATGTCTTTCCATTTTCAATGGCAGATGACAACACTCGAGGCTGTAGATGGCAACGAAGCACTGGCAGCTGTTGCCTACCTCCTTAACCTGGTCATGAAAAGGTGATCGGCGTGAATTTATATTGGAGTGATTTAGATTGCCTTGGCCTGTTGTCTTAATAAGTTTATCTTCTGCTTATCTTCTCAAGGATGCCAGTTGCAGTGCTTAAGAAAAAGTTCTCGGACACAGCCAAAGCCTTCATGCATGTGATGTCAAACCAAGCCGATTCCGACTCTTTGTCCCACCTGCGATGGGTTTGTACATCTTTTTTTTCCCATAAATGTAACCATATGGTATTTAACATCACACTTGTGGTCCTCAGCAGTCTAAATAGACCCTACACAATAAGTGTTTGTTTTTTTCAATGAAATGAAGGGACTATATTTTGTTTCAATAATATTTATTATATTTAAAGAGATTTTCATGGTATTAGTCAATATTCAACTCTAAATTATGCACCGTTTCTATATAAAATAATACAAACATTTTAAATGAATACAATGTTTAAGTTAAAAACAGAGCAAAGGGTTTTAAAATCCAATGGAAGTCAGACTAGACATTGTCAAAGACTACTTAATCGTGGCTGATTTGTAGTTTGTACCCCAAAATTTGACAACCACAAGTGTGACTTTAAGACCATTTAGCCTTTTGAAATTAAGTCCACGATATTTTTGTGTTCATGTAGCAAGTGCCATTGAAGTCAGCAAGTTTCTTACCATTCCAATGAAGTAAAAATGTTAAAAATCTAAATGTAATATTTTGATCTAAAATGACCAAAGACCACCAGAGGTGTAACCAATGTAATGACATTGTGATGAGAGGAAGAAGTCTGCTTTGTCTCCCCTATTATTTTACACTAAAGTTGCTTGTTTTTATATTCCTCGCAGATCTTATCCTGTCTGGCGACTTTGCTGCGTAAGCAGGATCTGTCAGTGTGGAGTTACCCATCAACTCTACAGGTGTACCATGGCATGCTGAGCTTCATAGTGCACCCTAAACCAAAGGTCTGTCTGTTTGATTCCCATCCAGTCAGAGCTAGAATGTTACTGTTGTCATAAGATTCCTTTTATGCCATGTAAGATTTTAGTCATATACACCGCTAGTTGTTATAGTAATACACAATAGATACACTATTTCTGTACTGCCACAGAGTGACAGACTATGACTGAGGTTTCTGAACGATGGTTATGTCCTTGTGCTGCAGTTGCGAAAGGCAGCACAGCTTGGCATTTGCTCCGTCCTTCGCTTCAGCGACTTCATGTTCTCAGATAATGCCCCGAGCCACCACCCAGCGGCCGTCACCACAGCCAAATTCTGCTGCAAAGAATTGGAGCAGTCAGGAGGTCAGTTGAACTCATGCTCTTTCTGTCGAAATGCTCAAAACGAACAATAATAACTGCTTGTCATAGCGGGTCGAAACCTACTCAATCTGAGGCTATCACTAAATATGAATAAAAATAAGATATTAATAAAATGAGGAAAATTACAAACAGTGCATTTCTGTGAAGGACCCAAGTAGAGTAAACATGGAGTTCCTCTATTTTTTCACAATGTCTCTCTACTCTAACACCTCACTGCATATGTCCTTTGTTTTTGGTTGAACTAATCTTTTAAGTGTGTACATTTAATTTCCTATAGTTTTTCAAGGTTGTTAGCAATTCAAAATTTAGAATCAAACTACATAAGGTTAGTGTGTAGGCGCAGAAAATAACCATATAGCACCACCTAGCATCCAACCAGCGAATAATACTGGTATAACCAGTTTGAACGTGGGGATACTGTTGATGTGAAAATGATTTGTCACCAAGTTTCATACCATTCTAATGTAGTAAATGTTAAAAGTTCAAAACAACATCTAAAATGAGCAAAGACCACCAGAGGGGAAATAAATACCAGTAAGACTGGTTTAAATGTTGATATGAAAAATGAAAAAATTGTGCCATAAAAGTGATCTTGCCTCAAAAGTCACCAAGTGTCATATTCCAATGGAGTTCAAAATGTCAATATATCGTGTTTTTTAAATTTATTATAATGATGAATATATTGTCTTTGTATTCGACTCAAGGCAACAAAGAAGACACAACCACTCTCCATGTGCTGGGTCTGCTGAAGGAACTGCTGTCTGCATTTCCCCTGAACTCGGTCAAGTCTTGCTGTGAGACCCTTCTCCGTGTCATGACCCTGAGCCATGTGGTGGGAAAGCAGTTTAACTCATACATTTCTGTCATTTTTATTTGATTTCCATTCTTAACACCTGCCTCTGATTGTTTGAAGCTGGTGACTGCAAATGCAATGCAGGCTTTCCACAAGCTTTTCAGCTGCAAACCCAGTCCTTCCAGTATGTCTGCGGAGCTCAATGCCCAGATCATCACTGTGAGTGTCATAATTGATAAACGCATACATATGAAAAAAAGATAGTGTGCTGGATTCCATGATCTGATTTTTGCCCTTTTAATTTTATCATCTTCAAATGTGTGGATTGACATATCTATCAACACCTTCCTTCCAGGCTTTATATGACTATGTTCCTAGTGAGAATGATCTGCAGCCTTTACTAGCATGGATTGCTGTAATGGAAAAAGCCCATGTTCATCTTTCCAGGTAGGCCTTTTCCTGCATTGTTTTGTTTGCTAGTTTTTTAAGGAATCTTTCTCATTTCATTATCTTTGGGCTCTAGTTTACAGAGCTCTCTGAGTCTCGGTCATCTTCCTCGCCTCTTCTCGGTCACCATGTCGTGTCTTCTATCCTCGCACACGCAAGTCGTCTCTGCTGCAACACAGACTCTGAAGGTTTGCCACATGTTCTCTATAAGCAGCGTAATCAGTTATTTCTCAGAAGTGAATTTGTCTTAGTGTTTTTCTATTTTTTTTCTCTCCCTCCAGACTCTGATAAATGAGTGTGTAGCTGCGCGAATGGAAGAGATTGAACCTGTTCTAAAAAACACATCAACTGGAAATGGAGCTTGCATCCTAAAGATGTTTCAGTGAGCTTACCTGTGACCCCCATCTGTCCGAATGTCATGTCCTTTTCTAGAGCCTGGTCTTTCTAAAATCTGACCTCGTCTTTTTCAGTATTGTGGAGGAAGGATTGTCCTATCGTTTTCATGCCTCTTGGCCGTTTGTGCTGCAGATCCTGGGCTGCTTCTACCGAGCTGCAGGAAAACAGGCTCATCCTTTCATGATAAAGGTATATTGGAGAGATAGAGGAAAAAATATATATATATTAGGGGTGTAATGATATTCAAACTGAACCGAAAAACCACAATACACCACCCACGGTACATATCGCGATACTCTCATGGCGTACCGAATGCGCCCCATCCACTGCTGCCCAGCCCATTGTTGAGGTTGACCTCACTTTACCTTATGTCACAAAACTATTTTTTCTTCCTTGACATTTGATTAAATAGTAACTGGGGGTGTAACGGTACACGTATTTGTCCCGCGAATTTTCGTGTGTCTTATGTGTACAAGACGAATACAGCTTTGTAGCCTAACCACCAATAATCGCAATAAGCTCTGCTTTTTGTTACTTTCAAAAAGAAACAGTGTCATTTTACGAATTATGTCCATTTTATCACGACATTCAAACAATAAATGCCATTTTGACACTCTTTAATGTGGTGTGACAGATCACTACAGGCGCCTCAGTTTAAGCAGAGTGAACATGATCATCTCTTCCTAATAAACATGAATGAACATGTTGAAAGATATAGTACAACTTACTGAAACGTATTATATCTTGTGTAATCGCTCAATCAGTGTTTCAACGGCGGAAAGAATTAGGAAAACAGCTTGTAAACAATATCCCACATAGCATTTATCTCAGGCAAGTCATTCAGTGTCCACTGCTTGTTAGTCAGCTAGAGAAAGGAACTCTTTCGCTAAATATATGCACTATATTAGCCTATATATTCATTATATTTTACTTAACCTGTTAGTGATGTCTTGATTATTTAATGTATTTTGAAAATAACAGCCTGTGTGAAATGATTATATTTCAACAACAAATTGGAGTAAAAACATATTTTAGAAGTTAATGCAAAAACTGCCTTATGTGAAGTTAACATGTTTGCATTCAGTGTTATTTGAGTGTTGATTATTATATCTAAAAATAAATAGCAACTGAATTTAGGCTAATAGTGTGGGCTCTGTTGTTATTTTTTAATATTATAGTAATGATTCCCTATATAGTTTACAGCATTAGCAGAGTGAGATAACTTTTTTTTTTTAACCATAAGAAACTTTTAATTATAACTGAATTCATTTAAAGCTGCAGTCTGGCGTTTTTCCTCTTTGTCGCCATCGCTGTTCAAAATCTGCAATTGCAGTTATTCGCGGAATTAACAACTTTACGCGAGTTGTACTTCAACACCCTCGACACCGCCGCACAGCGCGGATGAACAATGTTTGAGGAGAGTGTGCAGCTGTCAATCACCGCGACGATGTGGATACTGTTATTCAGAATCACGGATTATTCTTTTTGGAAGTATGACCAACATAAGCATTTTCACCGGAAAATGTCATCTGAACTAGTAAGAAACATCCACTTTTGTTCTGGTTCTGACATTGCAGTAAATCGTGCTGATTAAATCTAACAATCGCTTATAAGTTATCATTTCACGCAAAACCGTGCAAATTATACTTTGTTCTCAAATTGTTAATGTTAACAACGTAAGCAAGCATTGCGTGACTACATGTAATGTCCTTCCGATATGTATCCTTGTTTTCGCATGGGTCCGGTTCCAGTCTCTTTTTTTCTGTAGCCACTCCGAAGTCCGAACGAAGTCTTTTGCATTTTACAGCGGGTGAATCTCTAGTTGTCACTGATGATCGTCGTTTGAACCTTTCTGGATCCACCATCAAATTAATACGTTTAATTATATCAAGTGCTGTGAGAAAAGGCTATAAATCTCCACCTCCAGCATCCTCACACGCAATATAGCCTACTAGCCGAGACTCCTCCTTTATGTGTACAGATGTGACGTAATGACGCAAAGACATGCTCGAATCTCCCGCGGAAATCCACCAGTACCACTGGAATTAAAAACATTATTACAAGCTTACCGCTTTGAATCGAGCTACGGCAAGCAGATAGTTTTGAACACTGGCTGGTTATGTATTTTCTCAAATATGTATTTTGGATCATTTTTAACCCAAAAAAAGCTACGGACTGCAGCTTTAAAGACAGAGACACAATTTGTTCAGTAAACCACTGTTTAATAAAAGCAATTTTATGTATAGTTTTCTCTAAAGCCCGACCGATATGGATTTTTGGGGCTGATACCGATATTAGGGAGTAAAATAAGCCCGATATCAATATATCGGCCAATATGATTTATATAATATAGTAGCAATATTATTTATGTGTATATTATAGTACAGTACCACTTTCCCATTCATGTGTACAAACTTTTGACTGGTATTGTATATAGAATACAGTATACATAAACAGAATATATTTATATAACACATTTTTTGCAATGATCACTCAAATGTGGTGATCAAACACTTGTGTGACAAAGATATGTAATGGAGGGAGTGTGAATGATAGAATGAGAATGATACATTTGAGCTGTAACCAAACTAGTTTGCATGTTCTATTCTATATTATATTCTAAATACTGTTGCATAATCTTCATTAATTACTTTGTCTTTTTATTTGTCACGTTAAATAAAAAATAACTTATTTCAATAAATATATCAAGTGTCACTGGCAAAACCTTGTTATCTTCTATTATTAGTCTTAATTCCTCTAGTCTCTACCAGTGGAGGAAGTACTCAGATCTTTGTACTAAAGTAAAAGTAATAATACCATAATGAAAACATGTTTAAAATGTACTAAACAGGAAACTACTTATTATGCACAAAGGCCCTATAGAGAGTGTTATAATTATATAAATTATTGGAACATCGCTTGATGTTGTAATGTAGCGGCAGAATGGGCCGGCCCGACACTGTGTCTACACCGGACGCGGCCGTTGTCGAATCGCATCGCAACAGCTGTTTACCCTGGACGCGGCAAAGCGCCCGTTACAAAGGATTTGCCTTTCGGGTCAGTACGTCATAAATAGTACAGGGCTCTAGTTTTTTCCCCCCCTGCTGTACCGAACCGTGATGTCATATATATATATATATATATATATATATATATATATATATATATATATATATATATATATATATATATATATATATATATATATATATAATAAAAAAATGACCTGCATGTAATTACAGCTGTGATTTATTTATATAATTACATTTCATTTTTGACCATTTAAACCACCAAACCTGTCCCTAACCTTGTCTCTATTCCACCTCAATAGCAGCAAAAGTGCTGCTATTCATAACGCATACACGCAAGGTCTCTCGCTCTCTCCCTCTCTCTTCCGTGCGCGCGCTACACGGTTTGGAGCACAGTATGTTCTCTCTCGCATGCGCGTTAGATTCCAGGAGATTTGAACTAATTTTAGGGAGACGCTATCAATAGAGACTTGGGATGTCTGCGTACCATATAACTCCCACAAGTGCATACAATTCGACACAACTACACAAGCATTTTTTAGCCTTTTTAACCGAACGTTAACATTACTCTGTCAACAGCCTATTGTCTAAATTACCGAGCTAACAGAGCTACGTAAACAGAGCGAACATGAGAGCACCCGACTGCAGATGTCAATAATGCAGCGTAATGGAATAATCTCCTGATCAAACTCCGCTTCCCGAAAGTTATAAACTGCCTCCGGAACCCAGTTAAGGTACAAAAATCTATTCAACAAAAATAGTGATGCAGTTAAGTGTTTTTTCGCTCAGCCGAGCCCTCTCTGTTGCTGTGTGGAGCAGCCTGTGTCAGTCACCTCTTCCTGAACGTCACTCACTCACTCACTCATCCGTGCATGCACTGCGGTCTCGTGAGGAAACGCAGCTTTTTGATATAAAGTTTTTCTTGTTCCCGAATACAAATATTTTTTCAAGTATTTGTTCGAAATAACTATTCGTAAAAAACACGTTATTTGTCACTTTCCGAATACCGTATTCGGGTTCGGCTCCACCCCTAGTACCTAATAATTATTCTTTTTTTTAATGCAAGTACATAGTAGTTAAAAACGCCTATAATTAAGTGTGATATTTTTTTTTTTCTCTTTAGTTTGTGTGTTTGTTTCCTTGATAGTTTATTATCTGTGTGTGATCTTCAGAGTCTGCAGTCTCTCAGTGACTTGCGGGCCACCCCTCATTTCCCCTTCTGTGGAGAGCTGGATCTGGCTGTGGGCAGTGCGGTGGAGAGCATGGGTCCAGAGGTGGTCCTGAACGCTGTGCCCCTCCTCATCACTGGAACAGAGTGAGTTACTTTGCTGATGCTTCTCTGTCTAAAAAAAATTCTTCTGAGTGCTTTGAATGAAAAATTAAGTTATTAATGTGATGAAATGTGTTGTGTATTTGTTTGTTTACAGTGATGACCTTGAGTTCCCACGCAGCTGGCTGATCCCAGTCATAAGAGATCACGTGAAGAACACTCAACTGGCTTACTTCACATCACACTTTTTCCCTCTGGCAAGCAAACTCAAACAGACAGGTTTGTAATGGACACATACACACTGTAGTTTACATTGTAATTCAAATATTGCTTAGTGTCTGTATTACTGTATTAAATGCACATGCTATTCAATCAACATTTATTTGCTCATTCTCTGGTTTATATCAGCTGATGAACTGGAGCAGTCAGGACAGAAACTGATGGCAAAAGTGTATCAGACTCTACAGATGCAGGTATTTTAACACAGTTATGGTCAGAGTAATCTGCCATTCACTATGTATATCTGAAAAAGCAGTTAAAGGGGTAGTTGACCCAAACAGATGAGTAATCCTTGCAAACCTGTATTCATATTAGTGTGGATTTTTCTACAATATTCACTCATGACAGTAAAATAGGGCATTCTAAGTCAATCTACTGCAGTATTCCCTCTCTCAATCAGTAGAAAATGTGGTTAACACCAAGTCATGCTTGAAAAAAAAAAATACCGTCATATACAGTGAAACCGGTATAATTTTACAGTGATATAGATTTTTTTTTCACACCGCCCAGCACTAATTTTTCTGTTAACTGCTTTGAAACATTGTTTATTGTAAAAAGCGTCACACAAATAAATTTGACTTGAAATGTCATGATCAAGAAATAAGATTTTGGTCATATTTCCCACCCCATCTTACAGGTAAACCTTTGAAACCGACAACTTTCACAAAAAAATACCTTGTTTTGTCCAGCTAATACGTACACAGAAACATTTGGAATGCTAAAAAATATGTACCGGATGAAAAACTGGATAAATGGTTTTATCCATTTGAATTATTTTTCCAGTGTTATAATTTAAATGTATTTGTGTTTCCAGATTTGGACTATGTTACCTGGATTCTGCACTAAACCCACCGATTTGTTGACATCATTTAAGGGCATTGCTCGGTCTCTGGGTATGGCCCTCAATGATCGCCCTGACCTCCGCCTGTGCATTTGTCAGGCCTTGCGGACTCTCATCAACAAGAGCTGTGAGACAGGTCAGCTGATAGTCTCAATAGTCAGCTGTGACTATTAAAACATTAGTCTCAATCTGAACAGCTCTTTGTTGTTTTCTGTTCATTGCTTTGGTTTCATTTTCACTGATGACTGCTCATTGAGATTTATGATTGTGTATTTAAATCTGCAGAGGAAGAGAAGACTGAATTAATTCGCTTTTCCAAGAACTTCCTTCCCATCCTGTTTAATGTCTATAGTCAGCAGCCTAAACCAGGAGAGATGGCATCTGCTAGGATGGCTGTCCTTGAGACAATCAGAGTTTACCTCAACATCACAGACCAGACGGTAAATTCATCTACCATATTTACAAATAAATGTCTTGGGGGTGGGTGATCTGACGATATTATATTGGGATCAATCTTGAAGACGTCCACGAAATACTTTTCAAGCGAATCGTAGAGATCATGATCTTATGTTCTTGTAATATTGGGACTTTTATTTTGACGGCTCTGAGAACGGCAGCGCCTGAGCAAAGCGGTCACATTCTCAGTCTTCATTAGTTGTGGTCTCTGTTTAACAGTTTTGTCGAAATACGTTATTGGATAGAACTGTTAAACAAATAATGTAAACTGTATACAAAAGAGTATCATAGCGTTTGCTTTTATATTATTAGTAACATAAAGACAAACACTATTAATACTTTCTCATTTACCATCAGCATTCAGCATATGCGCATTTATATCATTTGAAACAAATCTCTTAATATCTAATAAACGTTTAATTTCACAAACCTTGCAGGCTTAGTCGAATCCAGCTGTCAGATATTCTGAAGTCCGCATTTGTAGCCTGCATCAACATGTTATTGTGCGTGACTGTCAGATCGACTAACTTTAAACCCTTGATTTGAAACTAAATCTAAAATAAAATAAATCTAAAATAATAAATCTAAAGCAAGTCGGTTTAATTTAAAGATTTATTTAATTACTTTCATATTATTTTGGCCAGTCTGCTCTTTTAAGATATTGGCATCAGCCTTCAAAAACATATCGGTTGACCACTAGTTTAATGACTATTTTGACAACTGATTGTTTAATGCAATACTGTGTTTTAAATTGTGCAAATAGATCCATCCATAGGCTTGTTCCAGTCTGGATATTCTCAATAGTACATCTTAAAATTGGGAAGATCGTGATTGTTTGTTTTAAGATTGTGATATGAAATTTTGGGAAGATCGCCCACCCCTAAAACGTCATCATTGCAAGAATTACATTCTGGCCTTCCTGTAGCTTAAACAGTAGAGCATGCCATTAACAACGCCAATATCATGGGTTCGATTCCCAGGGAAAGCAAGAACTGATAAAATGTGTACCTTGAATGCAATGGATAAAAGTGTCTGCCAAATGCATAATTGTAAAATTACATCATTGCAAGTTTGCTCTGGTTGTCAGTTGTAAATATTTGTTCCCTTTTGATTTAGATGGTGTGCACGTTCCTGCACAAAGCCTCGGAGAGACTCAACAGTGAGGACAACTTCACACGGTAATTCAGCTCCACACATTTACCGTCTTTTATAAAAAGGCAGAGACCTAGATGGCCCCCTGATTAATGCATAATTTTAAACCACATGTTTGAGTGTCATCCTAAAAACCGTGTCGAGTTTCATTTGAATAGGTTTATCTTGCATTGTAAAATAAGTGGCTCATATTTTGTAGGCTTGCAGTTATCGACCTGATTGTTGCAATGGCTCCATTTGTGGATGAACCATCTATGACTCAGACATTTGAATTGATTAAACCTTTGGTGGAGGTGAGAATCTTCCTGTTACCATTTTAAATCATATTTTCACTCTTTGCATTATGAGTGTACTTCATGTAATGTTTGTCTCTGTACATGTGTGTTTATAGAGCAAGGAAGCTAGCATCCAGAAAAAAGCCTACAGAGTGCTGGAGGAGATGTGTGGAGGAGAGAAAACATCTAGTAAGGCGTTTGTTCTGGCGAATCTCGAGCAGCTGAAGGCAATGTTGCTGGGCAGCCTGAAGTCTGCGGCCTCATCTGCCAAACGGGTGAGAGCCATGAAAAAACACCACCAAGTAATCACATTTACACTGAGAATATTTACACTAATGTGTTTTTTTTTTTTTTTTTAGCCTAGACTCAAGTGTCTGATTCACATAGTGAAGCAGATCAATGAAGAGCACCGTGATTTTATTACTGCTCTGCTTCCCGAGGTACGTCTGGCATGGAGCTCAGTTGGTAACACTTTATTTTAGTGTCCTTGTTACATGTACTTTCCATAACAGTAGTATAACTGTAAATGCTGTTTATTAATTTTATTCAGTATTTAAATGTGCATTAACCGCAAAGTCTTAAATCTGAGTGTTATTCTTTATGAAAGCTATAATATTGGGATTTTTGTGTTTTTAGGTAATTCTGTGCACAAAGGAAATGTCTATCGGTGCCCGCAAAAACGCCTACTCTCTTCTGGTTGAGATTGGCCATGCATTTTTGCGGTTTTGTGGGGACCCAAAAGGTGAAGATAAAATCGAATATATTTTTATTTTCATTACTGAAATATATCTTGCTGAAATAATGATCTATCATAATGTGTCGTCAGATGCCATAAAGGAGTATTTAGACCATGTGTACATTGGACTTACTGGCTCTGTAACGATGATCACCTGCACAGTTCTTGCCTTAACCAGGCTGGTGTTCCATTACAAAGGTGAGAGTGACCACTACTTAATCTCATTCTGTTGTTTTGTTGGGAATCACTACTCACATTTTCTACAGAAAAAGTGAAACTGTAGTGATATTAATGATTGTAAAGAATCATTCAATATTTGTAATCATTGTTTGATTGTAAAGCAAGAATAAATGTGGAAATATTGTCTGGTCTTTATCTGCAGATTCCATAGACGTGTCGTCATTGGAGCTGCTGCTACAAAATGTCTGTCTTCTGCTTGCCAGCAGGACACGAGACATTGTCAAGGCCTTACTTGGCTTCCTGAAAGTTCTCCTGTTTTCTCTAGATGTCAAGATTTTAGCCAGCCATGTTAATGTTATTGTAAGTGAGAAAGAGAGAGTGTGTTTTCAAGTTCATATTTGAACATGTCTGAGAAGTGTCTAATAAAATGACCATGTTATTGATTCTTTTCCCTTTTTCTCTATCATTTTGCAGATGGAAGGCATCAGCAATATGAATGATATGCGAAGACACTTTAGGGGGAAACTTAAGAGCATTTACACCAAATTGATTAGGAAATTTGGGTAAGCTTTGCGGCTAACCACCAAACATAACCACTCAGTCCTTTCTTTCTTTAAATGGTTTTTCTTTTATTCTATAAACTTTGTATGATTGTAATGTAATGTGTTCAGATTTGAGCTGGTCAAAAGCATGTTGCCGGCCGAGCAACACAAGGTCCTAGTGAATATCCGTAAAACGGAGGCCAGAAATAAGAGACGCAAACTAGTGACCAAGACAGAAGGGGACGACTCAGACACTGAGGACGAATCACCTAAAGTGAAAGGAGAGAGGTACATATTTTTCAACTGAAATCTTTTTCTTTATGATTGAGTAATGTGGCTGTTTTATGTGTTGTTCGTCTGGAAATATTTTACGGCTTAGCTGACTGTGCTGGACAGGAAGTGCTTGATAGTGTATTTTCTTTATTATTAATTGGCCTTGTCCACACGAATACGTATTCGTTTAAAAACGCATATTTTTCTCTCCATTTTGACCTTCCGTCCACACTGAGACGAAAACGATGATGCATGTTGAGTCATGTGACGCATATTGTACCCATGATATCTATGGTTATACCGGCATTGTTGTGCCTGCTATTTACTTTCATAGTGTTTCTAAAGATGAATGTTTCTTTGTAGAATCTTCATATTGCAGACATTTTTCAGACGTTTCAGTGTGGATGAGCAACCTTTGGAAAACGCTAGTGTGGACGGGGTGCCTTTTGAAACTAAAATGTTTCCGGATTAATGTCCATTGTCTCCTTGCAGTATTGAGGACATTCTGGCTGAGACTGATTCTGCTGACTCGGATGAAGACGAGAAGCCCAAGAAGGGGGTGAAGAAGCCAATGAAAAAGAAGGGCCAGGCCTGGTTAAAGGAAGGTGTGTCCGACGAACCACTCAACTTCCTCGATCCAAAAGCAGCGCAGAGAGTTCTGGGTAAGAGATCTTTCCATATGTTCAGTTAGATTCAGTCATAATCAAATTAAATTGATCATGTACATTAATATATCTTGTGGATATCGCTCATTTTTATTGATTCAGCCACCAACCCTAACCTAAAGAAGGCTAACAGAGCAGAGCATGGATTCAAGGTGACATCCGATGGTCGATTGATCATCAAAGAAGAGGAGGATGATAATGATGATGACAAAGCTAAAGGTGGGACATGATCATTTTTACTGAAGTTTATTGACATTTATTATTGTAATAAACCACTGTATGTTAATATGCATATATCCCTCCAGACGCTGAAATGGATGATGTCCTCGAAGAGGCGGGAATCAAAACTGTGGGTGTTTTATGCTTTTCACTTTCTTCACAATCAACAGAATTGAGAAATGTACAAAAAGGTTTTGTAGTGTGTGATGCTAATTTTTCTTTGTTGAACAGAGGAAGAATACAAAGAGGCAAATGCATGACGATCTAGATGAGGACATGGATGTTAAACCTACGATGAAATATATAGGTAGGACAACATAATTCATAATCATTTTGTCTCGTTTTTAAAAAAAGGACTGTGCTATAGTGTAAAGGTTTGTTCACACAAAGAAAGATAACTATATACTAGTGTCCACACTAATGTATGATAACTAGGGCTGTCATGATTCCTCGATTAAATTCGAGTACTTGATTTAAAAAAATAAAATTCCTTGAATGCAATTTACCCATGTCGAGTAACCGGCAAAATACCAGAAGTGGCGTATTCCACGGACAAGAATCCAAGAACCGCATTATTAGACTGTTTTCTAAGGCTGCACAATATATTAAAACCATATAAAATCATAACTTAGCATAGTGCTATTGTGAATTTATAATAAGCAGCGCTGTAGTTTTGTCGTCTGCCACTTTAAATGCTCTAGCTTTTTAAATCAGCATGGATTCTGATTGGCTGTCAATGTTTTTATCATTCATTAGCTGGAAAAAAAATAGTTGTGAAAGTGATTCCAATGAAATAGTTTCTCTGTCGTTATTGTTTGTGTGAACTGCTATTCTTTTCAGATGATTATCTTTATCGTTATTATCATACTTGTCCTTGGTGTGAACAGGCCTTAGAGGATGTGCAAAATTACATACACTGACATGTTTCAGATTTACCGAACCCCTGATTATACATATTTTTGGGACTTTTAAATTTGTTACTTGTCATTCAACTGAATATTTACTGTATTCATATACCATTGCAATCCAAGGTACTTAAAGATTATAGTGGAATTACCATGGTACTTGTTAAATAAATAAATAAATTACTGTGGTACCATGTCTTAGAAATCATACTACCATGGTACATTGATTCTTTAATTACAGTTAATTACTGCCAAAACACAAGTAAACCATAAAAATATATGATAATGTAATGATAAATATTGTTACAACAAAATAATTATATAATCTTTCTGTTTATATAATGTTAACATTTCTATGTATTGTTGAACTTCTCAGCTGGTGGCATTGGAATCCACAGGCCTCTGGGTGGAAGACCAGAGTTTGGGACAGAGTATAAATCTAAGGTGAGAAGCCTTAGATAATATAATAGACAACATATAAAAATGAACATCTGAAGGATCTCTGCTTAACCTCTCTGTTCATTGCAGAAGGGAAAAGGGGATATTAAGAAGGAAGGCAAGTGTGACCCGTATGCCTACGTTCCTCTGAAGAAGTCCCAGCTCAATCGCAGGTAAGGGACCGATTCTGTCCTTGCACGCTTTCTCTTTAAATATTCCAGTGATGCAGCTGATCAAACCTGACTTAACTTTAACAGGAAAAAGGCCAAACTCCAAGGCCAGTTCAAAGGCATGGTCAGAGGGGCCAAGAAAGGAGCGCTCTCTGGAACAAAAATACTGAAGAAGAGGAAAGCCTAAAATGTGTTCCTGTTGTGGTCTTCCTAGAAATGGCCTCACTTTACATGGCATGATCAAATTAAAAGCTAGAGACATGTGTGCAAATGCTTTGTGAACTTCCTGTGGAAGTCTCTTTTAATGATGATTTCAAGAGGTCCTAGTTGATGTTTGCTTTAGTTGGAATATGAGAAAATAGCAGCATGATAATAGCGTTTGCCTTATATATTTATGTACTTGCTATGTTGGACAGAAAATAAAATGTTCCGAAAATCTTTTTCTTTACAAATGGTAGTTTTTCTGCTAAAATCATTAATTTTATGCTTTGTACTTTTTTACATTTGAGATGTTCTAATCTATTCAATACACATGAAGAAAATGACACCAATCATGAGATCATCCACGTTTTTTTTAAACAATCCAATACTGCCTTATGCTTTCTGCCTTTACGTTATTAATATCATGTTTCCATTGTAAAACAATGGTGTTTTCTTAAATGTATAAATCATTCAAGATGCGATTTAATAAAGTAATTCCCAAGTGCCCTTCAAAGTCTTAAATCGCATAAATGTTACAGTGATTGATATTGTGTACCACATTTTTTCTGCAGAGGATATTGGTGGTGTTAACGTAGATCCCAGCTGTGAGAGAGAGTGAATGAGGTCTGCTGGAGGTCAGACGTGTCCTCTTACTCCAATAAGCTCGACTGGATTTTCCCTGATGGTCCCAGTGAGAGTAGAGTGATACAGGCTCATGTTTATGGTGGCGTCTGCTGGCTTTTGCCACTACACCTGGTTTTGAGAGCCATCTTTCATTGACAATGCATGACAAAAGCCTATTAAGATTTTTTATGCATTGTGAATGTACACCAACATAAACCAAAACTATGGAAGCCCATTCTGCTGCATACAAACAACAACCCAACAACATTGATATCATGACATAAAAAAGCGGACATTGACAAACTTAATCATAATTATGGCAAAAAGTTAAAATTTGACATACTGAGTTACAATTATGACAGTCAAAATCAAATTTTTGACTCATAATTATGACCTGGTATCTCATAATTTTGACTTTTTTGATAAAACGATAATCATAAAGCCGACATTAACAAATTATAATTTACCAAAGAATTATTGTTATTATTTTTATTTATTTACTTTTTTACAGAAATGGGCTTTCATAGTTTTGCTTCTATATTCACATTCACAATGTATGGCATATGGATGCATATTATCTCTTACGATTTAGTAAATAATTTTGACTTCGTTTTAGTTCATAGGCTAATTTTTATCATAATTATAGGCCTAGCTACTTATGACAGTATATCAATTTGGACATTTTCCCTCATAATTATGACATAGTATGTCAACTTCGACATTTTAATCTAAATAATTTAATTAAAATTATGATATTGGTCATAATTTTGACACTCATGATTTTATCTCATAATTATAACTTTTTAATCTCATACTTATGATTCATTGGCTGAAATCTGCTTCTAGGTTTGTAAAACATTTATAGCCACCTTAGTTCAGATAAGACATCTATTCTAAACCAGTTTAGTGCAGTTCATTAAGGTCTTAAAGTAAACACTAGCGTTTTGCATGTAGCTTCATCTGAATCAGTTTAGCAGTGTTATTCTGTTTTCACTAACTTTTAGTCATAAAGTATAACTTTCAGTCAAATATAATTTGTACAATGAGACTTTGACGTCTCATTGAAGGTATGGTCTTCGTATTATCATCACAGCGAGCGAATTAAAGCCAGGTTGCAATTAATAAAATATCGGAGAATCCTGATGTACTGCAGTGATTTTGGCCAAGAGAGGGCACTGTTTCACTTAACAAGAAGGTGAGACGTCAAGGACGGGAAATTCATTCTAGTAGGAGCGTGGCCGTGGGAGTACGTTTGTTTGTGTAAATGCATTCAGATGCATGCTAAAATAATTTCCATTAATACTTTTTAAGATTGAATCTGATATGGGGAATATAGACTGTATTTTGCAGGTGCAGGTTTAAGTGCCTGCAATGAGTCTCCTTTGGTACAAATGCTGGCACAGCACAGCACAGCAGGCAGAGTGATATTAATAGTCACAATGTGTGGCTGTCAGCGCCTGTAATGGGAACATCCCCGGTGCTGCCACAGGGCTCCACGTTTTGTGGCCACTGTCAACACATTGATGTTTCTCATGAGTGTTCGGTGCACCCAGCCAAAGGAACTGCAGTCATCAGACCATATGAATCATGTCATGTCACATGATGTGAATCAAGCTCCTGCTGAGTATTAATTCCTTACAGAGCGGAATGAGGTGAACTGTAAGTTATGTGTGGAACTAAAGGGAGTCAGAAAAATAAAGTTTCTCATTCTAACTCATTATCTGTAATCTGGCTAAGCATTAGTATGGATATTGTTTTTTTATATAGATTCACATCATGCAAGGATTTTATACTTTCACACTCCCACATTTATCTGATTGAAAAAAATTATACACAAAAAAGACGGTGAGCAGACATATCAATCCTTCATGCAAAATGTTGAAAGATGATGCAATCTTGGAAATTGACCAATTCTTTGAGGATGACTTCATTGAAAAAAAAAAATTCATGTTTTTGTTTACGCATAAGCTGGCTGTGTTGCTTTCTCCGCTGAATTTGTAAGATTTGCACAAATTTAAATAATCTGTAGTATTAAAGGTCAAATTAGAATCAAAGAAGACCAAACAAGCTTGAATAAACTATAAACCTTAGGCTTTTGCACATTTCACTGCTAGTGAACATCTGTGATTGACTATAAAGCTTGTTCAACACAAGTTCAAACAATTTTAGAACCGAAAATTTATTCCTATCTTTTATACATTTACATAAAATGGGGATAATGTTGTTCTTATTCTCATATCATAGTAGAATAACACAAATTTATATAGAAAATTTAATAATGGGTTCCAAAAAAAAAAAAAAAAAAAAATCCAACCCATGACCATATTATTGATAACATTAACATTTTCTTGCTGTATAGGACTACTTTTAATGACCATGATCCATAAAGCAAAATATATTATATAAAATATCATGCTAAGTGTCCAGTACCAGTGGTGGACACCCTGTCATTTTATATTCAAGTGCCTACCAGGAACTCAAGGCTAAATAAATTAGAGGTTTGTACTGCCCCGCAGTCACAGCAAGTCAAATTTTCTTTTTAAAGATGTGACCAGTTAATATTATACAAATTAAAACAGGGCATAATGTATACCATATTCACTCTACTATCCTTAAACATGTAGTCATACTGACACACTAACGTCATGCAAAATCTGAAATACAAACACCCAAAGTCAACATTCAACGTTCTTAAGTGCATTAATTTTGCATGTGTAATAATCTCATGCATTGATGCAGTCCCTCTTTCAGTGCCTCTGTTTATAGTAAGAACACACACTCTTAAAAGTAAAGGTTCCAAAAAAAGGGTTTTCGCAGTGATGCCAGAAAAGAACAATTTTGGGTTCCCCAAAGAACCTTTCAGTGAACAGTTCTTAAAATATTTTTTTGTTTTTCTAAATGTGAAGAACATTTAAAAACAAAAAATCTAAAGAACCTTTTTAAATGATAAAGACCCTAGAATGGAAAGGTTGTGGATGATAAAGGTTCTTCATGGAACAATATATATCCCAATAAAGCACCTTTATTTTTAAGAGTGTTCCACAGACACTCCACATTTCCTTCACTCCAAATCAACATCAAATTCATGTATCTGAAACTGTGGCAAACCAGTGGCTTTAGTAAATATCACAAATTTGAATGAGAAATTTTAGGGATGCTGTGAAGGCCCCCCATTGTTCTCAATGCCTGTTCCCAGGGCAGGGTGGAGGTCGTGAAGGAGGGGGTCCGTGGGGGCCTGGGGGTGCCCGGGCTGGTGGAGGTCTTGGGGGTGAGCGGTTGATGGAGGGTCCCCGGGATGGTGGTCTTTTGGGCGGGGGCTGCATAAGTGGCTGATGGTCTGAAAGGGGCGGCTGAGGTGGAAGGTGGCTGCGTGGCGGTGACCTTGGCTCCTCTGCTTTCACCCGGGTAAAGTTGATGCATCGCCCCTATGGAAACAAGACAGATGGTGGGATCACTGTCAGTTCAAAGCTGAAATTTCATTGCTATCAGAAGCTATAACTTCTGGGGATAAAACGAAACCCAAACTCTTTACATATTTGGATACATTGTATTTTTAACCCCTGAGGTGACAAGTTCAACGCGAAACGCGTGGGATTCAAAAACAAAAGCTCAAGCGCTGGTGCAGCTGATCCTAGGCTGAGTTCTCCTGCTTGCTTTCTCTCGAAAATGCCCAGGAGTTGAACCCACAGCACTTCAGACATTCAGAAACTCAGCTGTCAACTGCAATTCTGTCCCTAAAATCATGGGGGTGGGGTTGAAGTGTTGCAGCGCTGCGCTTAAGGAATAATAGCTATTTGTGAAAACGGTGTTGGAACAAGACACTGGTCTCTGAGAAAACTTACATTCTTAAAGATGAAGTGATTCATTGTTGTCAGCCAGGCTGATCATTCAGAGAGGGTTCAAACTTTTGGGACTGACTGACCAAAGCCATTCAAAACCCACTTTACGCTTCATTAAGTGTATAAAATGAAACTCTGGATGACTCAGGATCCACTACAACACCCACTTTTGTCGGGGCTTAATAAAAAGTGACGTATTCATATGCAAGTGCATGAATGGAGGCAAAGCTTTAAATCTTTTTCCTCTCAAACACAGTATACGTGGCTACACGTAATAAAACATTTCGGAATCGAAGTGATAAATAAACACAATTGCTTGAACTTTTAAAAGGTATGTTTTTGAAAGAAGTTTCTTATGCTCACCATGGATGCATTTATTTGTTCAAACATAGGCCTATACTGTAAAAACAACAATACTAAGAAATATTATTTTTATTTAATATATTTTAAAATGTAATTTATTCCTGTGATGAATTTTCATCATTATTACTCCAGTCTTCAGTGTCACATGATCCTTCAGAAATCATTCTAATGTGGTGGTTTGGTGCTCAAGAAACATTTCTTATTATTATCAATGTTGAAAACAGCTACTTAATATTTTCGAGGAAACCATGATGTATTTTTTTTCAGGATTGTTTAATGAATAGAATGTTCAAAAGATCAGCATTTACCTGAAACAAGAACATCTTTTGTAACATTATAAATGTCATTACTGTCATCAATTGAATGACTTGTGAACTTGCGAATGGTAATATATTGTAGAAAGTATTAATACAGAGAATGTTAATAATATACTTTAAGAAATAAATCACAACATTCAATATGCTTATTAAAAGAATGAATGGAAAACAATCAAATATTAGCTAGAAAAGCATGCCAGCCATGGCTAATAAATCACAAACACACACCACAGCAATTGTTACTATCACCTTCAATTAAAAAAAGCACAGTGTGAACTAATTTGTGTCCTACTCTGATCTCGCTGAACTCGAATTACTTTCACTCGAGTGGAAAGGAGAGCGGTTAAGGGGGGAGCCAGTCTCTGCCATGCTGTTTGAGCTCAGACAAACAGATGGACAGTTTAAAGGCCACTAGCTAAATTGTCACAGGAAAGATTCCCTCTCTTTTGTTCAAGGGTCTTAGAGGACTGAGTCAGGATACGCCTTTTTATTGTGTTATAGTAATAAGGGTGGTCTCAAATCACTGAGTATGCAGGAGTGAAACGGTAACAGTAAATATCAAACAGACGGACAGAGAGGGACTCCATGTAAGGGGGTGTCTGTTTTCTATAATTGTTGTCTGAAAGTGTTGGGATGGTTTAAATACATGTGAGATTGGCAAGCAAAGCTGTCAGTTCATGTATCTTTCTCTTTAGCTGTTCAATCTTCACATACAGATTGAAAACTGTGTCACAAGTTTTGACCCAAGTCAACACATTGCTTGCAAATAAGATACCATTTACCTTTTATTAGCAACATGCTAGTGGTTTAACAAGGTTTAACTTCATAATATTTAATCAAAACCTTGATCCATTAATGAACCAAACCCTTGCTCCACCTCTGAAACACCTCTCCACCTCTGAAACCTGTCAAATATAGAGAGCACTTACTGCAATGATCGGTTTTGGTTTGATTCTATTAAGGATTGTTATGTTGGGTTTCCATGTTTTATGGGGACTTGACTTTAGACCATTGTTTTATACTGTACAAAGTGTGTATTCTATCCCCTAACCCTAAACCTCCCCATCAATTACCTTCTGGCATTTTTACATTTTCAAAAAACGTAATTCTGTATAATTTATAAGCTGTTTTCCTCATGGGAACCAAAAAAAAAAATGTCCCCACAAGATCACAAATTACTGGTATTATTATCTCAAATGTAAATACTAAAGAAATTCCTGATATAAATGTATTACATTTAAATATTCTAAATGATTTATATAAAAATAAAAAAAACTATTATTGTGTTGCAGAATAAAAAAGCTTCAATAACTGTAAACAGTTAAAAAAGGCTGTAAAACACCTGTGCTAGTTGTAACTTTTCAACTGGCCCCTGATGGAAAGCAGCACCTTGCTAGTGGCCCCCAGGTCATTTGAGTTTGAGACCCCTGATCTAAAGCTAGTAGAATCTTGTAGCCTGCTGGGGGTCATCCACAGTAGTTAAAACACCATATGGACAGATTTCTCTTCCCCACTCCCTCCACCCACATCTGCACAGTATTCATGAGTCTCCATTCTCATTGGGCCCATATGCTCACCCTTGTGCAGGCCTGTTGCTGTGCTGCTCGCCAAATTGTCCTTTTCGCTGCACAAGACCGGCAAAGTGATGGCTTTACCCCCCAGCCAGACAGACGTGAATCAATCACCACCACTCCCCTCCAACCTGACAATAGCCTATCACAATAATACTCAGCTCCCCCTTTGCCAAATGGGCCCCATGTCATGTTATAGGGCTCTCTGTTTAATAAGCTGTTAAATCAGACCACCAAGCATTGGTTACGTGAGGGTTAGACTCTAACGTGGAACCGCACATGAGAGGAGAATCCTTGAGAACAACCGGAGGAATATGTCATTCACCTTGACTCGTAAATTATGTTAAAAAGCCATTTCCTTCTGTTAACCAGAATCTTTCTTGACACAACTTTTATATTCCTGTGGGTCATTAGGAAAAACAAAACAAAAACACTCTCTATTCCACAGTTTCTTTGTCTCAATTGTAGGTGGCACTCAGACGTGAGGGGGCAGATACTGAGCATGTGAGGTGAAGCTTGTAAACTGGCCAGACAAAGACTTTCAACAACAACAGCTTCTTTCTTTACACAACAACTATAAGTGAGTAATAAAGCAAAGCTGTCACCTTTGCATCACAATGAGTGCACTGAAGCCAATGGGTAAAAAGTTTGACCTAGGACTCATCTACATTATCTCAGGTTATACATGTTGATCTATAAAGGGACAGTTCACCCAAAAATGAAAATTGTCATCATTTTGTTCCAAACCTGTATGAGTTTCTTTCTTCTGCTGAACACAAAAGAAGATATTTTGAAGAATATGGGTAACCAGACAGTTGACGGCACCCATTGACTTCCATAGTATTTTTTTTCCTACTATGGAAGTCAACAGGGCCTGTTTGGTTACCGACATTCTTCAAAATATCTTCTTTTGTCTTCAGAAGAAGTACAATCACAAATAACTAATATTAATATGAAACCTCCTCCAAACATTATAAGAAGGTTTCACAATCTGTCATTTGCATTTTTTTTTATCGACAATAGTGGCTAATCCATATTACCCCAGTTTTACTGTAGTAACTGTGGTATTTTATAGGTAACTGTGGATAAGTTGACCAATCGAAAAAGAACAATTCCGTGTGTAATAGGTGTAAGAAACATGACCAATCGCAATCCAGAATGCAAATAAATGCCATGACATCATTGCTGTTACACTTTGAATGCACAAGCATCCTATCAGTGTAAATAAATGGGAGATTTTCAAAAAGTAATCTTGTAAAATTTAAATATATATATATATTTTTTTAAATATAAAGTATAAAAGTAAAAAATATAAAAAATTAACAGGCTAAAATATCCTCATAATAAATGTTTAAAAGAATTTAAATTTTAAATGCTGAATTAACTGCAAAGGTTCAATATGCTTGGGATTTTTAAGTATGTGTTATAAAGGGAGAAAAATGTGAACTAATTAAGAGCAAATCCCTAACCAATGTGTTTGACAAATATCAATACAGTGCTGGTTTACAAGCAGTATAATGATAGTCTGTTTAGTTGCAACCCATCTTTGAACTCCTCAAGACTAGAGCCATACACATAAGAGCCCCTTTGCTAGGAATAGAAAACAGAAGAAAAGACAAAGAGGAGACAGAGACAGAAAGAGACAGACAGAGGATCAGTCACAGAGAGGGAATGCACAGAGTTATAAAGAGAAAGATGTGGACTAATATAGAGATTAGGCCGTCTGTAGCTGAGCAGAGGTCTTGTTTGGGCACAGCGAGTTGTTTGTGTCTGCTGTCTAGTGGGCTGCAGGTGGGCATGAAACACACAACTACGCCCCAAATCTCTCTGAATGGCACAGCTGTTTCCATCCAAACCTCGCCCTTTACAGAGTCTGCAGCCTTTACCAGCACCACTATCTAAAGCTCATGCAAAGTACATTGAGCAGCTGGACACTGGCGGTCCCTCAGACAAGTGGCCTATTATGGAGCAGTGAAGAATAAACCTAAAGTAAATCAGATCGGTCCATCTACAGTGTGGGAACGGACCTATAGTCTGCCCATGTCAATGGGATCATACTGTACGGCCTGCGGCACTGCGGTCCACATGAAAGATGCCTTTCACAGAAGCACAGATGTGTTGCCATGACACAGCTTGTGCTGATGGAATAATGCGGGGTGCAAAGAGCAGGCCTCAGACACTGAGGGACGTCTCTTACAAAAGGCACAAGAGAATGAGAGATTGTGCTCGGCCACACGACTGCTCCATGTGAGGAGTGTAATTACACTGCTATTTCCTGTCCCGGCTACTGAGCATGCTCAGGAGGGATGGGAGTTTCACAACAGCTCTGTTCCAAACACAAGTGAACTGCCTCACTTCCTTCTATAGCAGCATCCCAGCATTCACAGAACACACACATTGTGGATCACATATTCATTTTTTAATCATAATCTATTTATATTGACAAATTACACTATGGAATCAATTATTATGATTATATATAATTAAGCCAGCATTTACTGTTTGTAAAAACAGCAACATTTCAAAATATGAATACAATTTATTATAACTATTTTCTATTTAAAATTGTAATTGTAATGTATTCCTGTGATGGAAAAGTGTATTTTTATATTTCAGTAGCCATTACCCCAGTCTTCAGTGTCACATGATCCTTCAGAAATCTATGCTGACTTGGTACTCAAGAAGAATTCTTATTATTATTATTGTTGAAAACAGTTGTGCTTCTTAATATTTTTGTGGAAACCGTGATACATTTTTAAGCATTCTTTGATAAATATTAAAAAAGTTAAAAAAATGTATTTAAAAAGAAATAAAAATGTATTTGAAATGAGAATATTTTGTGACATTGTAAATGGCTTTACTGCCATTTTGATCGTTTTAATGCGTCCATAAGCGTTAGTGAATTGATAATCTGTTTAAAGCTTGTTGCAAAGCATTTTGGGATTGGCGTCTCTGAAAAGCACGCAAATGATGCATTACAATTGGGCAAAAATTCGATATCTTGAGAGCCGGGGAGCAGCCATCACAATCAAGATGCTGCCTATGGAGGAAGTTCACTAGGTTTTGGAACAGAAACAATGAAAGTGAATACTTGAGAAAAGCCATTCATCATTTCATAGAAAAGTAAACCAAGTTTTTCTAAAATCCATATAAAACACTTGCTCTGAGATAAAAACAACAACAACAACAACCCTTCAATAATTGAATACATTTTTTCAAAAGATAAATACTTTAAGCACTTTAAAACAAACCACATTTTACATAAACATTTTTTTCCCTTTGCAGATGACACTGGAGGTGGATTCAATCATTCATACATGGTTGTACCTGATCTCCGGGCTGGGGTCTCATGAGTGACACCTGGTCGTATCCTCGACGGAAAAGGGCACACAAAGCATCCAGTTTCCCCTATTACACATAGAATTGTTCTATTAAAACCTTTTGACCTTAAAACATTTCAAAGATTAGACAGATGATTTCATATTGAATTTTATGGAAAAAAACTCCTGTACCTGAATTGGACTGTACCACTTTCTGTGATGGGCCGGTCTGCGCCCATAAGGCTTTCTGAGTTTGGGTTCATAGGGCTCGTATTCGTCTTCAGGCATTTTCACCACAGCGTTCTTTGGCTTCTCCAGTTTAGCTCCTTCCTCCGTGGAGCCCTTACCCCCCCAGCGCACCTAAAGACCAATGGAACACGGTCCACTTATGAACCACACAAACTATGGAAAAATGGCTGTTTCCACATAAAAACAATATTACGAAGCCATATTTGCAGCAGTGGAAAGGCTTACATGTTTCAATGATCCTGAGAGCAAAAGACATTTCACGTAAGCTTGCATTAACACTACTGTGTTTAAGAAGTGCACTTAGGTACTATAGCTGTAAAAAAAGGTGTGTATTTTACAAAGAACAATAATGAATATGTCCAATATTGCTACCTTTGCAAATTACAGGAGTAAAATCTACAGGCATCAGCATGTCTTATGATGTCACATGATGTAGTTTTGGCACCAGGCAGACAGGGAGCATTTAAGGTCACAGTGATGTGATCTAGTGCCTTGAGGGTTCATAACATCACTCGTCACGTGTGGTCTTCATCCCCCTGTAGCCTGTGTTAACCTATGATCAAATGACACCCTATATAAAGCCATATCGTGTACAAAAATATGCATCACCTCCATTCTTTTGATTCCCCCAACTCCTCTTCCCCCATAGTAGGATGCATCTACTGTAGGCCATTTCTTTTTGGCCATGCCATCTTCATCATCGGACTCCTGTTGAGCACACAAAACTTATGTAAAACTAATATCACACTAGTAATAAATTAGCAAAATGACTATGATTCAAAGTCACGTAAACATTCCTTTTCTGTTTATTTTGTTGGAAATGTCATTTAAAGGGATAGTTCACCCAAAAATGAAAATTCTGTCATCATTTACTCAGTAAACATGTACATGTAAATCATGACAGAATTTTCATTTACATTAGCCTGCACAGATAGAATAAACACAAAGACACTGTCAAATAATGTTAGCTAAAAAAGTAGCAACCACATTGTGTTTCCAAATCAAAGAGAAGCCTTAGAGACAGAGCTCCTTGTTTGCGCTTTCAGTGGTAAGAAGCACAGATGCACACACTAAAGCCATTTCCACAAAGCTCTTTTATTTCCTATCAGCCTCAGTGACTGCTTGCCTTTGACCTCTGGAAACAAAGCAAACACAAGAGGATCATTATGAGCCCTTTTCCCTGAATTTTGCCATTCAGTCATCCTGCGGTTGAGCCTGTGGTTCGCACTGTGTCCACTTACACTGCTCACTTGTCTTTATTTACACGGCTGTGCTATAGAAAATGCCCTTAAATGGTGATGGACAGTTTTTCAAAGCAGTTGCACTAGTAGCTGATATTGGCAGTGTTAGGGAATGTGGTTTACAAAAAATTATGGCATTTCTGGAACGCACTGGATTCAGCTTATGAGAGTTGGTCGTTTTATTATGTGCAATCTATTTTTTTTTTTTTTATTGTCCTGACTCCTGATTCATATCGGCTCCAAATGGTTCATTTGAGTATATGCTGTGCCTAAATACACACATACACAAACATGAGCACAAAATGAGGTTAGAGGGAGTTAGACTCACAGGCTCAGGGGGAGGGGGTGGAGGCACTTCCTTGATGACCTGAAAGAAAAATAATTCTCAGCGAAAGAATGCAATCTAAGCAAAGAGCAGTACAGTACAAACAGAAACAATATAAATATTATATTATAAAGAATAAAAGCGTTACATTGCACTAAGCATAATCATAGTTAATGTCACTGGGGGAATGTTACAACATGTTAAATCATTGTTTTTAGTATGAATAACACATAAAGCATAATAATAATAATAATAATTACTATTATTATACCAATATTGTCAAATCACAGTTTAAATGTGTGAATAACACAAATTAATGCATGATCTATAATAGTATCTCGAGCTGCTGTAAAGCCAAAACAATCTGTTACTTTAATTTCCTATTATCACTGTAAAGCTGCTTTGAAACAATCTTGTTAAAAGCGCTATATAAATGAAGGTGACTGGACTTGACTTGAATAACAATAAAATATACTGACAATGTTAAATGCATGTTTAAGTGTATGAATAACAAATAAACACCTGATTATTATTAATAATAAGGAAGAATTTACTCACCCTCAAGTAGTTCCAAACCTGTATTAGTTTCTTTCTTCTGCTGAACACAAAAGAAGATATTTTGAAGAATGTTGGTAACCAGACGGTTGACCGTAGCCATTGACTTCAATAGTAGGAAAATAAATACCGGTTACTAACATTCTTCAAAATATCTTCTTTTGTGTTCAGCAGAAGAAAGAAACTCGTTCAGGTTTGGAACAACTTGAGGGAGAGTAAATTATGACAATATTTTTAATTTTGTGTGAATAACAAATAAATGCATGATTTATAAATAACAATAATAAAAATTAAACTGCTAAAAAACTGCTTGCATACAATTTTTGCTATGGCTGAAACGTGTGATTGTGAGTCTTTAACATAATGTGATGTTTTGTGTTATCTTATGCAATGACATTCATACATTTTAAATTTAAATTTTTACCACTGTAAATGTTAATTATGTACAGCTTCGACTTGTGAGACGTACAGACGTACCACTGTACAGCACAGAGGCCAGAACCACCACATCAGAACCAGACCCAACAACAGGAAAACAGCCAGTAATGAGATGAGCAGGATAGTCCCATCAAACTGCACTCAGAGAGAAACAAACATACATCTTCATGAGTATTTACTGGCATAACACAAATGAACAGGTAAGGAGAATGAAGAACAGGGCAAATGGCTGCTCCAAGAGATGGAATTTGTTTTTTGTTTTTTTTACTGCTGCTAATTTTAACTTACGTGACAAAACCAGACTCCTCTGATGAAAGAAAGCAGAGGAGACCTCATAAGAGAAAAGGAAAGGGTAAGAGAGAAGGGAAAAAGAACCAAACAAGTTGTAGACAGCAAACAACAATGTCAAATAGTCTTTGAGAAGACATTCAGGGAGGTTGAATCACTGTCACGCCAATCTGTCATACATGTTTTTACAGGCAGAAGTGGTTTTGTCAAAGGAAGACAGATGTACTTACACATTCAGCAGTAGTGATGTGCACTGAGCTTGTGATGTAGGACAATCCCTCATTCATGCTAACCTGCAGATATATCACCCTGAAACACAACAAAAACACCTCAGTCACAACCTGCTTAAAAAGGCAGATTCATTGCATTCCTATGATGGACATGTGTGAGCTTGTTATGTGGTTATTATTAAAGCCATTAAGATCAGCACTTTCTTGTTTAAATGTGTAATCTGGAGCCAGGATTTTAAAAAAAGAGTGGTTAATGTATGTTTCATACAGCTGCCTGAATGACTTCCAATGCATTCCTCTTAGATGGATAGCAACTAAACACTCAAAGACCAGCAGGATGAAATCAAGTAGGCACAGGAACTTGACTGATAAGTGCTATCTAAAGTAGATCAACTATGCATGTGTAAAATTTGTTTTTATATCCCGGAATACGAACAACAAGCCAAAGGGACTGGAAAAACTGTTTAGACAGGCTTTAAAAAGAGATCTCAATCATCTATGTTCATCTATCATCTATGTTCTCAAAGTCACAAATGAGATTCAATGGGAATCAAATTGAGACTTTTGCTTAAATCTTCTGCTTCTCAGGGTTTTCTTCCGATAAAAGGGCCTTAATAATGTCACATGTGTTTGATCTTAAGTCTAAAGGCTGCATTTGTTTGATTAAATAAATAAAAATAGTAATTCTGTAAAATTTTATTACAATATTGCCATAGTTATCTGGACTATGGACACCTGTTCGTCATCTCCTCATTATCACAGTCTATTTCAGTTCCTCACCTTCACTCTGTGTGTGTTGGTTGTTGTTTGTGTGTGCATGTTACATACACTGTTACGTTGCTGTCATCTTCATGGGTTACCTGAGTTTGTTTTTATTAAAAGACCCTTTTGTTTATAAAAAACATTTTTGAACTCTTCTTTATCCTCATCTTCATCTGGTGACAGAACAACTGACCAAATGGAATATGCAGCACAATTTTCTGTTTTGGCTTGTGAGAGGAGAGCCAGGATTTTTTAACCTTCACTGGACAATTCTGCCTTCTTGCCGTCACCAGCCCCTTTTACGACAAGATCCTGAAGTCACTGTTCTGGATTGGGGCTAATTACCATCACTCCGAAGACCTCCCAGACACCTCTGGACTGAACTGGAGGGACGCTATCATCCGGTATCTGGAAAGTGTTTACCCCTGGTCCAGAACACAGCTGGACCCAGAGTCCGTTCCACCACCATCGACCACAGAGGAAACGTGCGAGCCCCTCGCAGATGGAGAGCTGCCACGTGACATGTCAGCCAGTGCCTGAAGATAAGCGGTCAGCGCGGACTCTCGCCCGGAAGAGGAGCCACCCAGTGAGTCTGACCAGGGGTGTGAGCCCATCACATCAGTGGCCGAGGGTATTTTGGTGGATTTTGAGACTGAGGACTGGCTGATTGACTAGCGCAGAGGTATCGTCTCCCACCCCGTTTCAGATTTTTTTATCGCTGTTTCTAGACCGCACAGACACCTGCATGGACAATGTATTTTTACCTTCGACCCTGTCTAGCCTTCATCTGCCTCCGTCACTGCCCTGCTCAGCCAGTTCTCCAGCCCTCTGCTGGAGGTTGTCAGCCCTTCACCATCTCCTGCGATGCCAAGCACTCACGTCGAGCTTCAGGTCCTACAACCACCATCAGCGCCTGAGCGGATAGATCCAGTGGCTCCGCCTCCGTCCTCAGATTGTCTCGCCCATCGACCTGTCGGCTCAACCTTGGCTGGCTCCTCCCACCTTCGGCTCCACCAGACACCCTCGGCCTTACGGCTTCACCGGGTTCCCTCATCCCACCGGCTCCCCCTTGGTCAGTCATCACTCCACCTCCGCCCCGGACTTGCGGACCTTCCACTACGCTCCGTTCCTCCACCCCTACGGCTGCAGCAGGCTCCTCTTTCCCTTCGGGTATGCCTCGGTCCTCCATCATCACACCGGCATTGCCTCAGTCCTCGGATCCATCGGCTCAGCCTCCATCGGTCGTCCCCCAGTTGACGTCAGCATCCACGCCACCTTGGCTCCTCCCTCGACTCAACCTTGGGCTGTCGTCTCCATGATTCATTTTCAAGTTTATTTGATGCATAGAAAATTAAAAATAAATCATTGTAATATCATAAATTGTGTTTTTGCAAAATAAAATTCTTTCTTTTTTTTTTAAAGACCACAAACTTTTTGAACGGAAGAGTTAATGTATTTTACATATAGAAAAATGTGGTAATGGATATGTGATAAGTCTTATTATCTTCAGTAAAACATGTTTTAAAATCCTGTGACACGAAGTTTGTCATGTGACTGATGACAGTCTATGAAGACCTGTCTATGGACATCAAAACTGATGATGCCATGTCCAGTTCCCCCAGACAACTTTTTCAAAAATGGAATTTCTCCCAATATCAGAGATGTTTGGCTCTACCATGGGCATTCACAGCGCTGGTACAGTGGAAAAAGTCTCAGCTTTCTTGATTTAGGCGACCCCTCCTCTGTATTGGTGGGAGAGAGGACAGAGCTGAATATAAGTTACTACAGGGGTATTGCCCCAACTCCTCTCTGTCGGTCCTGCACACCCCTTCTAGTGCCACTCTGTTGGCAGGATGGGGGATGGGCTCAAAGGAGGCACAACAGGATAAAAACGGGGGTTGTGTGGAGAGAGGTCCAGTGACAGATCCATCTCATTTTCCATCAATCAGGAAGCGGCTGGCTCTTTTTGAGCACGTCTTCAGGAGGCCACTCAGTCACCACGCGTTTAGGTGACAGCACTGACAGCTTCATCGCAAAAGATGTGGATGCAGAGCAAGAGGAGAGGGTAGACTTTGCCCTAAAATTGCCTTTTCTCACCCCCCAAAAACTCAAATGGCCTTTTACAATGGAATCAGTTTATACAGACATTATTTGACTCAATGGTTGGTCTTATTACTGTGTTATTACTATTACTTATTACTCCCAACATCAAAGTTTGCATAAGAGGATGGCAATATGTTTAATTTCAAGACTCTCCATTGGCTCTAATTAGCCTAAATAAACCCACCCCTGGATTATAATGGAATGTTTCATCTGTTTTTCCCTTATAAGAATACATACCACATCTGGCTGACTTTTGAGAGACCCAGACTCTACGAGATCTCTGAAACCAAATAATGGTATGCAGACGTCATTATATCGCGAACATCATCTCAAGTATAACAATATTAATAATACAATATAAATATTAGATGAATAACTTAAAAAAATATAGGTTTAGGTTGGAGAACTATAATTAGATAAATAAAACTGAAATGAATATAAGTTAAAGGTGGAAAATATCAAAATAATAGAAATATAAAATAGCTAGAAATATAAAAATAAAAGCTAATTCAAAATATCGCTTTGTATGAAAAGAGAGAGTGAAACTAAATAAATAAAAATAGTGCCGGTTTCAGTATCAGGATGAGTGGACTGATAAACAGTACAGTGTTGCCATAGACGATCGTGAAAATTAAGAAATATTTGACTGTTGGATGGTGCAATTAACCAATCAGTATTCTAGAGAATTGTAATAAATAAATAAAAAACTATGCATTCCATAATCTTATTAAAGTATGATAAAGTTTACAACAAATATGTCCAAGATCACATCAATCAGTCACAATAGTTTTGAATGAATGTAAAACTCTGAATATCGATATGTCAACATCAGCTGCCATATAGTGTGTGTAGTGATGTATAAGGCTGACCAAGATTTAAAAAAATATCCCTGTTTTGCTTAAGGTGGCATGAGACGCTCCTTCATTGGCATCTCAAGGAATTTTCCTGACAAGAACAAGACAGATGAAATCCTCAAGGTGTCTAGAGCCGCCGGTACACATAATTATTAGGAGGGCTCGCAGGGAAATGAGCCGCCAGCAGCAGCTCATTTGTTGTAGAAGGCCTGAAAAGTAACCTGTAGTCAGTCTCCGGGGCTCGGCTCCGGCTGATGTGGATACAGTCGGCTCTGTGTTTTAACTGTCTGTTCTTTTCTTTCTCAGCTCAGAAAACCACCGGAGCTTTGGGCTAACATGCACACTCACTAGAAACTTCTCATGCAGGTCAAGCCCATGGTGACTAATCTCTCAGAGAGGCTAATTATACGCTCATTTTATGTTTTTTACACCACATGCCTGTTGTCTCGATGTGTTAGGGTGTGTGGAGATTGATTGATAAGAATAATTCCAAATGACATTGACCCACATTTTTCAAGGGTACCAATGCATTAAAAAATAAAGTGACAGGATGAAGAGCACCTACTTTCCAGCCTCATTTATGATTGGCGCGGGACAAAGAAGGAGTGTATCTTCAACACTGACAGGTCTTTCATCTGAAAGTTAATTGCAAGAAAAAGAAAAAGGTATATTTTGATGACACTTTTGTATTGCTATAAAAGAAACAGTGCATATAGTGTTGCATACAATATTTTGGTGTTTTGTTAAGTCTTATACAATGTGTCATTGGAAACTTTAAGGGAAAAGTACTGTTTGTAATGTAATATTACTTACTCAGTGTAACTGTGTCATTGACTCTGAAGCTGCACAGAACCTGATTGATGTTTCTGGCATGCAGAAATCCATTTCCCCTCACAACCACTTGGAAAGAATCTTAAAAAAACAAACAAATAATAATATTAAACATTTAGCAAGTCCCTTTACTACATAGTGAAATTCCTCTTCTTTTTTCCCCAGAAAAAAGGTAACCGAAAACTAGACTAAATATTGTTTTTATGTACTATTTATACTGAAATATAGTATGACAAAAATGCCTACGCAAGGCGGTGCCTGTTTTTTAGATCTTTGTCTCATGTAGACCTTTAAAAAAAATGCCATACTGTGAAATTATAAAGTGTGCTCAGCCAGAGGGCAGGTTTTCTTATTTTTTTTCCACCCTTAACCTTTCAGGAACACTCAACTCAACTGGGCAAATGCATATGCTCCAGTGGTGCTAATAATAAAAGTGAAGAGGTTCACAAATCTCTTGGAGTCGTGTAGCTGGGGGTGCTGCGTTGGTGGCCGACAAAGCTGGCTGGCTGACCTTTGAGACCCCCGAGGCGATGCTGTAGACCCTCTGACGGCTGCTAAGCAGCATATGTTAGAGAGAAAAACACCCTCACTTAGAACCTGTCTCAGCGGGCGTCAAAGGATGCAGAGTGGATGTGACCTTACTCATAGCACTGAGGGATATTTGAGTGGATTTGTACTGATTCATCTCTGAATAGTGCTACACTTTTAGAAAATGTTCTGGTTGTAAACCTTTAACATTTAAGTGTGTAAAGTTCACAGGATGAAAAACATTCTGTGCAGTTTGCCATCAGGGAAGATAGTGGTATGGAAAGGTCAGGAGAATAGCACTTCTGTGAGAAATAACACTATCCAAGTTCTCTTCTGACAGTTTATACACCAGCATTTAAAGTATAAAATCCTAAATATAGTAGATTTCCGCTTTTACCTCTAATAGACACATAAAAAAGCTTTAAAAAAAGCCTTGAAGTCAATTTAATTTGCCATTCACAACTCACTGCACTTCTGTAAAATGAGGATATTCAACAAATATGTTCAAAAATACGACTTTATTAATCAGGAATCGATTGGATTGTGAAAAGTGGCCGTTACATACCAAGATGAAACCAACTCTAAATGAGAGTTTGCTAAAATAATGCCTTTTGCTATTGGTTAACATTCTTCAATAGCCCACATAGCCTAAGTGACATTAGCAGAAAAGGAAAGCCATTTCGTAGAAAGAGTTATTGAATTTTCATTAAAGTTGCGATGTAACAGAAGTAGCGATAGATCTTTTTCCGCATTGTGGTGTAAATTTGAATTCTGTCAGGACCACTATCGTCAAATACGATTGAAAATTAGCATACAACTAGGATTGCGGTATGGTTCTGTTCTGGGCAAGAACTCCCTGCGCATCCATGCAGCCTAGCATGGATAAGAGCAGGGAGAGCAGCAATAACCCCCCTTCGGGTAAACACAACCAACATGAATGTATTGCAGATATCATTAATTCAAGATTTTAAAGTACAACATATTTCGAGAATTTATTCTGATTCAAAAGGCACTCAGAATGCCAAATCCTGACTGATGAGAGGAGGAGCTGGGGATGGAGGAGGGTAATTAGCTCCTGAGAAACGTGATAGCTGCTGATAATACTGAAGGAGCTTATATATGTATACAGTGATAGGCGTCATATTCCTATAGGTAGACGTGGATCAGCTGAGAGTCAGCTGATGCGAGTAGACTAACGTGACCTGCCAAAACTGACGCTACGGTTAATTGAAACGGATTAACAAAAAAGAAAAAATGTTGAGCGGTTGTTGATTGGATGGAGGCAGAACAGGCTGATTGTGACCTTTCGAAGATCGAAAATTTAACATGCACAGATGAAACGTTCACAATAAGATCATGCATTTAGAAAATAGATAGGATGCATTTTCATTTCATGCCGATTTTAGGACTATAAAGACAATTTTATTCTTTGTAATATCATGCATCTAAGAATAGATCACAATAAGACCAACTGTGTGCATTTACAATGTAAACTGAATTAAATTTAATATCATGTTGACTGTAAAGGTCCTACATCCAGTATATCTACATAAGACCTGGCGAATAACGAAAAGACTGGTCAAGGGAAAATTTGAGTGAAAAGAATTCTCAGTATGTCTCTTGTCTCATCATGGATCTACCAAAACAAATTCCACTCCCATCCGTTCCAATTAACCTGTCATTTCCTCCCTAATTATACTAATCCCGTCTGCCATGCAGAAGCCCCTCTCCACCCCACCTCTGCGTCTAAATTTGCCCAGCTCTCTTGCTCATGCCTGCTTAATGTGACGTCCATACAGCTGAAATGGCTAATTCCATTTAATTTTAGAGGCCGGGCATCAACATCCATGTCCTTTTCTTCCCGCGTTACTGTCAGACATGGTGTGTCGGGTTCTGACAGGACAGCGCAGGGGTAAAAAGGTCAACACTGGCTTGGCAGCGGGCAGCGCTGGCAGCGAGATGGTGGGCAGGGGCTGGTACGCTGTCGGCTCACGCCCATTGTGCTGCACGGGAGAGCTGACGCTTCCCATCCACACCTGAGAGCTTGATGGCTCGGGCTGTTTAGAGCAGAGGTGCCACGTCCGAGCACGGACACTTCAATCACTGCCCGAATGGGGGATGGGGTGCAGCAGAATCACAAGGGTTAATCAAAGCAACGATTGCTGTCACGTTTGATGGCTGGGCCTCCTCTCAAAACAGCGAGTGATGGCCTGTTTGCAGGCTGCACGGGCTGGTCACTTCTCATCAGTTTGATCGCTGAGTCTGTCAGACACTGGAACTGCCTCCACAGCACACTAAACCAAAACAAACCACTAACCACGATCAAATGAGTCCCGTGCATCTAATGAATCTTCGGCTAAACTGTAATATTTAGAGGGATAGAGCACACTTATGGCTAATAGCAATTTTCACAGTGCATTACTTCAAGGATTGATTTAATACCACAACAATATGTTTCATAAATTATGACATTCATTGTCATGCAATGTTTCCATTAAGGATTATGTTCATTAATCATGCTTATCTATGTGGTTTGGGGCCATCAACAAAAGAAATAACAAAATATATTTGATATAGGGATAATTCACCCAAAAATGTGAATTATTTACTCACTGTCATGTTGTTCTAAACCTGAGTGTATTTCTTTTTTTTCCTGTAGAACTCAAAAGAAGATATTTTTAAAAATAATCTCTCAGTATTTTCTGTGCATGCAATGGAAGTCAATGGGGTCCAAAGTTGTTTTGGCCTCACTGATTAGAGTTGAAAACATTTTTCAAAATACCTTTTTTATGTTCTGCAGAAAACGAAATTCATACAGATTTGGAACAACATTTGAAATTTTTTGAGAGAACTATCCAATTAAATCTAATACAAATAATGGGTAACACTTTACAATATGTCCTCATTTGTTAACATTAGTTAATTTATTAACTAACACAAACTAACAATACGCAATACATTTATTACTGTATTTGTTCATCTTTGTTAATGTTAGTTAATAAAAATCCAGCTGTTTAATTTTTTGTTCATGCTAGTTCACAGTTCATTAACTAATGTTAACAAATACAACAATTGATTTCCATAATGTATTAGTAAATGTTGAAATTAACATTAACTAAGATCAATAAAATACTGTAGAAGTATTAGTTCAAGAATGTTAATATTAACTAATGAAACCTTATTGTAAAGTGTTACATAATAATGACTGAAAGAGATCATTTTGATTTAAATTAACTCAATTAAAATATATATTTTGCAAAGGTAACACTTCCAATTTCCAATCCAAGTACAATAAGGTCTAATTTGTTAACATTAACTAACTATGAGCTAACTGTACAATATATTTTTTACAGCATTTATTAACCTTTATAATGTTAGTTCATAGCTTGTTCATGTTAGTTTACAGTGCACTACCTAATGTTAACAGACCCAATTTCTATTTTAAAAATGTATTAGTAGATGTAGAAATTGACATTAACTAAGATTAATAAATGCTGTACACATATGTTTCATTGTTAGTTTATTTTACAAATGAAAGCTTATTGTAAAGTGTTACCGACGAAACAGTGTGAGTGTGTGGTCAAACTGCAGGGGTATTGTTGTTTTAACCATCATCGTTTGCCAGTGGTCACTGCATGCCCTCTCTCTCTCTCTCTCTCTCTCTCTCTCTCTCTCTCTCTCTCTCTCTCTCTCTCTCTCTCTCTCTCTCCCTCCGTGTGCTTCAAGGTTTGATGTCCCACAAAGTGACAGAGAACTTATTGTTAGGAATGCTCAAGTGAAATTAGAGAGCTGTGTTTTTTGCCTGGCTGGTTCTTCCTGGCCTAGTTTGCCACATCGGATCTGTTGTCTAGCCGAAGTGCTGCCGAATAACTGCGGTGCAGTTCCGCTCCGCCTTTACCAGTGAAATGCCCATTTGTTTAATTGGCTGCTGCTCAGCAGACAGGCCTGCCACATTGAGCACTGGTGTGTAGGCCAGAGAGGATGGATGTGGCTTGACATGACCTTATTAGCATGCACTTACTGCGCGAGAGTGCACTTACAGCGCCGTCTCCTTGGTGATGCGAACAGGCGGATTAGCTCTGCCCAGACATGATCATTTTTCATTTTCTGGTGAGTGCAAGAGACCGCAACTCGTGAGCCATCATTACACCGCTTAGGGCGTTCACAAAATTAGCACAGCTTTTTGTGTATTAATGTTTGCGCACTGTCCTCTCATATTTTTTTAATAACAGCCTGATTTAATGTAAAAAATCAGGGTGTAAATTACATTTATTTTTAATTATTACAAAAAAACATTAACATGGCAAGTGCTGAGGTGACTTACCACCAGCGCATACACTGGACGGCTCAGCTGCTAAAATTTCAATGCAGGATTTCTTGATGATCTGCAAGAAGAAGAAAAAAAAAAACAGTGCTTGAGTGATTAGTGGTCAATACACACAGACCTTAGCCATTTAAAGGAGTAATCGCATTCTTCAACCAAATTCACTCCCAGATGCAAACTGAACTACTAACTGGTAATGCTGTAACATTACTCTTTTGGATATCTCCAAATTGCAACATTATATCTTGCAATGTGACTTTCTATCTTGCAGTGATACTAAAATCTTGTGATGTGACTTCATAGGTAACACTTTATTTCGGTAGTCCACTTTATACATTGTACTAACTATAAGTAAGTTTCCAACTACATGGCTAACTTTCATAAATTTGCAACTACATGTCAACTAACTCTCAGTAGATTAGTAGACTGTTATGTTAGGTTTGGGGTTCATAGAATAAGTTGACATTAGTGTTCGATTGCACAGACCAATTGGTGTATGACATCAAAAGTATCGCGATTCGCGAGAGATTCAAAAGCATACAGAGCTGCTCTGGCGGTACTTTGATGTCATACACCGATCGGCCTGCACAGCGCCGCTTCAAGACGAACACACCTATTGTCTCACAACGTGACTTTATTTAGCAACTTGACTGTTTAACTCACAATATGACTAGGCTATATTTAACAGTGTGACTTTACATTACACAATGCAACTTTATTTCATATTTAAAGATTTTCACTTTACTACACTTTTTTATTTTCCACTCTGAGGTGGCTTCCGTCTTGGTCCCTTATATTTCTTTTGACAAAAATATTTGACTCCAACTGAGTTAAACGGTTGGCATAGCATCCATGTTTGTTGATAACATCCACGAAATGCCAACTCTTGCAATGTTATAAGTGACTCCTGTATTCTGTACACACGCAACGGGATAATTTAGGTGATTCACTCCCTCATGGACAGAGACAGAGAAATAGAGACACTTACAGAGTCTATCATTCCTTCAAGGGCCTGGAATCCTCCAATAACTGGGAACACATGCTCTATGGTGTCTGCAATTGTGGCCAGCTAAACAAGCAATAAAATATAGTCAATACAGGTTAACTGAGACTACCCGAGTATGGAAAAGTTATTATGGTTAAAATCTGAGGCACAAAAGCAACTCATTGTACAATGTTGTTGTGTTACCTGTGTCTGATTAAAGTCTTTTACACCCACACAGTATACAATGGCTCCCAAAGACCGAGCTCTCTGCGCCTGCACATAGACGGGCAAAACACAGTCAGCTCTATTACTGAGCAAATGCCACTGTCAATTACAAATCTGCCAGAGAACACGCCACATCCGTTGCGACATCACTGGCTTGTGTACTTGCCTCTTGCTGTGCTGTGACAAACTGATAGTCGTTTAACTCCCCGTCCGTCAGCGCTATGATCACACTGGCTGTCCCTGTGAAATAAACATCATCTCATTGAGGCTTGATTTTCTCATAGTAAAATTGTGAATGAATTGCATGGTGATTCAAGGTGACGCTTACCATAATTTCCATGATATATCTGCTGATTTGCCTGCAATTTGATATTTACAGCATTTTAACTTTAATTTTAAGCATAGTGGATTTAAATTGATTCATTTGTTTCAAAAATAAAAATATACCTCTTCCAATCCAAGATTCATATATGTATCACCTCCTGGTATTTGTCTCCTCAACATATTTAAGCCTCTGGTAATATCATCTCTGAATTACAAATGTTGGAGGAATGTTATTACAATGCAGAAAAAAAATGTGTACTTACGTGCAACATTAATGGTGTTATGGACAAGTGTCCATTGAGGACCTGGATGCGTGTTTGGTCATACCTATTGTCTGTGAGTCTCATAATCGTGGTTCCACGAGTTGAAAAGACAATGAAGGACATTCGTAACATTGGGCTGTAAGTAAAGATTCACATATTATTCCTTAAAGGTATTAGAGGACAATAGTGCATCAAAACTAAAGCACTTTACCTTATAAATTTCTCCGCAAGATGCTCCACAAAGGAGTAAATTTCAATCCAGTGGTTTTGGACACTTCCTGATCTATAACAAAATCAAACATGTGTGTTGAAAAACAACATCCTTCAAAGAGTCAGAGGCTAATATCTCTTCTGTGCATTATAATGGCTGCCTTAAACACAATTACATATCAATTACCACCTTTTCTTATACTATCTGAGAGTAGCAGGTCCTTAAGTACTCTATAAAATGTGCACATGCCACTAATTAATTAAAGGCCCCAAAGCGCTCCCAACAAGGGCTAATTGCCTTTGTGACAGATGAATCTGCCTCCTGCTAGCAAAGAGCAACACCCCTTCCTCCTGGAGCCAGCCATTTGAATGGGAACAGATGGCAATGGTTGAGTGTAACAGGTTGAGGACCTAAAACAGAGCTGGCATCTACATCAGCATCCAAAAAGGCTCACAGCTCCATCTCTGACAGGGGGTCAGGAAACATAAAACTGGACATGTGGAGCAATCAATACTAATCTGACGTCAGTTCTAAACACACCTGCAATTTCATATAATGTGGCTCCAAAATTAACACTTAGGCCACACTTATAAATGTATGAATGGTACTGCATTAGATTAGACAATATGAAACCAAGTGCCATATATTTTAAGGAAACACAAAACAAGCACCAAAAGAAAGTTTCTCAAAAAGACGTTTGTCAGCTTTTAAATGATAAAACAACAAAGCTTTGGGACACTTTCTGGCTGTCAAATGTTAAGAGGAAAATGTCCATAGTTAATGGGATGAACTACACCTGCTGGTTACTCTGCTAGGACACCTGTGTGAACTGAACTGACTCCATATACTGATACTGCATTCAAATCAAATCTGTTAAAAAGTAAAGATGGCAAAAAGAAAAGAATTTAGTTCTAGGGTTAATTTCCTCTAATGGCAGATGACACATATATTTGATATTTTATTATCTAATGCAAAGGCATTCCGACCGGTTTTTAAGTGTGTCCAAATACAGTTTGGGGCCACTGAAATAAATAATTACACTGAATACACAGTGGTGGTACTGGTATGCAGCAGTCTAGAATAACAAGACTGTGCTGGTTTCCTTTGATGCAGTTTAATCTTGGTTTTATCTCTTTTCCTGTGAACTAAGGTCAATCTTCAGCAAACCACTGATTCTGAATATTGTTATAGAAACATCAGCTCTGTTTTTATTATTATTATTATTAAAAAGGAGCCCTAAATTAAGTCCTATAGTGACATAAAACTAATTCTCGTTCCACTGATAATCTCTCTCTGAAAAGCACTGCAGCTGTTTTCTTTCCAAAAACTCTCTGAACCGATGGCCTGATATTTAGAATTAGTGTAGGGTCACTGAGTGGCATTTAAGCCCCCAAAACTTCAGACAAAACCATTCAGCTGATTAAAAGTGTGGAAGTGTGGCAAAAGCTTGATGATGCATGCAATCCAGGTCTCTAAAAGGCATTCAGAAAACTTTACAAACAGAAGAGCTAACTGTGAAGTGTAACTAAAATGCATGTGCACAAACAGTGCAACAAAGGATTAGTTGGAAGAACTGGCTATGTTTTTATATTGATCTAAATTCTTGTTATACCTGAACTCAAACTGGAATTCCTTCAGATTTCACACAGATGTCACACTATATGAACAAAATTATTGTCTACAGACATTGCAATGTTGCTCTTGAGCCTTTAGCTCAGATTTGACTAAAATCTGACGGCCACAAAACGGTTCGTTTCATAACCGACATACAGCATGCTCCAGCATGTTTAAGCTTGTTTGAGTATTCACTCCAAGGTGCTATAGTATGAGTAGGATGGCACATAGGCTACTACTCGGCACTTACACTCACTATCAGCTCATTACACACTTAAATATTAAGAACTATTTGCATTATGCAAACATTTACATGTAAACAACTGGATGCAGTTGTAAGTTGCAAGGAAAAAAGATATGCATTTTAATTTATCTTGACATGACATACTTTTTTACAATTGGGAATTTGTATTATATTTGTATAATAGTCAGTGGCGGTTCTAGAGGGGGGGCCAGGGGGGCCAGTGCCCCTGTGACAAAAAGCTTGGCCCCCCTTGTGGCCCCCCTAAATGTGGAGTTTGAAATAATTTTTACAAAACTGTTTTTTGCTATCGTTGTATGTGTATTATTTTTTTATTTTTCTATCTTTGTGGATTTGCATTTTCACGTGACAATTCGCATCACATTCGCGGGAATCGCGGCAGAATGTTTGAAGAGGTGAGTGCGCGCGCGCGGCCGGGGCGCTCTCTCTCTCTCTCTGCTCGTTATGCACTGTCAAGCGCAGCAAGTGGACGCTCTGACGGGTTTTAGAAGATAAAATACAACCCGAAACTAAAAACAGACCCGGCTTCTATTTGAGACCGGCCTTTATGTACCCAAACCTGTCGCCACACCAGGCGTGTAAAAGAGACAGGCGTCTATTCGGGACTCGGCTATTATTTGAAGTTTCACGGTATGTACGAGGCACTGTGAGCTGACATAGCATTTGTCTATCGTCCTTTCACTGCTGTGTGCAGTTCATAGGTAGGCTATGTCCCCAAATTAGTTTTTGTCTTATATTTATATCATATTATGTTCTTATATTAGAATATCACATCAGCAAGAGTGCCGTTTTCCCGTGCACAATTGCAACTGTGATATTTATGTTATACAACAGTTAAATTAAAAATAAGTTAACATTGGGAGTTACTTTTTAGACACAATATTGTCAATATTGTTTGTTTTCCCTTTATTTCGCCGACTAGAATTTCATAATGAAACCGTAGTGAGTCTCAATGCAACACAGCGATGATTTCTTGACTGAAATCCGCGTTTTGAACGAATCACTTGCTTCTTTCCCGAATAAATCGGCCGTTTGAACAAATCGTTTGAATGAATGAATCCCTCTTACAGGGACTTGCCGCCGCCTACTGGCGGTTTTAGTTTCATATTTAAAGTATCCTTTAATTAAAACGTTAAACTTAGAAATAATTTCATATTTAAATATTGATTTGAAAAAAATCTCATAGCTTTATTTATGCAATTGTAAATGGAGTGTAAATATATTAATGCCACTTCTGTGTCACCTCTGCACTGCAAAGATGGATTTTGATTGAATTAATTAATTTGACTGGTAACAGTGGTACTGTATAATTATTGTATAATTAAGTATTATTGTATAAATAAGTATAATTACTGTATAATTTGAATGTTAGTATTTGACATAAAAGGTGATGCATAACTCTAAATAAGTTTAGAAAAAATGTCCATATATAGGTGAAAATGCCCCTGGAAATCAATTTAAGGTGGCAAATATTGCCCCTTAATTAAAAAATGTATTTCTGTCACTGCTGTGAATCGACCACTGCATAGAATATGAAAAATAGGAATATCTTCGTGAGTCAGCTGTCAACAACAGGCCTAAACCAGCCATGGCACCAGCACAAAAACACAATCAGTAAAATATTATCTAATTATTAACAAAATGTTGAAAATGTTGAAATATATTTTTGTCAATATTGCACACCTCTAATGTACGGTATTAATTTTGATTTCTTTAGGTCTTAAAAAGCCTTAAATTGGACTCTAAAAAGTGTGCAGGAACCCTGTAAACGGTTAGACATATCAAGTCAGTTATTTTCAGTAAATGAATTAATAAGCTTCTTGGTCCCCATTGCTTTTGCTCTATAGTTCTCAAAATGAAGAGAAAGAAGGACATCATGTCTATTACAGTTACTGTGACTAATACTGAATATGTAATGCAAATGTAAAAATATAATGGAAATGCAAATACATTGTTGAATGATTATAAACACGGTATTTTCCCTGTTAATGCCTGCAGCAGTGCAGAAAATGATATGACAACAATAAGGTCTAAATGTAACTGGCCCCTCTAACAGTACAACTGGCCCCAGCTTGGCCCCCCCAGTTGAAATGGGCTAGAACCGCCACTGATAATAGTGCATGCTCTTATATCATGATGAGGTATATTTCTTTGCCTTTTATGATTGAGACGCCCCTGAGATAATGATGCACAAATGCGCATGGGAACAGCACCAGGTGAGAGACATGTTTGTTAAAGCATCGCCTGAGGCAGAGTCCTGTCCTCCTGCTGCGTTTAAAGCCATTTGACAATATACATTTTTTTTTTTAGGAATCCACAAACAATCAGGAAAACCATAAGCAACACTGCATGTTAATGTTGTCGAGGCAGTGAATGGTTCAGTGTTTTTATGGTTTGGAATTTTGTTCAAACTTCATGTCAGTTCCATGAGACATTGTTCTCTTATCCTGCCACGGTCTCCTCTGGGAATAGCTCCAGATCTCATCGGACGTTTCCTGCTAGTAGCTATGTATTCCAACAAATTACTATCTATTTAAAAAAATCAACAACTTGTTTTGATATCAAAGCATTTAGATCAATTCAGCTGTTATTCGGCTGTCTAAACGAATGACTTTTGTTATAATAGCGGACCACGCGCGTCTGAGGGCGTCGATCAGAGGCGTCACGCAGCAGTGCGCGGTGAGAAGAGAATAAGATGCCATAAATATAAAGGCCACTTACTTGTCGAGGACAAAATACAAGTCGAAAGCACCTTGACAAGACCTCTTCTCTTCCTCAAAATAAGGCTCAGCTTTTCCAGTATGAAGACTAGGCATCAAAATCACTAAAATACCCACAAGAAGAATCAGAGAACGTGCCATTTCATCAGTTGAATCTATCCAATTGCACTGGAATAGAAAGCATTTCATATTAATCCTGCAGAAAATGAAAACTACTCTTTTCCATTAAATTTATTGAATGTATTGTCACTGTGTTATATTCGGCAGTCATCTGAGTCCGCTTTCAAAACATAGAAAGCTCCTCCTCAAGGAGAAATGTTTGGAGGAGCGACCACAGACCGGACAGCGAGCAGGCAACAGCAAATAAAACTTCCTCTTTCCGGGAGAGGGAGACTGCTGGCTTCAACGAAATTTCTTAAATAGCCTACTATTTTGCTTTTTATGCATTTTGTTGAGTGATTATAGCCTATATAGGCCTATATATATATAATCAGTAAACATAGCACTAAACAAATAGTATTTAAGAATTTTTTTGAAGCCTCACGTACATACACAGTCACAGATATATAATATAAATATAAAAAATATATTTACACACACATATAGGCTATGATGTAAACACAATTTTTATGTTAAATGCAATTAATCGCGATTAATCGATTTGACAGCAATAATTAGGCTATGTTATTCGAACCACTCAACATGCGCAAAGTAGCCTAATAATAAAAAAGTCAATTCATCTTTGAAAGTAACCTATAAGCCTATTTATTTCTGAAATAAAATAATAAAATTAGATAAGCAGAAGAGGCAAAAAAGTCACAAAATCATCACAAAATCTAACAGTTGGATTTTGATCGACATTGGCTACTCGTTGTGACTGGCTTTATAACTCAGAGACCCGTTTTAAATGTGCATACATAGGCTGAGCATATACAGTCTTTTGTGGTAGGTACTTTACAATCTAACGGTCTCTGACTTCTGTCATTGATTACCCTCGCTTCTAATTAACACGCCTTCAAAGCTGGTGGAGCACCAATCAAAACGCCACCTGGGGGGTTTGGGGAGAAATGAGGCGCATCAGCTACGCGTCCTCAGCGTGGATAAGTGCGTGACTGCACAGCGCGAGAGACAGTCCAGGGACTGTCAGGATCAGGAGACAGTCGTGATCGCGAGCTCTCGGTGGATAATTTCAAATCGCATCTCCTTGGATTGTGCACCTGTTCCTGAACATCCTCAACGCTAACCTAAATTGGGTAAGTTGCGATTTTACTGCATCATTTTAAGATCTTACATTTTATACAAAAATGCCGGCTGATTATTTAAACGTCATTAGCCTATACAGTCTCTAGACAATCAAACAAAATAAAAAGTAATAGAAAAACTGTAAAGTTCTGATTCAACAATAGATTTCGCACAATATACACAGACCGATTTATTCATCAGTCGAACTGAATGAAATCACTGCCTACAATGAAAAATCATTAGGCTGTTGTTTTAAGCATGAAAACATTATTTAGGCTACATGTCACTCATTCTCATTATTTTTATTCAGATTTTCAGGAATAAAACATGGAGCAGAGTTTTATGCCTCGCGCCTTGTGGACTAATGACAGCAAATTTCTCCATCACCACGTCCCGGATTTCTTCACTAGTGTACAAGTTACACAGGATGTACCAGCCGGAACATCATTCGGACCATGTGTTCTCCATAATAACTTTTATGACACTATAGCATTCATTGCACTGAAATCCTTTGACAAACGGAATAAATCATATGTATTTAGGGTGAGTATAGCATTCACTGCATATTTAAACATGCATACACTTACATTTTAATCTAAAGGTTTTTTATTTTAGACTGCACTTTACAATATTTGCTGTTTTCTGCTGTGTTAGTAAATGAAACATGCGTAATGCAGATATTTAATTTGTATTAAATATGCAGTGCAAAAGGTCAAATGTTACTTTTCTTGTAAAGATTTTTTTTTTTTTCAGTTTTAGATTTTCTCTAATGGCAAATATGTCCCTCTATCAACAGGTAGATCCTGAGGCGATGAAAGGCTCTCCATTTGTAGTTCCTTGGCTACGGTTAGTACAGGCTGCAGTGAGCGCAGAAGAACAGAATACTGAGGCCTACTTGAAAGGAGGACAGCTGCACTTTCAGACTATTCGAGATGTGAAACAAGGGGAGGAACTGCTTGTTTGGTACGACAAGGAGTTGTCTCATCTTTTGGGGTTTGGAGACATAAAGACAAAAACCCTGACAGATGGTGAGTAGCAGCTAAATTTTTATTATTATTTATTTCATTATTAATGGCATAAATGCATTAATTAATGCTCAAATCATGTTAAACCAGTTAATATAACCTCAACATGTCATGGAATGTTCATAGGTCAATGATATTATTTTTGTGTATTTTTGACTGAATAAATTAAGGAAATAAATTACAAACACAAATAATATTCTACACAAAAATAACTTGTACACCTCTTTCAACTTCTATTTTTTTAGGGCTAAAGTAAAAATATTATGTAAAAAGAAAAAAGTCCTTAAAATGCAGACATTCACATAAGTAGTTTGGCATAATATTGCATTCTTTCTTTAAATATTAGCTGTATTTTGTGAAATATTAATAATATTTAAGGGAAAAAATCATTTGTCCACCATAATGCAGGAAGCCATTTTGTTTTTATGTGACAAGAAATCCACTCTTGAATATTTAACACGTTTTGTTCAGATCAAATGGTTTAAGGCAACTTTTTATTCATAATGTAAAAAAATATAGCCTAGATATATCATTAAGGTTTTCAGAAATGCGTGAAAACAATATGGATACAAATATCACATTTAAATTGCCAACTGTGTTTACGTAAAATTGCCTGTTATTGTTATTATCATGCTCTGACAGCGTTTGTTTCTCTTTATATGCAGACTATATATGTACGAGATGCGGCCAGGCCTTCAAGAACGAAAACCCTTTCCTTGCCCACTGTCGTTTTTTATGTGCGCAGGAAAAAGTAGATATTATCCGGCCAACCAACGAACAGAAACAAGAAGTCAAGCGACAACGCAAAGTCATAGATTTTCACAACATTGCAAGAGATTTGGAGCACAAAAGGAACGATTCTTCCGAAGACATGGCCATACTTCGAAAAAGAAAACACGATGCTTCCTTGAGCCCCAGGAACAAAAAAACAGTTTTATTGGAGAGAACCAACACCACTAATCACGCCAACGTCAACAAAGACTATCCGCATTTTCAGGATTCGTCAGAATCAACAGACAACTTTTCGACAAGTGAGTCAAAAAGAAATAAAAACAGCGCATTTACCGAGGTTAGAAAACCCTCAGAGCAGTCAAACCCTGAACAGTCATCACGAGATGTATTGGCGCCTGACGTAGGCCTACAATCCGACTGCAGCGCGTTCTCGTTCGTTGTACCCAAGAGCGCGCACTCGGAACAGAAGAGCGCGTTCTGTGAACCCAGCAAACGCACCATCGCGGAATTTCAGAACACTTCACCACCAGATTCGGATACTATCTCAGACTCTTTCAAATCAAAACCTTCTCTAGGATACAGAAATGTACTGGCTTCGCACCTGTTTCACGCTGACTTGCCAGGCACTCATGCAGGTGGAGTGATGTCCGCTCCTCTGGCTACAGGAGGATCCTTCTATTACGCACCCGAGCATTGGACCAGAGCTATAGGTGGCCAGCTGCAGTCTACATCTTCGTTGACACTTCTTCCCCCTACTTTCACTCCAATGGGTGTTTCAGTACAGAACTGGTGCGCCAAATGCAACCTCTCATTCAGAATGACCTCCGACTTGGTGTTTCACATGAGGTCCCATCATAAGAAAGAGTTCGCCGCAGAGGCTCAGGTGAGGCGGAGGAGAGAGGAGAAACTCACCTGCCCCATCTGTCACGAGTACTTTCGAGAGCGTCACCACCTCTCACGTCACATGACATCACATAATTAAGAAGAAAAACTCTGGCGCACTTTAATATGTTATTATGCATTGACCATAAATTGTGCATTTAGGCTACTTAATGATGGACATTTGTAGTTAGGCTGCTATTGGACAGAGCAGGTATATTGCTGTAACAAATAGCAATACGTTACAGACGTGGTAAAAACTTGAACCTTTCAACCATTTATAAACAGTAAAGCGTCGTCATTTTCTCCACCGGTCATTGTCATTTCAGCCATGTAGTGAGCTTTGGTCGTGCAGTTCAGGGTAGGCCACTAGGTGGCTATAGACATGCATAACTTTCTCTTTATAAATAGCTGTCCCATTTAGTTGACTAATACTGTTGAATTGCCTGATCATTTTCAACCTAATAGTGCCTTACAAATGTCAGGATTAGTAGGCTACATGTAAATGCTATTGAGAAACGGAGTAAAATGCTCCAGCATTTTTAGGTTTGCTAACAGCTGACTAAAGTATTATACGTTTAGAGTAACATTGTTTGTAAAGAGATTTTATATTTGAAAAATCCATCCCTTCAGAATACCAAATCTTTATTTTACAATATTCTTTTTAACATTTCTATCAGCACAACGACAAGGAGGATGTATTTATTTAAATATTGTCTTGTTCGTTTTTTTTTTAGATAGGCTAAGTACAGTCATTGTATTCATTAAAGAATTTAAACATATTCCCCATGTGTTTGCCTCTGATTTTAGCCATCTAGAAATATGGAACATATAAAGTACAATTTTCTTTGTGTGCACACACAGTAGCATTGATATTTATTATGTCAAGAAGCAAGTATTTAGGACTAGGCAAGTATTTAGTCAGTTTATATTTGTGTTAATGTAGCTAAATATCTACTATGTGGTAAATGTCCTTGCATTTGACAGTCAATAATATCTCACACAGGTGTTATATTGTTCTAGATTTGTGAATATGGTGGTACTACATAAAGTAAACTCTTTTTTTCTTATAACCTCATAAACATGCTAATTTATTTTAAAATAAAGTAAACACTAATTGAAGCGCTGGTTTGACACACATGCACTAACACTGAGTGACCAGTAGAGTGCCCTGTCTAACAATTATTAAGTCCTTGAAGGTCTCATCACTCTCAAAATAGGCCTAGCTGTTATGCAGAAAATGTGAGGATGTGGCGTTGTGTTCAGGTTTATCTTCGCCACACGCACACTTCCTAAAAAGTTAGTTTTAGTTTTGTGTTAAAGCCCCCTGCAAGTCTCCCTTTAATTAGTCTATAGGCATAGGCTAGGTGATAAACTCAACACTCTGAGAAAGTTCACCAAAAAGTCAACGTTTTGACCTCACTGCAAAGTTCAAAAGGACACCCGTCTGCATTTAGTTAGAAAATCAAACATTCTGCTCATTCAGGAAAGTAAATACAGAACTTCTGAAGACACATTGAATGAAAAGATGTGTATACACTGGCCTAATATTGGTGCAATTAAAAGCCCAGCGGTCGCTCCTGACGGTAATCACTTGAGGAGAAAGTCATTTCATACACAGAAAATCCTCTGTTCGCTCTAAAGAGCATCTTTCATCGCTGCCATTAATCGATCAGGCCTCATTTGGAAAACTAAATATTGACTTTGGTTTTCAGTAACTGTTTAGGCCTGTTAGAAAGATGCAGGGCAGGCCCATCACTTCTGCGTGTTGAAACTGTTGCAGGCATGCTGTTTGTCACAAGTTGTGCTATTGTGATTGTGAACACACGTGCCACATTGCTTCATTTCCAAATACATCTGCTGATAGCCATCTACCTAAAAGCGATTCAGTTTTTACAAATACACACAATGATTTTCATATCTGACCACATCCCATTTTAAACTCCCTGTAGTAGCATAGGGAAAAGAAAGGCGTACGGATCATGTTATTGCACATTCAATGACTGTAAACAATGTAGTGGTTCAGACTTCTAAGTGCCGATATCGATTAATTTTAAGAAAGTATCGATTCTTTTTAGGAAAAGTAGCGATTCATTTTAAGAAAAGTAGCGATTCATTTTAGGAAAAGTTGCGATTCATTTTAGGAAAAGTAGCGATTCATTTTAGGAAAAGTAGCTATTCATTTTAAGAAAAGTAGCGATTCACTTTAAGCGATTCATTTTAGGAAAAGTAGTGATTCATTTTAAGAAGCTATTCTTTTTAAGAAATGAATCAATTATTTTTGAAAAAGTAGCGATTCGTTTTAAGAAAAGTAGCGATTCATTTTAGGAAAAGTTGCGATTCATTTTAGGAAAAGTAGCAATTAATTTTTTTAAAAGTAGCGATTCATTTTAAGAAAAGTAGCGATTCACTTTAAGCGATTCATTTTAGGAAAAGTAGCGATTCATTTTAAGAAGAGTAGCCATTCATTTTAGGAAAAGTAGCGATTCATTTTAAGAAGAGTAGCCATTCATTTTAGGAAAAGTAGCAATTCATTTCTAAGAAATGAATCGATTCTTTTTGGAAAAAGTAGCGATTAATTTTAGGAAAAGTATCGATTCACTTTAAGGAAAAGTAGGCCCTATCGATTCATTTTAATGAAAAGTATCGATTCTTTTACAGAAAAGTATAGATTCTTTTACAGAAAAGTATCGATTCATTTTAATGAAAAGTATCGATTCTTTTACAGAAAAGTATAGATTCTTTTACAGAAAAGTATCGATTCATTTTGAAAAAGTATTGGTTCATTTTTAAGAAAAGTAGCGATACACTTTAAGGAAAAGTAGCGATTCACTTTAAGGAAAAGTAGCAATTCACTTTAAGGAAAAAGTAACTGCTACTGAAAAAGTAGCGATTAATTTTAGGAAAAGTAGCGATTCATTTTAGGAAAAGTAGCAATTCATTTTAGGAAAAGTAGCGATTCATTTTAGGAAAAGTAGCGATTCATTTTAAGTAGCTATTCATTTTAAGAAAAGTATCGATTCATTTTAAGAAAAGTATTGATTCTTTTTAAGAAAAGTAGCGATTCATTTTGAAAAAGTAGCGATTCATTTTAAAAGTAAAAAGAAGTTGCAAATGCCTAATAGAGGTTGTACTGCGAATGCGACATTGTATTTCTGTGAATGGCATTTTAACATTTGTGACTACTTGTCTGCAGCTTCAATTTCAGAATACAGGTTTGTGACAATTGTCTGCGAGTGCAAATCTCAACATTCAACAGGTTTTTACATTGGAGCTGTGAGTGTAAATATTAGCATACAAGTACAAATATTTATTGTACAAGTTCGCAAATTCACATCTACATGCATTCTTAATATTATTGATCTGCCTGTATTGACACCATTATGTGAGAACTGATCTAAGCTGGACAATGACATCACTGTTATCTCCAGAGCTGCTTAATAGTTGAATGAACTCTTTTTATAATTTATATACTTTATACAGTAATTGAACAGAACTGAATCGACACTGAACTGAATTCAGCTGAACAATGACACTATTTTCTTTTTAGAGCAGCTTTACAGACAAATTGAACTCTGTTTGCATCATTGATCATTTTCCTGTTTATCCCTGTAAAGCTGCTATATAGCGCTATATATTTAAAGGTGACTTGACATTTGCAAAAGGGGATTATTTAGTGTTAAAGAGAGTGAAAGAGAGTTTATTTGTGTGAAAGAGAATGATGTTTTTCTTTTAATCATAGAGTAAATTTTATTTACTTGTTCATTGATTCATTTCAAGAAAAGTATTGATTCTTTTTAGGAAAAGTAGTGATTCACTTTAAGGAAAAGTATCGATTCACTTCAAGGAAAAGTAGCAATTCACTTTAAGGAAAAGTAGCGATTCACTTCAAGGAAAAGTAGTGATTCACTTTAAGGAAAAGTAGCGATTCACTTTAAGGAAAAGTAGCGATTCACTTTAAGGAAAAGTAGCGATTCACTTTAAGGAAAAGTAGCGATTCACTTTAAGGAAAAGTAGCGATTCATTTTAAGTAGCTATTCATTTTAAGAAATGATTCGATTCTTTTTGAAAAAGTAGCGATTCATTTTAAGAAAAGTATTGATTCTTTTTCTCACATTCTTCTGTTATTTTATGGTCTCTATGGGAGACAATTACAAGCCTGAGAGGTGAAAACAACTTTTGATAACATTAGAAACCATATATTTATCATCTCATTAGTTTGTTGCCGCCGAATATCTATGCTAATGAATTAGTCAAAGGTTGATAAATCTATTGGTCTTTAGCCACGTGGTTTTAGAAGGGTTTGTAAGCTGGTAAGGCTGGGAGACTAGTTTAAACCTGCTGAGACAAGCACACTAGGCTGGTTTAATTTTTTTTTTTCAGCAAAATAATTGCATTAATTATAATAATTTTATAAATAATTTCAACACACAAAATATTCATTTTTTTAATGTTTTTGTATTCAAGTTTTTAGTGCTAAACTTCAGTAAAAGCAGCAAACACATTCACATCTCTTCAACTGACATCTTCAAGTGTCGCCTCTTCACACACTGACTGCACAGAGAAGCCATTCAATCCAGCACACAGTAATTGGGTTCTGTTCTCTGAGAACATGCTTCTCATTTTCATTCATGGGCTAGTGGGATTAAAAGGGTTTACATCAAATTAGTTTGAGCGGGGTGACATCATCTGTTGAAGTAGAGCTGGAACTTCCTGCACTTTGTGACCTGATGCTCTTGAAGTGGGTTGAAGGTGGGGACTGGGGGTTAGAGATGTCTTTGATGTCCAGGTCAAGAAATAATGTACCAAGCAGGTTTCTGATGTCAAATTTAGTTGACATTCTTATTGTTTTTATTAATTTTCTTAATTTAGTAAAGAATAGGAACACATTTAATGCAGAACAATGAATTTATGCAGCAGAAAATACACATTGGTGGTTTAACATATTTTATTCTACTTATAAGGCTAGTTGTCATAATTTAAAACACACATTTACAAAAATACATTCTCTAAAATATAATATATTGAATCCAAATGAACAATTGTTTATACACACTGACACATTTGGCCCAAATACTCCATACATATGGCACCACACCAATATCATCAAACATGTCTGAATAAGGAAAGAGGAACCTTGTGTAACTTCTCTTAAAATAAAACAAATGCACAGGAAAAACTAGTCAGCACTAGCTACCAATGAGCTTTGTGATTGGCAACAGCACCATTTGGGAATACCCCCCCCCCCCCCATAAAAAAAATGTAATTGTTAAAATTTTGCTGCTTAGTTTTCTAACAGAACAAACTTTTGAATATATAAAAATAAGTTCAGATTAATTACTATGAGACTGCTGAGACTGCAGTCATGCTAACTGTTTGATGTAAATGCTTGATGAAAAAGATTAACGAGTTCACATTTTCACATGTCGGCTACTTCATCATGTATGGTTTTAAATGTCCCAAATATCAAGTTACACTTACATTTTTAATATACACAAACTTAATCTGCCACTACATCCAACATTCATCACAATAACAAAATAATTCTTTATTCTAATTTTCTTTCCAATGTATTTCAACAGCTCTGCCAAAAGAAAGGGTTTATGTTATATTCAGTATGCTATAAACCTTATTGTATATCCAGTAATCTACAAGTATAATTCCAACAGCCATTTATGTCATGGAGCTGAAAAGCCGACAATTTAAGCAATAAGTTTAAGAGTAAGTGCTCATGTTACTCAATAATGTTTGAATACTCAAACATGAATAAACAGAGGAAATGAAAATAACACAGATAAGCATTAATAAAATATGAAATGCAGTCCTTAAAAATGTATGCACTTTCTAAGAAGTGCAAACTAAAGACAATATGCCTCTTCAAGGTAAATTCGGTTTCAAAACCACAACAACGCCCATTTGTCTTTTTTTCCCTCTGAGCAGCACGTCTATCTACAAGCGCACGTCTCCACAGACATGTTGGGGTAGATCTTCAATACGATGTTTTTGCTCTCATCCATAAACAGTACACTGAGTGGTTTCATCTTCTCGGGGACACAGCAGGGCTCTGGGATACCTGGAATTATCCCAACTGCCTTGACTATACTCTGGATGGTTGCATGGTTGGAGGGGCGGACCACCTGAAAAGGGCAGAAAAGAGAGGATAATGAGGTTTGGTAGCGTTTAGATATGCAACTTTTGTTTTGCTTTCTTTAATGGAGCAGAGGAAATTATGTCTTACAACACCCTTCTATTATTCAGAACAGAGGAACTTTAAAACTGGCTCATTTCAAAAGAAAATGTGTCCAAAATGTGCTTAAAACCCCCATTAGGCGTACAACTATTTGACTGTAATTGCACATAAAGATGGTGTGCTTTAGTTGCGCTGGAACCGAAACATTTTCTGAAGGGATTCTTTGTTTAAAAATCTCTGGCTAGAGAGGCTGTATTAACCATAGTCATTTTTAAATATTTCAACATGTCTAAATGATTCACATTCGCATACGCGGATTCGCGCCTTGAGGTTCTCTGACCTTTGGAATGGGGAATTCACACGTTCCTGCGCAGTAGAAGGCATCGAAAGACTTGGGAGACAAGATCCATTCGTTCCACCCGATGTCTGCAAAGTCCACCTTCAGGTACCTCCTGGAACAGCTGCGAGGTTCTTTCCACTGTCTCCTCCGGGCCTTCTTCATGGTTTTCTCATCAAACCGGAGAACCTGAGACTTGTCGAATCCATCAGCGTGCTCCTGGCCTTTCCTCCGACGTTCTTTTTTGAAGGGCTTTGGCTTGAGCGCAAAGTAAGCACTTTCCCACAAATCGTGCTGTTTGAAGCTGTTGTACTCCACCTCCGGGAGCTCGTTGTTCTCAATGGGATCAGAGAAGTCCGATTCCAGTTCCCGCTTCACACGTATGTCAAGTGAGGAGTCTGGAGATTGAGTTGGCTGCTGGTCTGCAATGAAAGGGTCATATCTCTGTAGGCTCACAGCCACACTGTTCGGCTCTGAAATGGCTAAGTCATTAGCATAAACCAGCAAGTATGGAAGACTGGAAGGTGAGTGCTGGTCATAATACCTTTGATACTGCTCTCCATAGTCAAACTCCACAGTGATCAAAAGGTGATTCTTATCTCGGGCCTCCTTTATAATGACAGACACATCCTTGCTCTGCCAGGTCCCGCGTCTGTGAGGAACTACGGTGATGTTTCCGAGCAGCGATCCTGGGTCTGAGCTGAAGGAGGGAGACCGGAAAAGAAGACGGACAGAGGGTAGCAGTTGGAAGTTCGGGATGCGACAAGAGGGGTTCTTGAAGCGCTTGCAGAACCAGGACCTCTGGCGTGGCCGTTTGTCAAAAAAGTAGTGAAACGTAGATGTGAGAATCACCTCGGACCCCTGAAGGGAAGTGAGATTCAGCCAGTATGAGGCCCTCTGCTCCACATTCTCTGCAAAGATACGAGAGAAACTGCTGAGTTACATATTAATTATGAATATGGGCTCAAACAACAGGCTTTTTGTTCTGTGTATGGGGTTGAAGAAAGCACAAGGAAGTGCGGAGACATGTTACTCCTAGAGCAGACATATGGAAATGTTTATTTAGGTTCCCTTAAGAGTTAGAACCTGCAACAATGTCAGTCTTTTAATCGGCACTGATTAAACGCTTTAGCAGACTGCAGAAAAAAGACTGTATTGTTTCGTGAGAGTGTGCATGTTATTTTAATTTTCCGGTTTAAACAGCTGTTTTCAAACAACGTGTCATTAACAAGAAGAGTTCACAAAACGTGGCGGATCGTCTGCGGTTGTTCCGCAACACTTCCGATATCGCACGGCACATCTACAAATCATATCCTGTCATTATTTATCACTTGACCAGATTTAGGCATTACAATATAGGCCTACAAATATGCTAGGGGTGTAACAAGACATTTGCATTGCACGAGACAAACCTCAACATAGCCGAAAGGCTGCTGACAGAAATATTGTCATGAGAAAGTCATTAAGTGTAATTCTTGTCATTTTTAAGCAAATATAAATAAAGCCATTTAGAAGATACAATTAAGCGAATCGTAATTGCAGATTTTTAAAATATAAATAGCCTACCATGTTTGGTTTTAAACGTCATATAGGCTAGTGGCAGCATGTCGTTTGCATCATACATTTCCTTTTTTTTCCCATATAGGCTACTTACCAGGTTTTGCTTTAAAACTTCGTACTGTATTTCCCTCTTTGAGTCGGTTAGGTTCAATGTTGCACTTCTCATACAGTTTAAACATGTGCTGCGAGAGCGCGTCTGTGGCATCAAGCGCGTCCGTCGTGCTGTCGCGCGCGCTTCTCCAAACACCTTTAGATGCGCCAGGTTCGGATCCAACCCAAAGCAGTAACAGGTGCGTCAAAAAGACACATTTAAAAGTCATGTTGCAAAGAAAGAAAAACGTTTCCAGACGATTGATTGCCGTGTAGATGAAGGGATAAAAACGCGCTAGCACATATTAAAACATACTAAAGGATTCCAGTATAACGTTTTCCAATGATGCGGTTTGGATAGAAGCTTTTCTCGCCTTTTAACGCAGTGCAGAGAGGAAGTGGTTTCAGAAGTTCTAGCAGTCTCGTGGATAACCTGTGATACATCACTTATTTCTTCTGACCGCCACAATCCACGGGAGCAGGCATAAGCGGAGTGAGGTGCTGACGTATCCGCCCACCAGCCAACGGGAGCTGCTGCTACATTACACCCGATCCAGCGGGAGGCCAGCAAGAGGACAATCCAGAAAACATGCACATTCACAGTTTTTTTTTTTGGAAATACATTGGAAATGCTTTTTTAACATTCTCTCAAAGAAGCTTTTTTTATTTATTCAAAATTAGTTTTAAAGTTGATTATTTTTTATTTTATAAAACCAGACTGCTGCATTTTGCAGTCCATTTTGTTAAAGCTTGATGAAAAATATTACGGTTCACATTTTTCATATAGGCCTTTTTTGTGTATTTATTTACGTTCAATGACCCAAATATGAAGTTACTTTGATTTTACACACCAAAAGGGTCATTCCACCAAGCATTCATCATAACAGTAAAGCATCTTTGTTCTAATTTACTTTCTAAAGTAATTCAATAGTTCAATGTTGTATTCAATATGCCATAAAACCTTTGTTGTAAACATCCAGTAATCTGCTACCATAAATATGAGTCCAACAGCCATTTATGTCTTGGTGATGACAACAAAGTTGACATGTTATGAGAATGCGAGCATAAGAGCTCATGTTACTCATCTAGTAAAAAAAAAAAAAAAAAAGTTTACAAAAGATTCCTCAAATGAGGGAAAGGGAAACTAAATGTTGAATTATGCAGTCTAAAAAAGAGATAAGATGCATAATGTTCATTTTTCCTTCTTGATCAAATAAGCATTCATTTTCTAAGTAAATATAAAACGTGCAAATGCATTAATTTGAAAGTCTACTTTGAAAGGGTTTGATTTCATTATAGTGATTTCATTCAGTACATGAAGCACACTGGGGGAACAGCCCTGTCACCTCTGTGTTTTGTGTGAAGTGTCTGCAGTGCCGTGCCAACAATGCTGGTTCTGTGAAAGCCCGGAGCTCCAGTGGAGAGACCATAACAAGCCCGGCCGTTTGGGTCATTGCGTGCCATTAAACACCTCCTGTGGCCCCTGGGGACCCTACTGGAGACCCCTTTTTTTTTACTTCACACTTGAATGTGTCTTAAATCTGCATTAAAAATCTGACGTTCCTGCCCACTAGGACACTGTTACTGAGTGAATCACGGAATAAATCGAGTAGGAGGAGATACCTCTGCTCTGCTTTGTTTCCACCCCTCTTTTTATTGTCCGACTGTGGGAAGGCGAAGCCATTAAGCTTCAGAATCCTATACCGCTTTTAAAAATGAATAAAAAACAGAACAAGGGAGGAAGAATTCAAATTAACTCTGGTTCACAGAGACCTTTGATTCTTCAATATGACTGCATCACTTGCTCTCTATAGCACCTGGGAGAAACTATTCTGTCTCAGATCCTGCTGGGTCTGGATACTGAGAATGATTTTTTAATTAACAAGCTAACTACGGAATGATGCTAATAAAGCACAGGGTCTTGTGTAGAGGCTTGTCTCTCCAGGACAAATTCCCTAATATGTTTGTCCCTTATTTCGAAACAGCTAGTAGTCCTGGTCTTGTAAAGCACATATTATTTTTCTCGCCTCCTCCCTTCCCTCCCATTCATGAGCTTTATATGGGGCTAGTTGCAAACGAAACACATCATTCATTGGTTGGAAGGGGTAAAAAAAAAAGAAGAAGAGAGAATTCTGTGAATGAGAGTGATAAAACTTTGATGCAGAAGGTTTTACTGGAAATTCCTATTATTTCATTGGTTAAATCCCAATTAGAATTGAATGCAGGACTTTAAAAGTGATTTACAGGCATGTTTCAATAAGCAGTGGTTTTATAAAGGAAACACAAATTCTTAGGAAACGCCTGTCCAATAGAGGACGCAAAAAAATGTCTGTAATGAATTATAATTCTCTTTATTGATTTATCTAACCATATGTATCAATATCTTTCCTGCTGTTCTCCTATGATCGAATTCACCCATAACTAACTTTACTTTAAAATATCATGTTTGTGTTTCATTATTTATTTTTATTGACGAAATTGTTCCTCTTACATCCTTCTTTTCTGATATTTGGAAAGAAAGTGCAACTAAAAGGTAAGTTTTCGTTGCAACCTTCTATTGTACCGGTATAAATTTGCAAAAATGTTTAGCCTGGCGCTTATTTATTTCGCTCTTTGTGTGAAAAGGACCATTTGTTGCCCAGTCTTCCCACTCAAAAATGTTCTGATTCATATAAAGGCAGCTCAATTCTTCCTCTTGCTTGCAGTTGTTTGCTCTCCTTTCATCTCACTTGACTTAATTTAGTTTTTTTTTATTTCATACCATAGATAACCATGATATATACCATTTTTAATCGCTTGTCATAAAAGTTGATTGTGGGGAACCCCTCATAACTCAATGGATTTGCTATTTAATATGGGTGGCAAAAACAAATAGTGTTGCTAAACTCAATTGCCTGTACTTAAACTGTTTATGTGGTTTGCTTCATAAATGGCAGATGGGTCTTTGATTTCCTGAGGCAAATGAGGGAAGAATAAATGGTCAAAAATAGCATTAATTATCATTTTATTCTAGTGACAAATACTAGATTATCATGAAATTAGCATTTTCAATGGAATGGTAATGGACATTTTGATAGTTGAATCTTTCACTCCCCTAAAGGATCAAGTACTGTTTGTCTATGTTTCTGGTAGTAATAAATTGATGCTAAATAAAACTTAAAGATTCTATACTGTAAAATGAAAGTAGTACAATGAACATTTTCTCATTTATTATTATTTGACATAAAAGCTCTTCACTTTGCCATTTATAAAATGAATAGAGGGAGTAATTTTTTTTTTTGTCTATTTTTAGTCCTTCAGTAAAAGGAAATGGCTGCTGATATTAGAAGGATCAGGTCTTTTGGCACCAAGACAAATACATTTGAAGTAGCCATCTGTCAGCATCAGGATTTCTGAAAGGGGCAGAAAGAAAGTAGTTCCCTGCTCTCTGTTGTTTTTATTCCCCCATTTGTGTTGGCTATGTGTGGCTCACAACTCAAGTGAAATGACAATTATCCCTGCAGTGCCTCGAGTGATCAATCACTTCTTAAAATTCTGGTGCTCTTGGATCTGCACAATATCAGTGTGCCAATCTCGCCAAATGGACCTAATGGCAGAGTACATTCTCTCCTGGCTTCAGTTGCTTTCAGCGTACTTACAGAATAACTGAGTTGAAATGTTTTAAAAGCACAGTTTGTTAGACTGAGTCTCTCTCTTGAAGGGCAAAGCACTTACAAAGAGACATGGAAAAGATCATTGGCAACTATAACCTTTTTTGGTTAATAAATCTCTGCATTTATGAGAATGATAATGTAATAATGTGATAAAAGAAGTGCTATTATTGCAATAAACAAATATTGTATAATTGTATAGAATATTTGCATGTGTATATATGTTTATATATGAAGAGTTCAGATGCAAAAGCCTCTAAATGCCATCTGAAATTTTCTTCTAAAATGATCATTTTTTATCAAGCTCGTATATTTAAATTCAGTAATTTCACTTAAATGACAATTAATGGGTAATTTTTCTTGACATTCAAGTGAAATTATTGAACTTAAATATACGAGCTTGATAAAAATGATCATTTTAGAAGAAAATTTCAGATGGCTTTTAGAGGCTTTTGCATCTGAACTCTTCATATATTTTATAGAATATTTGTATAAATAAAATTATAGGGGGAGATCGGGTGTGGTTGTAACATGAGGAGAGTTGTAACACCACCAATTCCACCAATCAGGGATAAGCTGGAGTCCTGATCATTTCAGTTTTTGCTCACTTCCATGTTAAATAAATGGTTGTCAAGGCAGGAAATAAGCACATGCAGATTTTATAAAGAAAAAAACATTTAACTTATATTAGATTATTGAAGTTTCTTAGGCAAAATGTGATGCATTTTTAACCTGCTAAGACAACTTAGAACCGTTTCTTTTTAATCATTTTACAGAACGCCTAGACGGTGGAAAAGAAAGACAGATAGACGTGTGTCTGCCAGTGTTTTTTTTTCACTGAGTCTATCTATCTATCTATCTATCTATCTATCTATCTATCTATCTATCTATCTATCTATCTATCTATCTATCTATCTATCTATCTATCTATCTATCTATCTATCTATCTATCTATCTATCTATCTATCTATCTATCTATCTATCTTTTTGTTAAATCAAACAGAGCATCGTTTTGTAAAAAAAGAAAAAGTGATATGAATATGAATATGAAAAAAAAATAGGAATATGATGAATAGAACAGAACAAACTGATCTGAATCTATCCATGGTCCTGGTACGCATCCCATACACATGGCAGATTCCCTACTGTCTGTCCAGTTCTGGATGGTGGCCCTGCAAAAGGCATGAGATCACTTGGCTTTGGGAGGAGATGCAATGCTTCCATTGTTCTGGTCCAGAAGCAATAAAACTCTCTCATGCTGTCCCGTTTGCAAAAGCCCACTGCTGTTGCTTTACAGCTAACATGATTTCACCCCTGACTGCTGTGAATCAGTAGGTCTCCTGGACCATTCTGGCTTTGATCTTTAACTCTCTGTCAATCAAAATTAGTTATCCTTCAATACCGACTCCTCCTCACTCCATACAGTCCTGTCTAAGAACAAGCACAGCTTTGTCTATGCTCTATGTCTTCATGAAAACAGCCACATGCTGAGTTTGAGTTGCTTCACACGAGTGCCACATGTCACCTTTGAGCCCACTGTTCCTTTGCTGCTGTACGAGATGCATTTCTATCAAATAATTAAGCTGTGATCTGAAGACAAGCAGTTATCTAGTCTTTATACGAGGTGTAAAATGGATATGGGACATGAAAATAAAGCCCATCCACATGATTTTTCAAGACCTCCATCACAACTGACAACATAAATCGCATTGTCAGTTCATTCAACGGCCAGATTCGTAACTCCCGTTGCCAGCTATTTCCAGTATTGCAACTATATTTCCTATGAAAGCAATAATAATATCCGACAACATTATTTGTTGTTTAGCTCAAATCAAACTCACTCTATATAGGTTTAGTCTTTCCCTCTACTTTAACACAAGAGGCCACTTCTCTCTCTCTCTCTCTCTCTCTCTCTTCGCACACACATACACACACACACACACACACACACACACACACACACACACACACACACACACACACACACACACACACACACACACACACACACACACACACACACACACACACACACACACACACACACACACACACACACACACACACACACACACACTCAGGCTGGTTAAGCTCATACACAAATGTATATGCATGAACGACTGACTCTTGCTAACTTTAACTTCCTATAGATGCCATTTGAGTCTCCTTAGTAAGGAAATTGGCTTTTTACCTTTGAAGCAAGACTATAGACACCATATTCAGTGTAACCCCCCCCCCCCCCCCCCCCCCCCCCCATTCATATGAGTGGCTCTTTACAACTGCCATAAGCATATTTATACTTCAAAGCTTCATATTGAAAAAAGTATTGTACATTAATAGTTCAATATATTTAGTGAAATGTATATCCTTCAGATTTGTTTGAAAAGAACATACTATAGACATTTATCTCCAGCTCATTGCAGCAAAGATATTACTTAAATTACTGTTTTATTTTTGCTTACCTTAATCTGCATCCAAACAAAACAGAGAATTATAGAATGACTTGATTTCTTGGAGTGACTGTTTCCAAAAGTGCCTTGCCAACTGCCAAACATACGTCATCGTTCTGCTGTTCTACTCACCTTTTCATCTTTCTGACAACATCAAGTTTTGTTCATCGCTTTTATCATTCTTTCTTAACGGTGAGTGTAAGTCTAAGCAAGAGAGTGAGTCACAAACAGATCGCTAAAATCTTTCAGTCAAAATGACATTTGATACAGCCTTTTAAGAGAAAGCTCATATATTTCACAGTGTTTCTTGTTGGAGAACCAGAGGTTTACTTTACAAGCCAATCAGAGCATAAAAATATGGCATAAATCATAGCTGACATAAACATATTTTAAAAGCTCCAAGGAAAGAAAAAAAATGCTTTAATACTGAATTTGAGCCTCCTAAAATGCCATTGTAGACTTAACTTAATGGTTAGCCTTAAAGGTTATTACACTGCTTTTTATATTATTCATTCATTGATTTATTTATTTTAGTGGGTTGAGAAAGGGATATCTTCATTGTGCTTGTTGAAAGAAACATCACACGCACACATTTTTCTATGTCAAGATGATGTATTGGATATTGTGAAGCCATTATTTATACTTAATCCCTTTTCTAGGCATTTCTTATTGTTATCCAGAAGATATAACTCAATTTAGCATAATGAACAAAGTTTCACATGACATCATGCTGCATTCTCCCTATGCAATCATGTTCAGAAGCTCCACATAATTGTCTACATCACGGCTAAACACTGTATATGGCAACATACCAATCCCAAATCCACCGACCATTGAAATACTCAATTTCGAAACAATCCAAAACCTTCGGACACAATATACCACAAAAGATATCTGTTTGTACTCGCCGCATGAAGCATCCTAACTTACTAAGCAGCCTGACCTCGAGTGTCTAGACACATTCAGCACGTTTCTTTACCTGTGTGCATTTCTGTGGGGCCTTTTGAAACACTTGCCAATAAAAATATATAGACTAGCAGGGTTACAGAGCCAGGGGAGAGAGGGTAATGCTACCTCAGGGTATTCAGATTCATTGAGTTTGTAAAATATAGTCTGTAGCAGGACGAGTGAGCCAGAGCAGCAGATAAATCTAATTAATACTATCTTGGGGATAAATGCAAGACTTTGGATCATTTTACCAGCCCTGCTGTTTATTATTTATGCCTGCATAAAAACCAATGCCAATTCCTTTTTATTTTTATTGTATATATGATTCTGTGTCCCAGGATCAGCAAGACCTCATTTTTAATGTTTTAAACACTATGCGATTGATGGCTCTAACAGAGAGAGAACATGATGTGGCCGTTTAAAACCTCCTCGAATGTTGGGGTCTTAATGTTATATGAATTATATCACTCAGACCCTTTAATGTTCTGATGGCCTCTACGCAGAAAAAAATAACCGGGTAAAGATTGGTTTGTTTGCAATTAGGATGCTGGCAGTCATCATTCTGAGGAACTGAGGGGAGAGGTGAGCCAGAGGCCACAATTCACTCATACAGTTGCACACCGATCAAACACTTGACGGTAATCCCAGGAATTTCTAGAACACCGCTGAGCATGAACTATGGGGATATTTGGTTAAATTGCAAAAACGTAATGGTGAAAATTGGACTTAAATTACACGTGATGTTCCCACATGGGATGGGAATTTAGTGACAGAGATTTTTGGAATGCATAAAAAAATAAAAATAAAAAAAAATAAACATCAGTCAGAAATAACAATGCCATTGAGAGTTTGGAATTTGAATGGAGTGTAAATGTTGGATGAAAACTTCCATTAACGTTTTGCTTGGAACTACCTCCACACTTTTCCACTTGAAAGCTGACAAAAGAGGCAAATATTATTCCAAAATATTCTATTATTGAAAAAATACTCATCAGCAATTCCGGGCATTAAGGATTTTCCTTGTCAGTGCAAGTCAGTGCAAAAATAAAAAAATAAAGGTTTATGTGAACCGAAATTACAAAATTATTTGTCTTTGAAAGAATCTTGAAGAATCTCTAAAACCAAATAATATTGTTGGTGGTGAAAATATTATTCCATGAAAGCCATCCATGAACGACAGCGTGAAGCCAAAGAACTGTATTTACAAACCATTAAAGTTACAAATACAAAAAGTTGATTCTCCTCATTACTTTCTATGGATTTTTTTTTAATCCTTGTCAAGCCATTGTTAAATCACAACAGCTAAGGATTTCTTTTGATTGTGATTTCTTCCTGGCAGCCACCCACGGGGTTTAAGACTTTGCCGTGAAGGTGAAGGTCATGGGCCTCTGGGACTTGTTCAGGAAATGACAGCACACCGCTTAGACTTTAATGAATATAACTCCGTCTTTGTACATACAACACCGAGTCTGTAACTTTGGAAGGTTTTTCTTCCTGGAAACCAATTTCAGAGCATAGATTTGAGTTAAACTGCTCTGCAGTGATCCATTTTCACATGGCAGAAAGTGGCTCATGAAAAGATGAGGCTCCCTTCGAAATATGAAGAGAATTTGATGAGAAGTCCTTTCCGTTCTTATTGTTGGGAAATGTAAGACTCAGAGACACTGAGAGATGACTTAAATGCTATCCAGAATCCAGCCATCACAATGATTCATGGCAATCAATGACAGCGACAGCTACATAAAGTGTCTATTGTGAGATGAAAAGGGAAGGCAAGTGCCTGTGGCTCAGGAAAGGGAATAGACATAAATTGAGCAGGAATACTCCATCATTTGTTTAGCTGAACAGCCTCTTGTGCCAAGTGGATTACTTTAGCACACTTCAGAATGACTCTTTCATTAAGAAATGATTGTGGGAACCATCTTAAAGTGGTCTCTAAGGAATAGTGGACAGACAGAGCAATTCATATTTCATAGGCCTCTTTGGACTTCACTGACAGAGGTGAAACATAATTAAAGTGAAGCATTGCAGTGACGTAACCCATTTAAAAAACAAATAACAACAAGGAGATCTGCTGAATATTTTTCCACCCCATCAGCCAGGCAATTTGGGCAAATAAGGTCGTTGTAAGAGCAATTGAACTTAAAATTGGTTTAGTCTTTCCCTCTACTTTAACACAAGAGGCCACTTCTCTCTCTCTCTCTCTCTCTCTCTCTTCGCACACACATACACACACACACACACACACACACACACACACACACACACACACACACACACACACACACACACACACACACACACACACACACACACACACACACACACACACACACACACACACACAAACACACACACACACGAAATTCCCTTGACCATCTGCATGAACTATAGCACCAGTGCAGTTCATGATGAATTTGTAGAGGGAAAAGAGTGAAAAATCATGCAAAAAGTATTTATTGAGACTAATTCTGTGGTGGAAGAAAAATATTTGATTAGCTTTGCAGCGAGCAGTCAGTAGTGTTGGTCTAGTCCACGATGATACGGAGAGAAACAGCAGGCCTTTGTCTGCAGACAGAATGGCGCTCTCTATGGGGTCACTGCAGGATTCCAAACATCACAGACGGGGCAAAACTATACACTGGAATTCCTCTCCCTCTATGAATGTTTTATTAGCCATGTGAACAGGTCAGAAAGTCACCCCCCGCCATACAATCATCGGCCGTGGCGCAGGGGCACGTCCGATCCCAGCTTACTGGCTGCTGCCTGGATCAACTTGAATGCGGTTAGCATGATCAAGACAGTATCAGCTTTACAGCTAAAACAACACCAAGCTGGAGTTCTGGAAAAGTAATGGAACGCACATGTTAGAGTAAAAATATCCTAGCAATAAGGCAATGTCGCAAATTGTGAATTGGAAGAGATCTTTTTTGTTTGGACTTTGGCTGGTTGAAAAGGTTCACTCTGGTTGCATTATGGTCCAAAGATTTAGAAAAACACCAATTGTTGCTGTGCATCTTTATGTTGGTATCCTTATATGAAGTTTATGCATTAACCAGCATAGATCTTTAGTGATATTTCAGTTTACCAGTTTCTTATTCAAAAGGTTTTACCATGGACCACCATGCAAGATTTCCCAGGCCCAGAATCAATGTTGGCTGGATGTTTTATTGAGGTGTTACATTGGGAGCATTTCCAGAATAAATGTTCAACACCTCCCTCAGTAAACACACACATCCACTGTATTATAATACTACACCACCCATTCAAACATTATCCACAACAGCATACTGCACAGAACACGGAGCGGATCTGAGAATGTCACATGTTCGCAATTTAACATATTTAATCATTTAACTTTCTGTAGTTACACCAGTAGGTGGTGACAAGTTCCTGTCTCTAATCGAGGGGGTCCTTGAATCATTCAGAGAATCGTTCAATAGCACTTAATTCATTCAGCAAAGAAACTGTTGATTACGAATGAGTCATTGAATTATTTACTCAACAGATTCAATAAAAAACAATTATTCAGTTAGGAACAAAACACAGCTACAGTTAGTTGCTTTGAGATGCGAAATATTTGATTCTGTTTGGATTCATTAGGAACTAATTTCAACAGCAGAGCAAAAATAAAGAAAGTAATTGGCAAAAATGCAAGTGCACTACATGGAAATCTAAAAAAAAAGATGCCATTTGAGCAGGTAAGTGCCATTTCTTATGCTGTTGTCTTGAGTAACAGGAAACAAGAGATAACCAGTTTAAATGGAAAGGATCAAAAATTGACTAATAAGGCAACTGAAGATGCTGTTAATGTGGGGACCCTTTATAGGTTAATAATTTACACAGCCCATCCTTGAATAGCACTACAACAACCTACAGTATAGGCTATAACGAAATGACAATAGCTAAAGCTATCTGAAAACCACCCTGACAGCTCTAAAATATAAACAATTACATGCTTACCGTAGTGATTCAGGTTAAGAAAAAACACAGGCTAAAATATGGATTTATCATTCTTGCTCAACATTTACTTTTTGTAAAAAAAATGTGTTTTTATAAATAGCCTTTGATCTGACTTTAGGTCTGAATATTCAGAACAATAACAGTCTTCTCGTAAACAAGACAAGACAGGCTACATAATGCTTGTAATCCTGTGGGCTTTTTCTCTAAGGGCGAACACGGATTGTAAATAATCAGAGACAGCTACACTAGTCCTCCCTCAGAGGTGACTGAGTGAATATTATGATTGATAATGCCTTACATAATCTAAAGCTAACTAGGTGAAAGGCCAATGTAATTTAGTACTCACACTTAAAGGTGAGTGAGGCCATCAAGCTCCATGTACACTGCTCTGACCCGCAAAGCCCTGCCTCCTAAAATCTGTTAAGCTGTCTTCATTTACAGCATTACTGATGGTGTAAACAATCTCACGTGTCAAATGGGTTTTCTTAAATCAACTGGAACACGAGGAGTGGGAATATAGTGTGGAATGACACACTGAAACTATGATTTTGTCATGTTTCTTGTGCATGTAAATGTTTGATGGGATAAGAAATAGCCTAGTTTTAGTGTAGTTTTTCGTTTATTAAAGATAATTATTTTGATCTTTTTTATTTAAGTAAAGTACGTTTTCCTAAAGAGATATATGTGTTAAAATGACTGATGACCATTCTCAGTTAAAACAACCTTTCTTAAACCATCTCCCATCTCTGTGTTTGTTATAATATAGTATATTATAAACATCATATAATATATTTCTTCATTTCCTGTTTTGAAGTCATTGACGAATGTCTAAAATATTTCAAAGACAATACTTGTCATGTTTTTCATCTTAATTTAATTTAGCATGACTCTGGCACAAATGGTTAGTGAAAATAAGCTTTACCCTGAGCTGAGTTGGCTTTTTGTTCTTGTGGATGTGTACAGTTGATTGGCTTCATTATAACACCCCGAGCCCTTCTGTCTTCCAGTTCTTCTTAGTCATAATACCTTTTTAGTTCTCTTCATGATCCAACTTTTTTTTCCCACAAAACATTGTGGAGTGTCATGTGTGTTGTTGCTGCAGGTCAGTGGGCTGGAGCAGATAGAGTCATTATTTGGTTAGTGCTCACACCAGCTGGCATTCGCCGCCTGTGAATGAAGAGGCCTTTGTGGACAGTCAAGAACCCGCTGGGCATGCTGAAAACACATCCACGACATGAGAAGCAGAGAGAGGGAAGGCCTCTGCAAAAACAGAGACGACCAAGGTCTCTGCCAGTACAATCATGGCAGTCCTCATGTTCTGTCAGAGTCTTACCCAAGAGACGGCCCTTGGGACATCGCAAGCGCTGGTGAACTCATACAGGATACCTTCACACTCGTTGTGGGCTCCTCCACTTGAGAACGAGAGCCAAACGTCTGAAAAGGTATCCTTGCAGCAGGTTTTGAAAGACTTGATGTAAAAAAAAGGCCTCATTTCCAAGCAAAGCAAAGTGAGAGTGTAAATGTAGAACTAAAAAGAGTTTCATATATTATTGAAAGATAAAAGAGTGCTTGTCAGCGGAGCCTGCGAACCAGAGACTTGTCTGTCAGCACAGAGCTTCTTGGGATGTAAGAACAACACTTAACAGCGCAGCAGTGTCTCTGAGACAAGTGGCAGCACAAGATTGATGAGTCTTGTCATCCTTGCTGGGATTTGTGCATCAAGTTAATAGCGTGGTGCCATTAACTGAGGAATAATTGCTATCAGATGTGGGAATGACAGCAGGCTTTGCGGCAGGTGTGATGTTGCCCGCAGGTCTAATGCTCTTTACCTGTGAGATCAAAGCTGGTTCATCGCTTACCTCACAAGCAAGGTCTCCTGTAACCCATGACCTCATCCTGCTGTGTCCAGTGATACAGTCATGGGATATCCTCATGTCTTTGTGATGCTTTGCAAACAATTGGCAGAGATGCTTCAAATGATTCTAAGATATTTCATCTTTATGTACTAATCCCTAAAAAGAAAATAATCTGTCTAAATGAAGAATTATAGTCCTATTCTCACATTCAGGTTAAGTTTTTCATATTTGGTTTTCTTTCAGTGTGATCTTTTTACCAAGTTGACAAAGTCATTTACACAATTATATACAAAATATCGTTCAGAAAGTTGGGGTCAGTAGTATGATTTTTTGGTTACACTTTATTTTAAGGTGTTCGTGTTACAGTGTAATTATACATTTAAGAACTGAGTAGTAATAATTAACTACATGTACTTATAGGGTTATGGTTAGGATTAGGGTGTGGTTGAGGTTAGTTGGATGTAATTAAGCACAATTTATAGTAATTATTATAGTATGTAACGTTTGTAACAAAGACACTAAAGTAGCATTACTTTTTACTTTTTTTCTTTACTTTTGTTCAGCAAGGAAGCATTAAATTGATTAAAATTGTCAGTAAAAGACATTTAAAATGATAAAAAATTGACAATTTGAAATAAATGCGGTTGAACTTTCTATTCATCAAATAATCCTGAAGAAAAGTGTCATGAAAAACAAGTGTTCAAAAAAATTATAATTCAAGAAGCAAAACAACATTCAACGTTGATAATAAGAAATGTTTCTTGAGCAGTAAATCAGCATATTAGAATGATTTCTAAAGGATCATGTGACACTGAAGACTGGAGTAATGATGCTGAAAAATTAGCTTTGCGGACACATTAATAAAATTACATTTTAAACCATAGTAAGAGTTATAAAGAATAATTATATTTCACAATATTTTACTGTATTTTTGATCAAGTAAATGCAGCCTTGGTGAGCAAAAGCCTTTCCAACTCCAAAGTTTTGAAACGCAGTGTATGTGTGCTCAGTTTCGTACAACTGTTACAATTGCACATTTTCTGAACTTTTGAATCCTGATTTTCACCGCACTCACAAGTAACTGAATAAACACTGAAGATCACATACTTTCACAGTTTAAATCCAGTTTGTTCCTGTTTAATTTCCCGGAGGAGCTCTTTGTTAGTCTATACCAGATAAACAACATTTCAAGGTATTTTTAAATTGCTGGAAAAACCATTTAACGCCACAGGGAGTCTGGTACTGTAAAGACATTAAAAATAAATACATAAACCTGAAATTGGAGATAAAGTCATCAAGCACAGTAAAAAAAAAAAAAAAAAAAGTGCCAAAGAAATCCACGAGTGGGATTTAAGGTTTATTCAGTCACTGCTCTGCTCTGGTGTTGCGTTTTAACCACTAAAAGCACAGCTCCTAAAAAAACAGGACTTACATGCAAATCCTGAACTGTGTGCTTTCTATTCATTGCAGCAACACACTGACACAATGGGTGAGGTAACACATGCTGAGAGGGCCAAAAAGCAAATAAATAGAATGAAAGTTGTTATTGCTTTGCACCCTTTTCATTGTGATCATATACATTTAGTATTCATCAGGCTATTAGTATCTGGTTTGTTTTATTATGCTTCAAACTCCATTAGAATTTAAATTCCCTTGTGTTATTTTACTGTTTAAGTCATAGTATTTATCATGTAAAAAAATATATATTTATCTTGTTCTTCCAGAGCTACTTCTGTCGGAGGTTCTTTAAATGGCTCTGAAAGTGCATCTGAAAGCTTTCAGATGTGAAAACAGATTTCCCAAATTCCCAATTGAGCATGAGTAATTTACTACATGCACTTAAAAGTTGTCACCCATACTTGTACAAACAAGGGTAGCCCATAGCACACTTTCTGCAAGTGAGGCATATGGAAAAACCCAGTATTTCCCAGAGACTATAGTGTGCCCAGTACACTTCAAACAGGGGCGGAAGTTTTGCACCATGGCTCAAATCAATGGGGCTTTTCTCCAGGTAAGTGCAAGCCCTCTGGCTTTGGCCAGGGTAAATGTCAGGCTTCGGGACAGTGAGTTTATCTTGGACCAGTCTGGTATTTTTACACCTTTCATAAAAACTCATGTCTGACCACTCTGTCATTAGGCTTCCATCACTGGACAGGTGGAGTTTTTTTTTTTTCCTCAGAGATGGTGGTCAGTCTTTTGTTTGACTCTATACTGTACATGTGCCATACAGAATTTCTATGGTTGCTTAAACACAATTAAGAGTGTTAGGGGCCAACACAGCTTGTAATGATTAGGGATGGAAATCATAAGAAATTTAGCAATTCCTTTTCCAATTTCTCTTAACAATTTTGGTTCCTTAATGGTTCCATGTTATTTTGATGACGAAATATTTGGAAATAAATAAAGTGTAAAGTGACAATTTTAAAAAGAAAATAACATTTAAAACTACTCTTGCAAAAGTGTTTACACATATATTTTAATAATTTATTTTTACAGAATACTGCTGACAAAACGACACTAACAACACAAAGTCAAATACACAACCAGTCAGTAGCTACTGATTTTTTTATGTGTTGAATTCGGTATGAAAATGCAACAAGTAGCCTATAGTCTAAAAATGCTTTTAGGTTCAAGACGGAGAAAAAAATTGAACAAACGCTTCGTTTGGTTTTGTCAGTGTCGAATTCAGTAAAAAATAACCTGTTCTTATATAAGCCATTCTTCCAGGAACTTAAATTACATTAAACTGACTTAAAGGATAGTTCACTTTGAAATCACAGCCACGTCCAAGGGGCGTCCAAGCATTCTCTGGTCCAAGTGATCTGAGGTCGCCGGCGCTTCGGTCTTTTCCGGCAAGCGCCGGAAGTGATCTCTCGCGCGTGTACGTTACTCATACAAATTTTTTTAAATTTTTTTTATTGTTTTCTTTTACGACGGTTTAAACATCCCGGATAAGCGCAAATTAGTACCATTAGTCGTCTTACCTACAATCTCTGTTCTGTGTAAACAATGAGTGACGTACACGCGCGAGAGATCACTTCCGGTTCCGGCGCTTTCCGGAAAAGACCGAAGCGCCGGCAACCTCAGATCACTTGGACGTGGCTGTGTTTACAAGAGGTAAAAATGATATAAATACTGTTCGTTTTCTCACACAAACCGCTCGTTTCATGTCTTAGGCCATCAATGTGTACTTACATTTACGAGTCATTAAATCATGTTTAATTTGGACTTCTCTGTGTATGCTCTTTGAGGAAGTGACCGTAGACCTGCATTATATGACTGACAGACAAGAACGGTTTGACCTAAAAATATCAAAATTGAAACTACTGCGGAAACAAAGACACCTACATCTTGGATGCCCTAGATGTAAGCTAAAACATACCAAAAATTAATTTCAAAGTGAACTATCCCTTTAATAATAATTAGTTGAATCTTGTACAACTTATAATTTTTTTTTTGAAAATTGCTTAGCTTATTTTGATGAGTTATAGCAATGTAAAAACATTATATTCTCATAACTTATTAATTATATATAATTTTTTTACAGTGGTTGCACTGTAAAATCTGTATTTTTTTTAATCAGTATAAAGAACATCTTTAATAGTCAGCTGTCTAATTTGGTCGCGCTGTATGGTTTTGATTCACTGAAAGAACCAAGAGTCATTCGTTCAAAAATCTGACAACATTGGTTGCGCTATATGTTTTATGTGTCTTCACTTTATTTGTCATGTTGTAGACATAGTAGAGGTGGAATAACATTGCAGGGTATATTGTCATAGTCTTTTAATACAGGTTTCCATCACTGAAAAGGTGGAGTTCCTTTCTCAGAGATGGTGGTGAGTCTTTGTTTGGCTCAACAGTTCATGATATAGACTAATAAAATATTTTTTATTCTACATTTTCCCCCATGGATCAGATTCTCCTTTTTTATGTTTTTTTTTATAAAATTGCTAAACCAAAAGAGCTGCTTATGCTATTAATACTTCTTGTCTCCCCTATGGATATTTTTGAATACAAAGCAGAACAAAGTGTGGCTTCGCATAATGGCAGTTGTTGTTTGTTTTGCTAACCCACTAAGATGGTTAAGGTCTCTGAAATGGCAGAATTTGCTTTGGGGCTGAATAAGACGTAGCAAGGCTGATGTGGTCGGTTACAATGCCTGTCGTTTCTCCCCGCTGTGCCACCCATGAGCTAAAATTGCTAATGGCCCTGCCATGTATAAATACCATTCTCTAGCTAATTAGTCACAGTCACCCGCTGAGGGCTGCGGTTGCAGCTCAGACTGTAGGTGAGGCCAAAGGCCCACGTTTTAAATTCTCTCCTGCAAACAATACATGTCAGAAAGCTTTATCATGATCATTATTCTGCGGTGTTAGAGAAGTTGGTTGGAGCTGAAAATAGGGAAGCAAAAATCGGAGAAGTCATAAAATTGCAAAGTGTTCAACTCAAGCTATTATAAGGCGAGAAATTAGGCCTCATTTGAAGAATAAATGCAGAGGAAGGACATTTTCTTTCTCGAAATGTGTAAAGCATGTAAACAAAGTGCATTGAATTATATCAGTAGTCACATTTTTGTTTGTGGGTCAAGGCAGTCGCGAGTTCTGTAATTTGCTGCAATATCCTGCAACATGCATCTTTTACATATTGAGACTTTTGGCGATCTCATCGCATATATTCATGATCCTGCAAGAGAAGCAAATGCATAATTCTTTTTTTTCTTTCTTTAAAAAAATAAAGTTATTAGAATTTTTTTAAAGTGATGGATGAAGAAAGCGAAGTCATTGAATTAATTCAGAAGGAAACACAATAGTCAGACCTTCATCAGTGTTGCACCTAGGGCTGGGCGATATGGAGCAAAAAATATATCTCGATATATTTTGCTATATCTCGATATTCGATATATATCTCGATATCTTTACAGGAAAATGGATGTGAATACAACTCAAAATATAGGCCTACAATCAATAGAAAATTAATTTTCCATAACAGAATGTAACTAAATGAGAAAAATTAAACACAGGGCCTGAATTTCGTCATCATTATTAATCACGTGATTCATATACAGAAACTGAATAAAGTAATCAAATGGAAAATAACACTGAGTAGTATTTTAGTCCTGAATAAATTAAATACATAGGTTATTAATCCTGATTCCTTTAACTTAAAGCTATCTTTTGTTGTATTGACAACAAAATGAATGACACATATGGCTGCCGTCACTTTAAGAGGTAGTGCACGGATCCTGTGTTCATTATACTGGCATGCGTTTTATGCTTATTAAAGACAAAACCGACTATGTTTAGAATATACTCACGACGACCGAAGTTGACAATTTTGCGTGTTAAAGCAATATAATCCGCGAAAAATAACTTTTGTTACTGGCCAGCTGTTCTTAAGGCGGATTTTCTATGAATGTGCGCATAGAAAATAATCTCTCAGAGAGCGCGCGAGCACTGATTAGTTTAAAATCGCTTGAATGTTTAAACTGGTAAGACTTAAAAAGACGTGCAAATGGTAAACTTCAGTCACGATGCACTGCTGGCCCGATTGTGCGAGTGAATATCCATCATGTCCCGACTCCTAAACGCGAGTGTGTTTTATCGCCGCAGCTCTTGATGCTTGCCTTGCACAACACATTATGAGAGACGAGAAAGAAGCGGCACCGCTGAACACTCACGCTGTTTGTGAAATTGCGTCTGGCAGATAGTTGTTAAAAGAATGATTTGATTTTATAATCTGTGTGGATTACGATTGCGGGAATTTCCCGCATTATAAATGGGAGACCTGCGGGAATGATTAGAATTATGCGCAATACCCGCGCCGAAATTCGAGCCCTGCAATAGTTTAAAACAAGACGTTTGTAGTAGCCTTCTGATTACTGGAGTCCATTAATCGAACTTCCATGCCTCTTATATAGTAATTATATATTGTAGTATGTAGGCTACCAATTTACTAATGCAATTAATGCTCACACTCGGTTTCTCTCGTGCTCTGTCGCTCGCGCGCAGACACACTCGGAGTTCTGTAGCCTCCGGGCTGGTTGCGGATGAGACAATTGTTGAATGAGACAACACGCGAGGTGAGGGGGAACAAAAGCAAGGAGGCGGGGGCGAGCACAGCACAGAGAAGGCAAACAAGCAAAGTGGCGAAATCAGGATTAAATATAAACAATATATCGATATATACGATATGTCAAAATCCATATCGTGTTTAAAAAATATCTCGATATATTTTAAATATCGAGATATCGCCCACCCCTAGTTGCACCTTCAGTTGCATCTGCATCAGTTGCAGCAAATGCAAACACATTAGTCCCTGGCATAGTGTACAGAATATGGCAATGCATATGGAAAGTGAGAAGATTGTCATTGTTTTACAAAGAGAATAGCAGATGGCCTGGATCTTGCCTCTGGCACTTGTGCCCTCTCCCGCTTCTGCTATTAAAACATGATGGGTGGAGGAGGGAAACTTAATATTTCAACTCTGGCTAACAATTTGTGAGCTTCACACTTCACAACAAAGGCGACTGAAAGTTCTTTGTTGGATGGCATTAATCATGGCATTGAACCTCAGTGTTAACAACAGTAAAAGGCAGCCAAAAAAAAAACAGGGGTGCTTTCATTTACTTTTTCGTTAAGATCTGTGGTCTCTGGGATTCTAGGCATTTTCTTTCGGTGATATTTCATGTCATCCCTGTTGTTTGCAGCGGCTCGGTTTTCATCGCCGATCGTGACTTTCATTACTTTTGATACCTTGCCAATGTACTATCAACAAAAACTTATTTTGTGATTTAGTAGCCAGTCCAGTCCAGTATCAAAACTTTACCATTAAGAAACAAGAATCAGCCATTTGAAATTTATTTTACAGGAGATTTTTTTCAATATAATTTTTATGTATTTTTCCATGTATCATTTTTTTTTAAAACAGTCAATTTAATCAGTTCAAATTATTTCAAATAGTCAATAATCATAATATAATTTGAATTTGTGGTTTTTTTTTTAATTTAATTAATGGTTTGTTCGTTTTTTGCCTCCAAATTTTTTGTTTCAGGGCACTTTTTTTTCCATTTTTTTGTGGAATTTTTGACCCGTGCCCCCTTTAATTTCTTACCCTGCTCCAGAAAATGTAACCACACCATTTTTTTCTTCTTATGAAACAAATCAGTTCTGACAGTCCAACTGATTTGAGAGAAAAAAGAGCCAAGCTTTGAATGTCTTCCTCTCAAATGGAAGGGGAGGCTCTCATGAAATGCCTGTTGTTTTTAGAAGCTTGGAAAAAGTAACAGACTGGCCTCAGACGCAGGGGGATTCCATATGTGAAAACACGTCACCTGGGCTTCCCTCGTCATCTTTTTCCTCTCTTTTGCTTAATTCTCTAATTTGTGCTGTTTTTGGACAAAGAAAAGGCAGCAGATTTTTACCAAGTTGTTATGAATCAATCAAGTTGTTTCTGAGGTAAATTGCTAGCAAAATATAGAATACACAACATTATAACCTGTTTGAAGTGCCTTTTCTCAGATCTCCTTCCAGTTTGCTCAGATCAGAGGGGCTGATATGCCTGATTATTGACCAATATTTGGATGAAACCCGAGCTTTGGACTGGGGGCGACAGCTCTTCCTTTTGATTGGGTCAGTGATGAATTACAAGGAAGTGCAGTAACTGGAGCCGAATCTACCACACGATGAGAGGCAACTGTGTGTGTTTTATGTAAGGACAGACAAGCTCCCGTTTCCCATTGTCTCTGTCTGAGACTTCCATCAAACAAAGGGTTAATGTTACAAAAGTCTGAAACACTTGAGCAGTGTGTGTGTCTGCTAGTGACCATCACTTATTATTAATGAAGTGTCAACAGTGAAAGATGTGTGAGAAACATGCCATGTTCCACATCCGTCATAGTATATGTAATAAACTCCAGACACCTCACTTCCTCTTCCTCCGCACACAAAATAACACCCACTTAGAGAACTCTTGTTTATTTTTGTGTTACTTATGGTATAAACAATAAAATTGAAGTAGTTTTAATATGGGCAAAAAACATACAAAAGACAAAACCAATCAATCAGCTTGAGTTTCCAAAAGCAAAACGTTCATGCTGTATATGAAAGCTGTGCAGCTTTCTAATTTAATAAGATATTTTATGGAAAATGGTTTTAAGTCATTTCCTATCCACACTTCATTATTAATCCTAAACACTCAAGAGTTGTCAATGGAAAACAGCACTGCAGTATTTTAAAGATGTTATTTCTTCAAGCTCCTTAAAGTAAATCCTTAGGTCATTCTAATATGCATATGCAAGTACAAATCTCTCCCTGAAGCTCAGAAATTAATGCACAAAAGAGAGGATATTTTCCTGCTCTGGAAAAAAAAGATCTTATCAAACTCACACTGCTGCCTAGTGCCATCGAGTCCTCTTGCGCCACCTACAGGTGCACATTAGTTTACCTTTATTTATCTATCCTGTTTGTTTGTTTTAATTCATAATTTTCATTTTTGCTTTATTTCTTATTTTTTTGTATATTATACTCTGTCATCAAAAAGGATGAAAAAAGCATCATAAAAGTAGTCCATGCCGCTAATATCTTCTGAAGTCATACGATAGCTTATTCATGAATTTAATAAGTTCGTTAATCTTTATTCTGCTAAATCTCAAATAAAGAAGTGATTTTGTTAGGGAAACTGCTCAAATGACCCATGTCAGACCACATCTAATAAAGTCACTCACAGTCCATTGTGCCAGAATTAGCTAGCGCTCATTCACAACTATCAGAGCCTAAAACTGTCACCACTCCTGACAGAAACTGCTCAGCATCATTTGATTTCTGATCTTTGTGTCTCTATGTCACAGAGATTTAAAAATGAAGAGTAAATGCCTGGCCCCTTTTGATACTGTAACTATTTTTTGCCTTTGTCTTCACGGATCCAATTAGCCGAAACAGGCTCTTTAATGACCGGGGAGATCCATCGCACACTTTGTGGCCATCACTTTTAATGCCTCAAATCAAATCAAATGGCAAATGAAGGCAGCAAGGAAAGGCAGCGCTCTCCCGTTCTTCAGGCGGAAAACAAATGACCCGAATTAAGGGTCTCATCAGTACTGTCTCCCGGATCAGAGCTCCTCTGCCTGTCAAAGTCACATTTTAATCGCCAAGGTAATTTGAATTCACATTAATGAAAACAAATGGCTCCCCGAGCTCCTGGTGCTCAGTGTAATAAATTATTATTGCTCCCAACAATCACATCTCTTTGCATTTTTCAATTACACGCCCCCTGTTGAGTTGCTCAAGGATAGCCCACTTTGATGAAGATAAACGATCTTCCCGGGACGTCGGAGTGTCTGCTACCTCATTGTAATAGTTTTCTAATTTAGGCACATCTTGCATGATGTGAGACATGATTTATCTGTCTATATCTCTGGCTTGACATCACAGTAATGTAATTGAAAGCAGGTGCTAATTACACCTTTGATTGGGCAGGAACATTAACAAACAAAGGATGGTGGCTTTATCGGGAAACCTATTTTCCACACAGCGATTTAACAGTAATTAACATCATGTCAACAAGTTTTATTTATAAAAGTCAAAGAGTGGGATTTACTTTTTGCGGATGGAGTCTTTAGATTAATCAAGCCACTGCTGTTTCAAAGTGTCGTTGATGCCCTCTCCATCTGGCATTGTGGTTAATTGGCATCCCAGATTTCCCTACAAGCCAAGTAATCTGTTGTCCAATGTCACCATCCCCCTGTCTGTCACCGCGAGTGGCTCAAGTTTCCTGATCCAAGCTGCTCTCGGTCACTGACGCAAACCGGATCCCTGGGTGTATGGTGCACTGTAAAACAACTTTCAGATTTATCACCTTTGAAATAATATTTCTCATTCTTTATCCACAATAAAAATGATCGACTGGGCCAATATAAACAATAGCGATGGGAAAAAACATACAGAATCCTGTGAATTGTTTAAACACGCCTACATCACACACTTGTGTCTGTGATTTATAATCCAAATACACGCAACTCAGTGTACCTCTCAGGATCTCTGGAGAGCCGTATTAGTCCTGTCATCTATTCAACAAAGAACCTGAAGTTCTGCAGGCTCGGATTGCAAGGGAACATCATTAAGATGTAATTGCTGAATGGTTAACATTGCAGGGCACTGGATTTAACTGCACTTTGAATAAAGGTGTTCATTCTAACAGAGCAGCCGGGAACACGTTGCCAACCCACAGTGGTGTTAATGACAGGCACTCATTCAATGTCTCTCACTCCCTGGAAGAACTTACGATAATTGTTCTGGTGCCGTGGAAAAGCGAGTTTTTAAAGATGGGCCGAGACGGGGCCAGCCAGTGGGTCTAAAAACAGATGGTTTCTACCACTTAAATTCACAAGCAGTTTTTGTCCACACAAAAATACCTTATATGTTGAAATTTTAAAAGTGTTAATTTTTTATAATAGAAAAATTAAATATCAGCTGTCCTTCCTGTCTCCCTGTAGCACTGTCTCAGGCGTCTTAAATCACAGTTGCAGTTTATTTATCTGGCAACATCTCCTCATGTCTCCTGCAAAAGGACCATGGCATGTTCAGGCAGGTGATCAGGGACCTTGGGCATCTTTCTTTTGTTGTTTTTCTGAGTCAAAGGTCTCTTTAGTGTCCTAAGTTATTGGAACTGTAACATTAAAGGTGTTGTATGTAATTTTTTTGCCTGTACTAAAGCATAAAAATACCATAATATGTTTGCAGACATTTAGGAAACAGTATAGGGAAGTTCACATATTTGTTTCTCTGAAAAACAATGCTACAGCCAGTTATTTTACTTTGAAATGTATGTTCCGTGACAGAATGTCTGTTTTTGTTTTGGTCTGTGTGACTCCACCCCACTGCCAGTTTACCCAATAGTATTTCGACACCCAGGGTTGCCAGTTGGCAAAAACAGCGTATTGCAGCCATGGAATAGCAAACGGACTGGGTCAGAGATCGCAGATTCCACCCGACCTAAAAAGCCTCGGCAACCATCTAAAAATCTCGTTAAACGGGAGCATATGAAAATGTGTATATATAAACCCATCAATTTACAGTAAATCTCCTAGCCTTCCATTGTCAATTGTGCTCGCTCTTGTTGCGTGTCCTCAATCTGGCAACCCGCATGAGCGTCGAGTTTGAGGAGGAGGGAGCCAGGTAGGGGGCCAACTTAACCCAGTAGGGCAATCTTACCCCTCTTTTAATATTTTACATTTTGTACTATAACAACTAAATTAGCAAATGTTTCTGTTTATTTCCTATAATAACACATTGGCTGATGCATCATCTTCATGCACATGCTAAACTTATATCTAAATATGTTACAATTTAAAAGTAAATTCACATTTTTCTTAAGGCATCTTCCCCCATCCTACCCTATATATAACTGTCAATTCTCAGTGTCAATCAACAATATCTGTCAATCACGGGACAGACAGGTCAGGTTAACAGGGGGTCAATTTGCTCTGTATCCCGCTCACTCAAAATGAAACACCATAACCACAGCTGGAACTGCATTCACTTTTCACAAGCTTGGCCTCTTCTCCGCTGGCAAGCTTAATGCTGAAAAATAACACCAAATGCTCTTCCATTCAACATACAGACAGACGGTTATGTCTTCAGAGCATTCTCATTGAGTGACATGAAAAGGTCTAATCACCAAAGAGGTCCTCCAGTGAGCACTTTTCAGAAACATTTTGGTTATTCCATTGACTTTACATGTCCTTGGAGAACCACTGAACCCTTTAATATGATGTAGATAAGGGTTGGCTTGCAGATGTACAATTCGTTCTACCTCCCAAGTCATCATGCTGGTAATTACTATTCTTCCATATTAGACTCTTGGCACAGCACAATATAAAGGGATTGATTTACCCATCTGAGGTCTAAAAAGTTTTTTTCAGTATTTATAAGGGTAAGTTTGTACATTTAGGAGTAGTACCTCTGTTGGGACTGTTTTTTGAAAGCCTGGAGCAACAAAACAGTGTTGACAAAAAGGGTTATGCAAATGTTAAAGACATGTTCAAATATTTAATCATGAATCAATATCATTCATTTATTAATATTGTTCATATATACGAGTATACCCCTGTTTATTTCCTTTGTCTGTTATTGTTTGCTGTCAATGTATACGCAATAGGATTCTATTAAAGTCATAAAGTCAGAATAAGCCTCAATTGAGTATATTTAAAAGAAAAGGGGGATTTGCCAGCAGTGTATCTCCTCCTCCCCGAACAGAAGAATTTGCTGGAGTATTTGGGCTGGGTACTCCAGCAAGTGTTTTTCTTCACAGGCTGCGACCCAGAGCCCAGTTAGCCATCACCCTGCTACACGGAGTGTATGCCGGAGCCCACCGTAGATGGAGGGATTAAGCCTGCCACAATACATAAGCCTGAGGCAGAGAAGAGGGCTGAGCCAGCCAGAGCTCCAGAGCCCGAGTCCTACTGTCCGTCTGTCCAGCATGAAAGTCTCCTGTGCCCCCAGAGGTCCCATCTAGCACGAAGTGTCCTGTGCTAGAGGTCTGCACGGGCTTTAAACTGAAGCCCGAACCCGGCCCGTACACGCGATCATTTAACCCGACCCGACCCAACAATTAAATTGACATATTAAGCCCGAACCCGAGGATGTACCTGTGTTTTCGCTGTCATACGCCAAGACAGCTTTGCAAGCTCTACACTGCACGTAACCACTGGGCTCTTTACTGGTTGAAACGACAAGATCATAATGCTTCCAGATTGCAGCTTTTCCTGCATCATTTGGAACTGTCATAAGTTTTCCTTCAGTTTTCACTCATGGTTTGCTTGTTGTCGTCTGCTGTCTGTCTGTATTGTGACTGAAATAGCGCGCGAGAGCGGTAGCACATGCGCACATATGTACTTTCTCTCTCTCGCGTGCCGGTCACCACACAGCAAGCAGGCAAAGCACACGGCACGCAAACTATATACAGCCTATTTAGTTTTTCTTAGTTAAACCCGAGCCCGAGGCTGTTCATTAAACATTAACCCGAACCCGACCCGAAACCCGCACATTTTTCGGGACCCGTCGGGCTCGGGTCGGGTAGCAGACCTCTATCCTGTGCCCACGCTGGTCATGTCCAGCACAGAGTCTCCTGTGTCTTCTGAGTTCCCGCCGACTCCCTCTTCCACCTTCTTATTCAAACTCAGCCAGTCCGTCAGCCCTGCCTCCGCTGGTTCCCTTCAGCCCCTCGGCTCTTCTTCTGATGCCTTTCCATTGTGTGGATCCGCCTCGAGCCCTCCAGCATCACCCTGGCACGAGGATCCCCCAGCTCTGCCTCCAGCCACTGATCCAGTCACTACACTTTGAC